>NC_054402.1:26491485-26791485 GCF_017976425.1 Toxotes jaculatrix | reverse complement strand
CGATCCTCAGGGGAGAAAGATAGAGACATGGGACCTTGTCCTACCCCCCCATTTGTGTGTACCCCGAGTCCAACGGTACCACCCTTGAGTCTCTAGGACTTAGGGTTCCGGAGTTATGAGCATTTGAAGATCCCCCATATAAGTGAGTTGGGAGAGTGAAAATTTGGGGTTTTAACCAGGGTCAGCTTCGACCGATCCGCAGGGGAGAAAGATAGAGACATGGGATCTTGTCCTACCCCCCCATTTGTGTGTACCCCGAGTCCAACGGTACCACCCTTGAGTCTCTAGGACTTAGGGTTCCGGAGTTATGAGCATTTGAAGATCCCCCATATAAGTGAGTTGGGAGAGTGAAAATTTTCCTAAGGGTGAGAGGCCAAAAGTGTTCCTCCAGAAAGTGTTTAGGAGCACGTTTCAGAACCTTAGGAGTGGTTTGGACCCCTCTTTTTGTGGTACTTTTTGTCAAGCTGAAGTTGGTGTTTATGGTGGTTGAGAGTGTACATGGCTTGGTGTTTTAACCAGGGTCAGCTTTGACCGATCCTCAGGGGAGAAAGATAGAGACATGGGACCTTGTCCTACCCCCCCATTTGTGTGTACCCCGAGTCCAACGGTACCACCCTTGAGTCTCTAGGACTTAGGGTTCCGGAGTTATGAGCATTTGAAGATCCCCCATATAAGTGAGTTGGGAGAGTGAAAATTTGGGGTTTTAACCAGGGTCAGCTTCGACCGATCCGCAGGGGAGAAAGATAGAGACATGGGATCTTGTCCTACCTCCCCATTTGTGTGTACCCCGAGTCCAACGGTACCACCCTTGAGTCTCTAGGACTTGGGGTTCCGGAGTTATGAGCATTTGAAGATCCACCATATAAGTGAGTTGGGAGATTGAAAATTTGGGGTTTTAACCAGGGTCAGCTTTGACCGATCCTCAAGGGAGAAAGATAGAGACATGGGACCTTGTCCTACCCCCCCCATTTGTGTGTACCCCGAGTCCAACGTTACCACCCTTGAGTCTCTAGGACTTAGGGTTCCGGAGTTATGAGCATTTGAAGATCCCCCATATAAGTGAGTTGGGAGAGTGAAAATTTGCCTAAGGGTGAGAGGCCAAAAGTGTTCCTCCAGACAGTGTTTAGGAGCACGTTTCAGAGCCTTAGGAGTGGTTTGGACCCCTTTTTTTGTGGTACTTTTTGTCAAGCTGAAGTTTGTGTTTAGGGTTGTTGAGAGTGTACATGGCTTGGTGTTTTAACCAGGGTCAGCTTTGACCGATCCTCAGGGGAGAAAGATAGAGACATGGGACCTTGTCCTACCCCCCCATTTGTGTGTACCCCGAGTCCAACGGTACCACCCTTGAGTCTCTAGGACTTAGGGTTCCGGAGTTATGAGCATTTGAAGATCCCCCATATAAGTGAGTTGGGAGAGTGAAAATTTTCCTAAGGGTGAGAGGCCAAAAGTGTTCCTCCAGAAAGTGTTTAGGAGCACGTTTCAGAACCTTAGGAGTGTTTTGGACCCCTCTTTTTGTGGTACTTTTTGTCAAGCTGAAGTTGGTGTTTAGGGTGGTTGAGAGTGTACATGGCTTGGTGTTTTAACCAGGGTCAGCTTTGACCGATCCTCAGGGGAGAAAGATAGAGACATGGGACCTTGTCCTAGCCCCCCATTTGTGTGTACCCCGAGTCCAACGGTACCACCCTTGAGTCTCTAGGACTTAGGGTTCCGGAGTTATGAGAATTTGAAGTTTCCCCATATAAGTGCACCTCTAAAGAGTAGATCTCCACCAGAACAGATGGTGGCAGTAATGCACTTAACCTGAATGTCAACTACCAACAGAATTGCAGGAGAAGAAGTAATTATTGAAGTTCACCTGGGGTTCCCTTCTCATTATCTATGCACTGTTTACTTGCATTTCCAGTGAAGAAGAGTGGACTTTTCCCCGTTTCCAGAAGTTGGAGGTAAGTTTGATTTACTATGTGTGAAATGTCTGTTGTCTTAATGTAGGCTATGAACAACTTGGCTATGCTGGGGTTGAAACAGATATGGCAAAGTTTGCTAATTGAGGCTGTTAACAGTATGAAAGTCGAAACAGTTTCACCGTGTCACTGCTATTGGAAAAAAAAACAGTTACTACATGGCAGTCACTGCCTGTATAAGTGAGTGAGTGAGTAACTAAGAAACACCATTAAATCAGCCACCCCTGTGTAAGCAATGGTCTCAGTCTGGCCACCCCTATGAAAATTGTCTGGCTCCGCCGCTGGTGAGAGGCCAAAAGTTTTCCTTCAGAAAGTGTTTAGGAGCACGTTTCAGAGCCTTAGGAGTGGTTTGGACCCCTCTTTTTGTGGTACTTTTTGTCAAGCTGAAGTTGGTGTTTAGGGTTGTTGAGAGTGTACATGGCTTGGTGTTTTAACCAGGGTCAGCTTTGACCGATCCTCAGGGGAGAAAGATAGAGACATGGGACCTTGTCCTACCTCCCCATTTGTGTGTACCCCGAGTCCAACGGTACCACCCTTGAGTCTCTAGGACTTAGGGTTCCGGAGTTATGAGCATTTGAAGATCCCCCATATAAGTGAGTTGGGAGAGTGAAAATTTGGGGTTTTAACCAGGGTCAGTTTTGACCGATCCTCAGTGGAACAAGATAGAGACATGGTACCTTGTCCTATCCCCCCATTTGTGTGTACCCCGAGTCCAACGGTACCACCCTTGAGTCACTAGGACTTAGGGTTCCGGAGTTATGAGCATTCGAAGTTCCCCCATATAAGTGAGTTGGGAGAGTGAAAATTTGCCTAAGGGTGAGAGGCCAAAAGTGTTCCTCCAGAAAGTGTTTAGGAACACGTTTCAAAGCCTTAGGAGTGGTTTGGATCCCTCTTTTTGTGGTACTTTTTGTCAAGCTGAAGTTGGTGTTTAGGGTTGTTGAGAGTGTACATGGCTTGGTGTTTTAACCAGGGTCAGCTTTGACCGATCCTCAGGGGAGAAAGATAGAGACATGGGACCTTGTCCTACCCCCCCCCATTTGTGTGTACCCCGAGTCCAACGGTACCACCCTTGAGTCTCTAGGACTTAGGGTTCCGGAGTTATGAGCATTTGAAGTTCCCCCATATAAGTGAGTTGGGAGAGTGAAAATTTGCCTAAGGGTGAGAGGCCAAAAGTGTTCCTCCAGAAAGTGTTTAGGAGCACGTTTCAGAGCCTTAGGAGTGGTTTGGACCCCTCTTTTTGTGGTACTTTTTGTCAAGCTGAAGTTGGTGTTTAGGGTTGTTGAGAGTGTACATGGCTTGGTGTTTTAACCAGGGTCAGCTTTGACCGATCCTCAGGGGAGAGAGATAGAGACATGGGACCTTGTCTTACCCCCCCCCCCATTTGTGTGTACCCCGAGTCCAACGGTACCACCCTTGAGTCTCTAGGACTTAGGGTTCCGGAGTTATGAGCATTTGAAGATCCCCCATATAAGTGAGTTGGGAGAGTGAAAATTTGCCTAAGGGTGAGAGGCCAAAAGTGTTCCTCCAGAAAGTGTTTAGGAGCACGTTTCAGAACCTTAGGAGTGGTTTGGACCCCTGTTTTTTTGATACTTTTTGTCAAGCTGAAGTTGGTGTTTAGGGTTGTTGAGAGTGTACATGGCTTGGTGTTTTAACCAGGGTCAGCTTTGACCGATCCTCAGGGGAGAAAGATAGAGACATGGGACCTTGTCCTACCCCCCCATTTGTGTGTACCCCGAGTCCAACGGTACCACCCTTGAGTCTCTAGGACTTAGGGTTCCGGAGTTATGAGCATTTGAAGATCCCCCATATAAGTGAGTTGGGAGAGTGAAAATTTGGGGTTTTAACCAGGGTCAGTTTTAACCGATCCTCAGTGGAGCAAGATAGAGACATGGGGCCTTGTCCTATCCCCCATTTGTGTGTACCCCGAGTCCAACGGTACCACCCTTGAGTCTCTAGGACTTAGGGTTCCGGAGTTATGAGCATTCGAAGTTCCCCCATATAAGTGAGTTGGGAGAGTGAAAATTTGCCTAAGTGTGAGAGGCCAAAAAGTGTTCCTCCAGAAAGTGTTTAGGAGCACGTTTCAGAGCCTTAGGAGTGGTTTGGACCCCTCTTTTTGTGGTACTTTTTGTCAAGCTGGAGGTGTTTAGGGTTGTTGAGAGTGTACATGGCTTGGTGTTTTAACCAGGGTCAGCTTTGACCGATCCTCAGGGGAGAAAGATAGAGACATGGGACCTTGTCCTACCCCCCCATTTGTGTGTACCCCGAGTCCAACGGTACCACCCTTGAGTCTCTAGGACTTAGGGTTCCAGAGTTATGAGCATTTGAAGATCCCCCATATAAGTGAGTTGGGAGAGTGAAAATTTGCCTAAGGGTGAGAGGCCAAAAGTGTTCCTCCAGAAAGTGTTTAGGAGCACGTTTCAGAACCTTAGGAGTGGTTTGGACCCCTCTTTTTGTGGTACTTTTTGTCAAGCTGAAGTTGATGTTTAGGGTTGTTGAGAGTGTACATGGCTTGGTGTTTTAACCAGGGTCAGCTTTGACCGATCCTCAGGGGAGAAAGATAGAGACATGGGACCTTGTCCTACCCCCCCATTTGTGTGTACCCCGAGTCCAACGGTACCACCCTTGAGTCTCTAGGACTTAGGGTTCCGGAGTTATGAGCATTTGAAGATCCCCTATATAAGTGAGTTGGGAGAGTGAAAATTTGGGGTTTTAACCAGGGTCAGCTTCGACCGATCCGCAGGGGAGAAAGATAGAGACATGGGACCTTGTCCTACCCCCCCATTTGTGTGTACCCCGAGTCCAACGGTACCACCCTTGAGTCTCTAGGACTTAGGGTTCCGGAGTTATGAGCATTTGAAGATCCCCCATATAAGTGAGTTGGGAGAGTGAAAATTTGCCTGTGAGAGGCCAAAAGTGTTCCTCCAGAAAGTGTTTAGGAGCACGTTTCAGAGCCTTAGGAGTGGTTTGGACCCCTCTTTTTGTGGTACTTTTTGTCAAGCTGAAGTTGGTGTTTAGGGTGGTTGAGAGTGTACATGGCTTGGTGTTTTAACCAGGGTCAGCTTTGACTGATCCTCAGGGGAGAAAGATAGAGACATGGGACCTTGTCCTACCCCCCCCATTTGTGTGTACCCCGAGTTCAACGGTACCACCCTTGAGTCTCTAGGACGTAGGGTTCCGGAGTTATGAGCATTTGAAGATCCCCCATATAAGTGAGTTGGGAGATTGAAAATTTGGGGTTTTAACCAGGGTCAGCTTTGACCGATCCTCAAGGGAGAAAGATAGAGACATGGGACCTTGTCCTACCCCCCCATTTCTGTGTACCCCAAGTCCAACGGTACCACCCTTGAGTCTCTAGGACTTAGGGTTCCGGAGTTATGAGCATTTGAAGATCCCCCATATAAGTGAGTTGGGAGAGTGAAAATTTGCCAAAGTGTGAGAGGCCAAAAGTGTTCCTCCAGAAAGTGTTTAGGAGCACGTTTCAGAGCCTTAGGAGTGGTTTGGACCCCTCTTTTTGTGGTACTTTTTGTCAAGCTGAAGTTGGTGTTTAGGGTGGTTGAGAGTGTACATGGCTTGGTGTTTTAACCAGGGACAGCTTTGACCGATCCTCAGGGGAGAAAGATAGAGACATGGGATCTTGTCGTACCCCCCCATTTGTGTGTACCCCGAGTCCAACGGTACCACCCTTGAGTCTCTAGGACTTAGGGTTCCGGAGTTATGAGCATTTGAAGATCCCCCATATAAGTGAGTTGGGAGAGTGAAAATTTGCCTAAGGGTGAGAGGCCAAAAGTGTTCCTCCAGAAAGTGTTTAGGAGCACGTTTCAGAGCCTTAGGAGTGGTTTGGACCCCTCTTTTTGTGGTACTTTTTGTCAAGCTGAAGTTGGTGTTTAGGGTGGTTGAGAGCGTACATGGCTTGGTGTTTTAACCAGGGTCAGCTTTGACCGATCCTCAGGGGAGAAAGATAGAGACATGGGACCTTGTCCTACCCCCCCCCCATTTGTGTGTACCCCGAGTCCAACGGTACCACCCTTGAGTCTCTAGGACTTAGGGTTCCGGAGTTATGAGCATTTGAAGATCCCCCATATAAGTGAGTTGGGAGAGTGAAAATTTGCTGAAGTGTGAGAGGCCAAAAGTGTTCCTCCAGAAAGTGTTTAGGAGCACGTTTCAGAGCCTTAGGAGTGGTTTGGACCCCTCTTTTTGTGGTACTTTTTGTCAAGCTGGAGGTGTTTAGGGTGGTTGAGAGTGTACATGGCTTGGTGTTTTAACCAGGGTCAGCTTTGACCGATCCTCAGGGGAGAAAGATAGAGACATGGGACCTTGTCCTACCCCCTCCCCCCCCCCCCCCCCCCATTTGTGTGTACCCCGAGTCCAACGGTACCACCCTTGAGTCTCTAGGACTTAGGGTTCCGGAGTTATGAGCATTTGAAGATCCCCCATATAAGTGAGTTGGGAGATTGAAAATTTGGGGTTTTAACCAGGGTCAGCTTTGACCGATCCTCAAGGGAGAAAGATAGAGACATGGGACCTTGTCCTACCCCCCCCATTTGTGTGTACCCCGAGTCCAACGGTACCACCCTTGAGTCTCTAGGACTTAGGGTTCCGGAGTTATGAGCATTTGAAGATCCCCCATATAAGTGAGTTGGGAGAGTGAAAATTTGCCTAAGGGGGGGGGGGGGGGCAAAAGTGTTCCTCCAGAAAGTGTTTAGGAGCACGTTTCAGAGCCTTAGGAGTGGTTTGGACCCCTTTTTTGTGGTACTTTTTGTCAAGCTGAAGTTGGTGTTTAGGGTTGTTGAGAGTGTACATGGCTTGGTGTTTTAACCAGGGTCAGTTTTGACCGATCCTCAGGGGAAAAAGATAGAGACATGGGACCTTATCCTACCCCCCCATTTGTGTGTACCCCGAGTCCAACGGTACCACCCTTGAGTCTCTAGGACTTAGGGTTCCGGAGTTATGAGCATTTGAAGATCCCCCATATAAGTGAGTTGGGAGAGTGAAAATTTGCCTAAGGGTGAGAGGCCAAAAGTGTTCCTCCAGAAAGTGTTTAGGAGCACGTTTCAGAACCTTAGGAGTGGTTTGGACCCCTCTTTTTGTGGTACTTTTTGTCAAGCTGAAGTTGATGTTTAGGGTTGTTGAGAGTGTACATGGCTTGGTGTTTTAACCAGGGTCAGCTTTGACCGATCCTCAGGGGAGAAAGATAGAGACATGGGACCTTGTCCTACCCCCCCATTTGTGTGTACCCCGAGTCCAACGGTACCACCCTTGAGTCTCTAGGACTTAGGGTTCCGGAGTTATGAGCATTTGAAGATCCCCCATATAAGTGAGTTGGGAGAGTGAAAATTTGTGGTTTTAACCAGGGTCAGCTTCGACCGATCCGCAGGGGAGAAAGATAGAGACATGGGACCTTGTCCTACCCCCCCATTTGTGTGTACCCCGAGTCCAACGGTACCACCCTTGAGTCTCTAGGACTTAGGGTTCCGGAGTTATGAGCATTTGAAGATCCCCCATATAAGTGAGTTGGGAGAGTGAAAATTTTCCTAAGGGTGAGAGGCCAAAAGTGTTCCTCCAGAAAGTGTTTAGGAGCACGTTTCAGAACCTTAGGAGTGGTTTGGACCCCTCTTTTTGTGGTACTTTTTGTCAAGCTGAAGTTGGTGTTTAGGGTGGTTGAGAGTGTACATGGCTTGGTGTTTTAACCAGGGACAGCTTTGACCGATCCTCAGGGGAGAAAGATAGAGACATGGGACCTTGTCCTACCCCCCCATTTGTGTGTACCCCGAGTCCAACGGTACCACCCTTGAGTCTCTAGGACTTAGGGTTCCGGAGTTATGAGCATTTGAAGATCCCCCATATAAGTGAGTTGGGAGAGTGAAAATTTGCCTAAGGTTGAGAGGCCAAAAGTGTTCCTCCAGAAAGTGTTTAGGAGCACGTTTCAGAACCTTAGGAGTGGTTTGGACCCCTCTTTTTGTGGTACTTTTTGTCAAGCTGAAGTTGGTGTTTAGGGTGGTTGAGAGTGTACATGGCTTGGTGTTTTAACCAGGGTCAGCTTTGACCGATCCTCAGGGGAGAAAGATAGAGACATGGGACCTTGTCCTACCCCCCCATTTGTGTGTACCCCGAGTCCAACGGTACCACCCTTGAGTCTCTAGGACTTAGGGTTCCGGAGTTATGAGCATTTGAAGATCCCCCATATAAGTGAGTTGGGAGAGTGAAAATTTGGGGTTTTAACCAGGGTCAGCTTCGACCGATCCGCAGGGGAGAAAGATAGAGACATGGGATCTTGTCCTACCCCCCCATTTGTGTGTACCCCGAGTCCAACGGTACCACCCTTGAGTCTCTAGGACTTAGGGTTCCGGAGTTATGAGCATTTGAAGATCCACCATATAAGTGAGTTGGGAGATTGAAAATTTGGGGTTTTAACCAGGGTCAGCTTTGACCGATCCTCAAGGGAGAAAGATAGAGACATGGGACCTTGTCCTACCCCCCCATTTGTGTGTACCCCGAATCCAACGGTACCACCCTTGAGTCTCTAGGACTTAGGGTTCCGGAGTTATGAGCATTTGAAGATCCCCCATATAAGTGAGTTGGGAGAGTGAAAATTTGCCTAAGGGTGAGAGGCCAAAAGTGTTCCTCCAGACAGTGTTTAGGAGCACGTTTCAGAGCCTTAGGAGTGGTTTCGACCCCTTTTTTTGTGGTACTTTTTGTCAAGCTGAAGTTTGTGTTTAGGGTTGTTGAGAGTGTACATGGCTTGGTGTTTTAACCAGGGTCAGCTTTGACCGATCCTCAGGGGAGAAAGATAGAGACATGGGACCTTGTCCTACCCCCCCCCCATTTGTGTGTACCCCGAGTCCAACGGTACCACCCTTGAGTCTCTAGGACTTAGGGTTCTGGAGTTATGAGCATTTGAAGATCCCCCATATAAGTGAGTTGGGAGAGTGAAAATTTGCCGAAGGTTGAGAGGCCAAAAGTGTTCCTCCAGAAAGTGTTTAGGAGCACGTTTCAGAACCTTAGGAGTGGTTTGGACCCCTCTTTTTGTGGTACTTTTTGTCAAGCTGAAGTTGGTGTTTAGGGTGGTTGAGAGTGTACATGGCTTGGTGTTTTAACCAGGGTCAGCTTTGACCGATCCTCAGGGGAGAAAGATAGAGACATGGGACCTTGTCCTACCCCCCCATTTGTGTGTACCCTGAGTCCAACGGTACCACCCTTGAGTCTCTAGGACTTAGGGTTCCGGAGTTATGAGCATTTGAAGATCCCCCATATAAGTGAGTTGGGAGAGTGAAAATTTGGGGTTTTAACCAGGGTCAGTTTTAACCGATCCTCAGTGGAGCAAGATAGAGACATGGGACCTTGTCCTATCCCCCATTTGTGTGTACCCCGAGTCCAACGGTACCACCCTTGAGTCTCTAGGACTTAGGGTTCCGGAGTTATGAGCATTCGAAGTTCCCCCATCTAAGTGAGTTGGGGGAGTGAAAATTTGCCTAAGGGTGAGAGGCCAAAAGTGTTCCCCCAGAAAGTGTTTAGGAGCACGTTTCAGAGCCTTAGGAGTGGTTTGGACCCCTCTTTTTGTGATACTTTTTGTCAAGCTGAAGTTGGTGTTTAGGGTTGTTGAGAGTGTACATGGCTTGCTGTTTTAACCATTGTCAGCTTTGACCGATCCTCAGGGGAGAAAGATAGAGACATGGGACCTTGTCCTACCCCCCCATTTGTGTGTACCCCGAGTCCAACGGTACCACCCTTGAGTCTCTAGGACTTAGGGTTCCGGAGTTATGAGCATTTGAAGATCCCCCATATAAGTGAGTTGGGAGAGTGAAAATTTGGGGTTTTAACCAGGGTCAGCTTTGACCGATCCTCAGGGGAGAAAGATAGAGACATGGGACCTTGTCCTACCCCCCATTTGTGTGTACCCCGAGTCCAACGGTACCACCCTTGAGTCTCTAGGACTTAGGGTTCCGGAGTTATGAGCATTTGAAGATCCCCCATATAAGTGAGTTGGGAGAGTGAAAATTTGGGGTTTTAACCAGGGTCAGCTTTGACCGATCCTCAGGGGAGAAAGATAGAGACATGGGACCTTGTCCTACCCCCCATTTGTGTGTACCCCGAGTCCAACGGTACCACCCTTGAGTCTCTAGGACTTAGGGTTCTGGAGTTATGAGCATTTGAAGATCCCCCATATAAGTGAGTTGGGAGAGTGAAAATTTGCCTAAGGGTGAGAGACCAAAAGTGTTCCTCCAGAAAGTGTTTAGGAGCACGTTTCAGAACCTTAGGAGTGGTTTGGACCCCTCTTTTTGTGGTACTTTTTGTCAAGCTGAAGTTGGTGTTTAGGGTTGTTGAGAGTGTACATGGCTTGGTGTTTTAACCAGGGTCAGCTTTGACCGATCCTCAGGGGAGAAAGATAGAGACATGGGACCTTGTCCTACCCCCCCATTTGTGTGTACCCCGAGTCCAACGGTACCACCCTTGAGTCTCTAGGACTTAGGGTTCCGGAGTTATGAGCATTTGAAGATCCCCCATATAAGTGAGTTGGGAGAGTGAAAATTTGGGGTTTTAACCAGGGTCAGCTTCGACCGATCCGCAGGGGAGAAAGATAGAGACATGGGATCTTGTCCTACCCCCCCATTTGTGTGTACCCCGAGTCCAACGGTACCACCCTTGAGTCTCTAGGACTTAGGGTTCCGGAGTTATGAGCATTTGAAGATCCACCATATAAGTGAGTTGGGAGATTGAAAATTTGGGGTTTTAACCAGGGTCAGCTTTGACCGATCCTCAAGGGAGAAAGATAGAGACATGGGACCTTGTCCTACCCCCCCATTTGTGTGTACCCCGAGTCCAACGGTACCACCCTTGAGTCTCTAGGACTTAGGGTTCCGGAGTTATGAGCATTTGAAGATCCCCCATATAAGTGAGTTGGGAGAGTGAAAATTTGCCTAAGGGTGAGAGGCCAAAAGTGTTCCTCCAGACAGTGTTTAGGAGCACGTTTCAGAGCCTTAGGAGTGGTTTCGACCCCTTTTTTTGTGGTACTTTTTGTCAAGCTGAAGTTTGTGTTTAGGGTTGTTGAGAGTGTACATGGCTTGGTGTTTTAACCAGGGTCAGCTTTGACCGATCCTCAGGGGAGAAAGATAGAGACATGGGACCTTGTCCTACCCCCCCCATTTGTGTGTACCCCGAGTCCAACGGTACCACCCTTGAGTCTCTAGGACTTAGGGTTCTGGAGTTATGAGCATTTGAAGATCCCCCATATAAGTGAGTTGGGAGAGTGAAAATTTGCCGAAGGTTGAGAGGCCAAAAGTGTTCCTCCAGAAAGTGTTTAGGAGCATGTTTCAGAACCTTAGGAGTGGTTTGGACCCCTCTTTTTGTGGTACTTTTTGTCAAGCTGAAGTTGGTGTTTAGGGTGGTTGAGAGTGTACATGGCTTGGTGTTTTAACCAGGGTCAGCTTTGACCGATCCTCAGGGGAGAAAGATAGAGACATGGGACCTTGTCCTACCCCCCCATTTGTGTGTACCCTGAGTCCAACGGTACCACCCTTGAGTCTCTAGGACTTAGGGTTCCGGAGTTATGAGCATTTGAAGATCCCCCATATAAGTGAGTTGGGAGAGTGAAAATTTGGGGTTTTAACCAGGGTCAGTTTTAACCGATCCTCAGTGGAGCAAGATAGAGACATGGGACCTTGTCCTATCCCCCATTTGTGTGTACCCCGAGTCCAACGGTACCACCCTTGAGTCTCTAGGACTTAGGGTTCCGGAGTTATGAGCATTCGAAGTTCCCCCATCTAAGTGAGTTGGGGGAGTGAAAATTTGCCTAAGGGTGAGAGGCCAAAAGTGTTCCCCCAGAAAGTGTTTAGGAGCACGTTTCAGAGCCTTAGGAGTGGTTTGGACCCCTCTTTTTGTGATACTTTTTGTCAAGCTGAAGTTGGTGTTTAGGGTTGTTGAGAGTGTACATGGCTTGCTGTTTTAACCATTGTCAGCTTTGACCGATCCTCAGGGGAGAAAGATAGAGACATGGGACCTTGTCCTACCCCCCCATTTGTGTGTACCCCGAGTCCAACGGTACCACCCTTGAGTCTCTAGGACTTAGGGTTCCGGAGTTATGAGCATTTGAAGATCCCCCATATAAGTGAGTTGGGAGAGTGAAAATTTGCCTAAGGGTGAGAGGCCAAAAGTGTTCCTCCAGAAAGTGTTTAGGAGCACGTTTCAGAGCCTTAGGAGTGGTTTGGACCCCTTTTTAGTGGTACTTTTTGTCAAGCTGAAGTTGGTGTTTAGGGTTGTTGAGAGTGTACATGGCTTGGTGTTTTAACCAGGGTCAGTTTTGACCGATCTTCAGGGGAAAAAGATAGAGACATGGGACCTTATCCTACCCCCCCATTTGTGTGTACCCCGAGTCCAACGGTACCACCCTTGAGTCTCTAGGACTTAGGGTTCCGGAGTTATGAGCATTTGAAGATCCCCCATATAAGTGAGTTGGGAGAGTGAAAATTTGCCTAAGGGTGAGAGGCCAAAAGTGTTCCTCCAGAAAGTGTTTAGGAGCACGTTTCAGAGCCTTAGGAGTGGTTTGGACCCCTCTTTTTGTGGTACTTTTTGTCAAGCTGAAGTTGGTGTTTAGGTTGGTTGAGAGTGTACATGGCTTGGTGTTTTAACCAGGGTCAGCTTTGACCGATCCTCAGGGGAGAAAGATAGAGACATGGGACCTTGTCCTACCCCACCATTTGTGTGTACCCCGAGTCCAACGGTACCACCCTTGAGTCTCTAGGACTTAGGGTTCCGGAGTTATGAGCATTTGAAGATCCCCCATATAAGTGAGTTGGGAGAGTGAAAATTTGGGGTTTTAACCAGGGTCAGTTTTAACCGATCCTCAGTGGAGCAAGATAGAGACATGGGACCTTGTCCTATCCCCCATTTGTGTGTACCCCGAGTCCAACGGTACCACCCTTGAGTCTCTAGGACTTAGGGTTCCGGAGTTATGAGCATTTGAAGATCCCCTATATAAGTGAGTTGGGAGAGTGAAAATTTGGGGTTTTAACCAGGGTCAGCTTCGACCGATCCGCAGGGGAGAAAGATAGAGACATAGGACCTTGTCCTACCCTCCCATTTGTGTGTACCCTGAGTCCAACGGTACCACCCTTGAGTCTCTAGGACTTAGGGTTCCGGAGTTATGAGCATTTGAAGATCCCCCATATAAGTGAGTTGGGAGAGTGAAAATTTTCCTAAGGGTGAGAGGCCAAAAGTGTTCCTCCAGAAAGTGTTTAGGAGCACGTTTCAGGACCTTAGGAGTGGTTTGGACCCCTCTTTTTGTGGTACTTTTTGTCAAGCTGAAGTTGGTGTTTAGGGTGGTTGAGAGTGTACATGGCTTGGTGTTTTAACCAGGGTCAGCTTTGACCGATCCTCAGGGGAGAAAGATAGAGACATGGGACCTTGTCCTACCCCCCCCCCATTTGTGTGTACCCCGAGTTCAACGGTACCACCCTTGAGTCTCTAGGACGTAGGGTTCCGGAGTTATGAGCATTTGAAGATCCCCCATATAAGTGAGTTGGGAGATTGAAAATTTGGGGTTTTAACCAGGGTCAGCTTTGACCGATCCTCAAGGGAGAAAGATAGAGACATGGGACCTTGTCCTACCCCCCCATTTGTGTGTACCCCGAGTCCAACGGTACCACCCTTGAGTCTCTAGGACTTAGGGTTCCGGAGTTATGAGCATTTGAAGATCCCCCATATAAGTGAGTTGGGAGAGTGGAAATTTGCCTAAGGATGAGAGGCCAAAAGTGTTCCTCCAGAAAATGTTTAGGAGCACGTTTCAGAGCCTTAGGAGTGGCTTGGACCCCTCTTTTTGTGGTATTTTTTGTCAAGCTGAAGTTGGTGTTTAGGTTGGTTGAGAGTGTACATGGCTTGGTGTTTTAACCAGGGTCAGCTTTGACCGATCCTCAGGGGAGAAAGATAGAGACATGGGACCTTGTCCTAGCCCCCCATTTGTGTGTACCCCGAGTCCAACGGTACCACCCTTGAGTCTCTAGGACTTAGGGTTCCGGAGTTATGAGCATTTGAAGTTTCCCCATATAAGTGCACCTCTAAAGAGTAGATCTCCACCAGAACAGATGGTGGCAGTAATGCACTTAACCTGAATGTCAACTACCAACAGAATTGCAGGAGAAGAAGTAATTATTGAAGTTCACCTGGGGTTCCCTACTCATTATCTATGCACTGTTTACTTGCATTTCCAGTGAAGAAGAGTGGACTTTTCCCCGTTTCCAGAAGTTGGAGGTAAGTTTGATTTACTATGTGTGAAATGTTTGTTGTCTTAATGTAGGCTATGAACAACTTGGCTATGCTGGGGTTGAAACAGATATGGCAAAGTTTGCTAATTGAGGCTGTTAACAGTATGAAAGTCGAAACAGTTTCACCGTGTCACTGCTATTGGAAAAAAAAACAGTTACTACATGGCAGTCACTGCCTGTATAAGTGAGTGAGTGAGTGACTAAGAAACACCATTAAATCAGCCACCCCTGTGTAAGCAATGGTCTCAGTCTGGCCACCCCTATGAAAATTGTCTGGCTCCGCTGCTGGTGAGAGGCCAAAAGTTTTCCTCCAGAAAGTGTTTAGGAGCACGTTTCAGAGCCTTAGGAGTGGTTTGGACCCCTCTTTTTGTGGTACTTTTTGTCAAGCTGAAGTTGGTGTTTAGGGTTGTTGAGAGTGTACATGGCTTGGTGTTTTAACCAGGGTCAGCTTTGACCGATCCTCAGGGGAGAATGATAGAGACATGGGACCTTGTCCTAACCCCCTATTTGTGTGTACCCCGAGTCCAACGATACCACCCTTGAGTCTCTAGGACTTAGGGTTCCGGAGTTATGAGCATTTGAAGATCCCCCATATAAGTGAGTTGGGAGAGTGAAAATTTGGGGTTTTAACCAGGGTCAGTTTTGAACGATCCTCAGTGGAGCAAGATAGAGACATGGGACCTTGTCCTATCCCCCATTTGTGTGTACCCCGAGTCCAACGGTACCACCCTTGAGTCTCTAGGACTTAGGGTTCCGGAGTTATGAGCATTCGAAGTTCCCCCATATAAGTGAGTTGGGAGAGTGAAAATTTGCCTAAGTGTGAGAGGCCAAAAGTGTTCCTCCAGAAAGTGTTTAGGAGCACGTTTCAGAGCCTTAGGAGTGGTTTGGACCCCTCTTTTTGTGGTACTTTTTGTCAAGCTGGAGGTGTTTAGGGTTGTTGAGAGTGTACATGGCTTGGTGTTTTAACCAGGGTCAGCTTTGACCGATCCTCAGGGGAGAAAGATAGAGACATGGGACCTTGTCCTACCCCCCCCCCCATTTGTGTGTACCCCGAGTCCAACGGTACCACCCTTGAGTCTCTAGGATTTAGGGTTCCGGAGTTATGAGCATTTGAAGATCCCCCATATAAGTGAGTTGGGAGAGTGGAAATTTGCCTAAGGGTGAGAGGCCAAAAGTGTTCCTCCAGAAAATGTTTAGGAGCACGTTTCAGAGCCTTAGGAGTGGCTTGGACCCCTCTTTTTGTGGTACTTTTTGTCAAGCTGAAGTTGGTGTTTAGGGTTGTTGAGAGTGTACATGGCTTGGTGTTTTAACCAGGGTCAGCTTTGACCGATCCTCAGGGGAGAAAGATAGAGACATGGGACCTTGTCCTAGCCCCCCATTTGTGTGTACCCCGAGTCCAACGGTACCACCCTTGAGTCTCTAGGACTTAGGGTTCCGGAGTTATGAGCATTTTAAGATCCCCCATATAAGTGAGTTGGGAGAGTGGAAATTTCCCAAGGGTGAGAGGCCAAAAGTGTTCCTCCAGAAAATGTTTAGGAGCACGTTTCAGAGCCTTAGGAGTGGCTTGGACCCCTCTTTTTGTGGTACTTTTTGTCAAGCTGAAGTTGGTGTTTAGGGTTGTTGAGAGTGTACATGGCTTGGTGTTTTAACCAGGGTCAGCTTTGACCGATCCTCAGGGGAGAAAGATAGAGACATGGGACCTTGTCCTAGCCCCCCATTTGTGTGTACCCCGAGTCCAACGGTACCACCCTTGAGTCTCTAGGACTTAGGGTTCCGGAGTTATGAGAATTTGAAGTTTCCCCATATAAGTGCACCTCTAAAGAGTAGATCTCCACCAGAACAGATGGTGGCAGTAATGCACTTAACCTGAATGTCAACTACCAACAGAATTGCAGGAGAAGAAGTAATTATTGAAGTTCACCTGGGGTTCCCTTCTCATTATCTATGCACTGTTTACTTGCATTTCCAGTGAAGAAGAGTGGACTTTTCCCCGTTTCCAGAAGTTGGAGGTAAGTTTGATTTACTATGTGTGAAATGTCTGTTGTCTTAATGTAGGCTATGAACAACTTGGCTATGCTGGGGTTGAAACAGATATGGCAAAGTTTGCTAATTGAGGCTGTTAACAGTATGAAAGTCGAAACAGTTTCACCGTGTCACTGCTATTGGAAAAAAAAACAGTTACTACATGGCAGTCACTGCCTGTATAAGTGAGTGAGTGAGTAACTAAGAAACACCATTAAATCAGCCACCCCTGTGTAAGCAATGGTCTCAGTCTGGCCACCCCTATGAAAATTGTCTGGCTCCGCCGCTGGTGAGAGGCCAAAAGTTTTCCTCCAGAAAGTGTTTAGGAGCACGTTTCAGAGCCTTAGGAGTGGTTTGGACCCCTCTTTTTGTGGTACTTTTTGTCAAGCTGAAGTTGGTGTTTAGGGTTGTTGAGAGTGTACATGGCTTGGTGTTTTAACCAGGGTCAGCTTTGACCGATCCTCAGGGGAGAAAGATAGAGACATGGGACCTTGTCCTACCTCCCCATTTGTGTGTACCCCGAGTCCAACGGTACCACCCTTGAGTCTCTAGGACTTAGGGTTCCGGAGTTATGAGCATTTGAAGATCCCCCATATAAGTGAGTTGGGAGAGTGAAAATTTGCCTAAGGGTGAGAGGCCAAAAGTGTTCCTCCAGAAAGTGTTTAGGAGCACGTTTCAGAGCCTTAGGAGTGGTTTGGACCCCTTTTTAGTGGTACTTTTTTGTCAAGCTGAAGTTGGTGTTTAGGGTTGTTGAGAGTGTACATGGCTTGGTGTTTTAACCAGGGTAAGTTTTGACCGATCCTCAGGGGAAAAAGATAGAGACATGGGACCTTATCCTACCCCCCCATTTGTGTGTACCCCGAGTCCAACGGTACCACCCTTGAGTCTCTAGGACTTAGGGTTCCGGAGTTATGAGCATTTGAAGATCCCCCATATAAGTGAGTTGGGAGAGTGAAAATTTGCCTAAGGGTGAGAGGCCAAAAGTGTTCCTCCAGAAAGTGTTTAGGAGCACGTTTCAGAGCCTTAGCAGTGGTTTGGACCCCTCTTTTTGTGGTACTTTTTGTCAAGCTGAAGTTGGTGTTTAGGTTGGTTGAGAGTGTACATGGCTTGGTGTTTTAACCAGGGTCAGCTTTGACCAATCCTCAGGGGAGAGAGATAGAGACATGGGACCTTGTCCTACCCCACCATTTGTGTGTACCCCGAGTCCAACGGTACCACCCTTGAGTCTCTAGGACTTAGGGTTCCGGAGTTATGAGCATTTGAAGATCCCCCATATAAGTGAGTTGGGAGAGTGAAAATTTGGGGTTTTAACCAGGGTCAGTTTTAACCGATCCTCAGTGGAGCAATATAGAGACATGGGACCTTGTCCTATCCCCCATTTGTGTGTACCCCGAGTCCAACGGTACCACCCTTGAGTCTCTAGGACTTAGGGTTCCGGAGTTATGAGCATTTGAAGATCCCCTATATAAGTGAGTTGGGAGAGTGAAAATTTGGGGTTTTAACCAGGGTCAGCTTCGACCGATCCGCAGGGGAGAAAGATAGAGACATGGGACCTTGTCCTACTCCCCCCATTTGTGTGTACCCCGAGTCCAACGGTACCACCCTTGAGTCTCTAGGACTTAGGGTTCCGGAGTTATGAGCATTTGAAGATCCCCCATATAAGTGAGTTGGGAGAGTGAAAATTTTCCTAAGGGTGAGAGGCCAAAAGTGTTCCTCCAGAAAGTGTTTAGGAGCACGTTTCAGAACCTTAGGAGTGGTTTGGACCCCTCTTTTTGTGGTACTTTTTGTCAAGCTGAAGTTGGTGTTTAGGTTGGTTGAGAGTGTACATGGCTTGGTGTTTTAACCAGGGTCAGCTTTGACCGATCCTCAGGGGAGAGAGATAGAGACATGGGACCTTGTCCTACCCCACCATTTGTGTGTACCCCGAGTCCAACGGTACCACCCTTGAGTCTCTAGGACTTAGGGTTCCGGAGTTATGAGCATTCGAAGATCCCCCATATAAGTGAGTTGGGAGAGTGAAAATTTGGGGTTTTAACCAGGGTCAGTTTTAACCGATCCTCAGTGGAGCAAGATAGAGACATGGGACCTTGTCCTATCCCCCATTTGTGTGTACCCCGAGTCCAACGGTACCACCCTTGAGTCTCTAGGACTTAGGGTTCCGGAGTTATGAGCATTTGAAGATCCCCTATATAAGTGAGTTGGGAGAGTGAAAATTTGGGGTTTTAACCAGGGTCAGCTTCGACCGATCCGCAGGGGAGAAAGATAGAGACATGGGACCTTGTCCTACCCTCCCATTTGTGTGTACCCTGAGTCCAACGGTACCACCCTTGAGTCTCTAGGACTTAGGGTTCCGGAGTTATGAGCATTTGAAGATCCCCCATATAAGTGAGTTGGGAGAGTGAAAATTTTCCTAAGGGTGAGAGGCCAAAAGTGTTCCTCCAGAAAGTGTTTAGGAGCACGTTTCAGGACCTTAGGAGTGGTTTGGACCCCTCTTTTTGTGGTACTTTTTGTCAAGCTGAAGTTGGTGTTTAGGGTGGTTGAGAGTGTACATGGCTTGGTGTTTTAACCAGGGTCAGCTTTGACCGATCCTCAGGGGAGAAAGATAGAGACATGGGACCTTGTCCTACCCCCCCCCATTTGTGTGTACCCCGAGTTCAACGGTACCACCCTTGAGTCTCTAGGACGTAGGGTTCCGGAGTTATGAGCATTTGAAGATCCCCCATATAAGTGAGTTGGGAGATTGAAAATTTGGGGTTTTAACCAGGGTCAGCTTTGACCGATCCTCAAGGGAGAAAGATAGAGACATGGGACCTTGTCCTACCCCCCCATTTGTGTGTACCCCGAGTCCAACGGTACCACCCTTGAGTCTCTAGGACTTAGGGTTCCGGAGTTATGAGCATTTGAAGATCCCCCATATAAGTGAGTTGGGAGAGTGGAAATTTGCCTAAGGGTGAGAGGCCAAAAGTGTTCCTCCAGAAAATGTTTAGGAGCACGTTTCAGAGCCTTAGGAGTGGCTTGGACCCCTCTTTTTGTGGTATTTTTTGTCAAGCTGAAGTTGGTGTTTAGGTTGGTTGAGAGTGTACATGGCTTGGTGTTTTAACCAGGGTCAGCTTTGACCGATCCTCAGGGGAGAAAGATAGAGACATGGGACCTTGTCCTAGCCCCCCATTTGTGTGTACCCCGAGTCCAACGGTACCACCCTTGAGTCTCTAGGACTTAGGGTTCCGGAGTTATGAGCATTTGAAGTTTCCCCATATAAGTGCACCTCTAAAGAGTAGATCTCCACCAGAACAGATGGTGGCAGTAATGCACTTAACCTGAATGTCAACTACCAACAGAATTGCAGGAGAAGAAGTAATTATTGAAGTTCACCTGGGGTTCCCTACTCATTATCTATGCACTGTTTACTTGCATTTCCAGTGAAGAAGAGTGGACTTTTCCCCGTTTCCAGAAGTTGGAGGTAAGTTTGATTTACTATGTGTGAAATGTTTGTTGTCTTAATGTAGGCTATGAACAACTTGGCTATGCTGGGGTTGAAACAGATATGGCAAAGTTTGCTAATTGAGGCTGTTAACAGTATGAAAGTCGAAACAGTTTCACCGTGTCACTGCTATTGGAAAAAAAAACAGTTACTACATGGCAGTCACTGCCTGTATAAGTGAGTGAGTGAGTGACTAAGAAACACCATTAAATCAGCCACCCCTGTGTAAGCAATGGTCTCAGTCTGGCCACCCCTATGAAAATTGTCTGGCTCCGCTGCTGGTGAGAGGCCAAAAGTTTTCCTCCAGAAAGTGTTTAGGAGCACGTTTCAGAGCCTTAGGAGTGGTTTGGACCCCTCTTTTTGTGGTACTTTTTGTCAAGCTGAAGTTGGTGTTTAGGGTTGTTGAGAGTGTACATGGCTTGGTGTTTTAACCAGGGTCAGCTTTGACCGATCCTCAGGGGAGAATGATAGAGACATGGGACCTTGTCCTAACCCCCTATTTGTGTGTACCCCGAGTCCAACGATACCACCCTTGAGTCTCTAGGACTTAGGGTTCCGGAGTTATGAGCATTTGAAGATCCCCCATATAAGTGAGTTGGGAGAGTGAAAATTTGGGGTTTTAACCAGGGTCAGTTTTGACCGATCCTCAGTGGAGCAAGATAGAGACATGGGACCTTGTCCTATCCCCCATTTGTGTGTACCCCGAGTCCAACGGTACCACCCTTGAGTCTCTAGGACTTAGGGTTCCGGAGTTATGAGCATTCGAAGTTCCCCCATATAAGTGAGTTGGGAGAGTGAAAATTTGCCTAAGTGTGAGAGGCCAAAAGTGTTCCTCCAGAAAGTGTTTAGGAGCACGTTTCAGAGCCTTAGGAGTGGTTTGGACCCCTCTTTTTGTGGTACTTTTTGTCAAGCTGGAGGTGTTTAGGGTTGTTGAGAGTGTACATGGCTTGGTGTTTTAACCAGGGTCAGCTTTGACCGATCCTCAGGGGAGAAAGATAGAGACATGGGACCTTGTCCTACCCCCCCATTTGTGTGTACCCCGAGTCCAACGGTACCACCCTTGAGTCTCTAGGACTTAGGGTTCCGGAGTTATGAGCATTTGAAGATCCCCCATATAAGTGAGTTGGGAGAGTGAAAATTTGGGGTTTTAACCAGGGTCAGCTTCGACCGATCCGCAGGGGAGAAAGATAGAGACATGGGATCTTGTCCTACCCCCCCATTTGTTTGTACCCCGAGTCCAACGGTACCACACTTGAGTCTCTAGGACTTAGGGTTCCGGAGTTATGAGCATTTGAAGATCCACCATATAAGTGAGTTGGGAGATTGAAAATTTGGGGTTTTAACCAGGGTCAGCTTTGACCGATCCTCAAGGGAGAAAGATAGAGACATGGGACCTTGTCCTACCCCCCCATTTGTGTGTACCCCGAGTCCAACGGTACCACCCTTGAGTCTCTAGGACTTAGGGTTCCGGAGTTATGAGCATTTGAAGATCCCCCATATAAGTGAGTTGGGAGAGTGAAAATTTGCCTAAGGGTGAGAGGCCAAAAGTGTTCCTCCAGACAGTGGTTAGGAGCACGTTTCAGAGCCTTAGGAGTGGTTTGGACCCCTTTTTTTGTGGTACTTTTTGTCAAGCTGAAGTTTGTGTTTAGGGTTGTTGAGAGTGTACATGGCTTGGTGTTTTAACCAGGGTCAGCTTTGACCGATCCTCAGGGGAGAAAGATAGAGACATGGGACCTTGTCCTACCCCCCCATTTGTGTGTACCCCGAGTCCAACGGTACCACCCTTGAGTCTCTAGGACTTAGGGTTCCGGAGTTATGAGCATTTGAAGATCCCCCATATAAGTGAGTTGGGAGAGTGAAAATTTGGGGTTTTAACCAGGGTCAGCTTCGACCGATCCGCAGGGGAGAAAGATAGAGACATGGGATCTTGTCCTACCCCCCCATTTGTGTGTACCCCGAGTCCAACGGTACCACCCTTGAGTCTCTAGGACTTAGGGTTCCGGAGTTATGAGCATTTGAAGATCCCCCATATAAGTGAGTTGGGAGAGTGAAAATTTTCCTAAGGGTGAGAGGCCAAAAGTGTTCCTCCAGAAAGTGTTTAGGAGCACGTTTCAGAACCTTAGGAGTGGTTTGGACCCCTCTTTTTGTGGTACTTTTTGTCAAGCTGAAGTTGGTGTTTAGGGTGGTTGAGAGTGTACATGGCTTGGTGTTTTAACCAGGGTCAGCTTTGACCGATCCTCAGGGGAGAAAGATAGAGACATGGGACCTTGTCCTACCCCCCCATTTGTGTGTACCCCGAGTTCAACGGTACCACCCTTGAGTCTCTAGGACGTAGGGTTCCGGAGTTATGAGCATTTGAAGATCCCCCATATAAGTGAGTTGGGAGATTGAAAATTTGGGGTTTTAACCAGGGTCAGCTTTGACCGATCCTCAAGGGAGAAAGATAGAGACATGGGACCTTGTCCTACCCCCCCATTTGTGTGTACCCCGAGTCCAACGGTACCGCCCTTGAGTCTCTAGGACTTAGGGTTCCGGAGTTATGAGCATTTGAAGATCCCCCATATAAGTGAGTTGGGAGAGTGAAAATTTGCCAAAGTGTGAGAGGCCAAAAGTGTTCCTCCAGAAAGTGTTTAGGAGCACGTTTCAGAGCCTTAGGAGTGGTTTGGACCCCTCTTTTTGTGGTACTTTTTGTCAAGCTGAAGTTGATGTTTAGGGTTGTTGAGAGTGTACATGGCTTGGTGTTTTAACCAGGGTCAGCTTTGACCGATCCTCAGGGGAGAAAGATAGAGACATGGGACCTTGTCCTACCCCCCCATTTGTGTGTACCCCGAGTCCAACGGTACCACCCTTGAGTCTCTAGGACTTAGGGTTCCGGAGTTATGAGCATTTGAAGATCCCCCATATAAGTGAGTTGGGAGAGTGAAAATTTGCCAAAGTGTTAGAGGCCAAAAGTGTTCCTCCAGAAAGTGTTTAGGAGCACGTTTCAGAGCCTTAGGAGTGGTTTGGACCCCTCTTTTTGTGGTACTTTTTGTCAAGCTGAAGTTGGTGTTTAGGGTTGTTGAGAGTGTACATGGCTTGGTGTTTTAACCAGGGACAGCTTTGACCGATCCTCAGGGGAGAAAGATAGAGACATGGGACCTTGTCCTACCCCCCCATTTGTGTGTACCCCGAGTCCAACGGTACCACCCTTGAGTCTCTAGGACTTAGGGTTCCGGAGTTATGAGCATTTGAAGATCCCCCATATAAGTGAGTTGGGAGAGTGAAAATTTGCCTAAGGGTGAGAGGCCAAAAGTGTTCCTCCAGAAAGTGTTTAGGAGCACGTTTCAGAGCCTTAGGAGTAGTTTGGACCCCTTTTTTTGTGGTACTTTTTGTCAAGCTGAAGTTGGTGTTTAGGGTTGTTGAGAGTGTACATGGCTTGGTGTTTTAACCAGGGTCAGCTTTGACCGATCCTCAGGGGAGAAAGATAGAGACATGGGACCTTGTCCTACCCCCCCATTTGTGTGTACCCCGAGTCCAACGGTACCACCCTTGAGTCTCTAGGACTTAGGGTTCCGGAGTTATGAGCATTTGAAGATCCCCCATATAAGTGAGTTGGGAGAGTGAAAATTTGCCAAAGTGTGAGAGGCCAAAAGTGTTCCTCCAGAAAGTGTTTAGGAGCACGTTTCAGAGCCTTAGGAGTGGTTTGGACCCCTCTTTTTGTGGTACTTTTTGTCAAGCTGAAGTTGGTGTTTAGGGTTGTTGAGAGTGTACATGGCTTGGTGTTTTAACCAGGGACAGCTTTGACCGATCCTCAGGGGAGAAAGATAGAGACATGGGACCTTGTCCTACCCCCCCATTTGTGTGTACCCCGAGTCCAACGGTACCACCCTTGAGTCTCTAGGACTTAGGGTTCCGGAGTTATGAGCATTTGAAGATCCCCCATATAAGTGAGTTGGGAGAGTGAAAATTTGCCTAAGGGTGAGAGGCCAAAAGTGTTCCTCCAGAAAGTGTTTAGGAGCACGTTTCAGAGCCTTAGGAGTGGTTTGGACCCCTTTTTTTGTGGTACTTTTTGTCAAGCTGAAGTTGGTGTTTAGGGTTGTTGAGAGTGTACATGGCTTGGTGTTTTAACCAGGTTCAGCTTTGACCGATCCTCAGGGGAGAAAGATAGAGACATGGGACCTTGTCCTACCCCCCCATTTGTGTGTACCCCGAGTCCAACGGTACCACCCTTGAGTCTCTAGGACTTAGGGTTCCGGAGTTATGAGCATTTGAAGATCCCCCATATAAGTGAGTTGGGAGAGTGAAAATTTGCCAAAGCGTGAGAGGCCAAAAGTGTTCCTCCAGAAAGTGTTTAGGAGCACGTTTCAGAGCCTTAGGAGTGGTTTGGACCCCTCTTTTTGTGGTACTTTTTGTCAAGCTGAAGTTGGTGTTTAGGGTTGTTGAGAGTGTACATGGCTTGGTGTTTTAACCAGGGACAGCTTTGACCGATCCTCAGGGGAGAAAGATAGAGACATGGGACCTTGTCCTACCCCCCCATTTGTGTGTACCCCGAGTCCAACGGTACCACCCTTGAGTCTCTAGGACTTAGGGTTCCGGAGTTATGAGCATTTGAAGATCCCCCATATAAGTGAGTTGGGAGAGTGAAAATTTGCCTAAGGGTGAGAGGCCAAAAGTGTTCCTCCAGAAAGTGTTTAGGAGCACGTTTCAGAGCCTTAGGAGTGGTTTGGACCCCTTTTTTTGTGGTACTTTTTGTCAAGCTGAAGTTGGTGTTTAGGGTTGTTGAGAGTGTACATGGCTTGGTGTTTTAACCAGGTTCAGCTTTGACCGATCCTCAGGGGAGAAAGATAGAGACATGGGACCTTGTCCTACCCCCCCATTTGTGTGTACCCCGAGTCCAACGGTACCACCCTTGAGTCTCTAGGACTTAGGGTTCCGGAGTTATGAGCATTTGAAGATCCCCCATATAAGTGAGTTGGGAGAGTGAAAATTTGCCAAAGTGTGAGAGGCCAAAAGTGTTCCTCCAGAAAGTGTTTAGGAGCACGTTTCAGAGCCTTAGGAGTGGTTTGGACCCCTCTTTTTGTGGTACTTTTTGTCAAGCTGAAGTTGGTGTTTAGGGTTGTTGAGAGTGTACATGGCTTGGTGTTTTAACCAGGGACAGCTTTGACCGATCCTCAGGGGAGAAAGATAGAGACATGGGACCTTGTCCTACCCCCCCATTTGTGTGTACCCCGAGTCCAACGGTACCACCCTTGAGTCTCTAGGACTTAGGGTTCCGGAGTTATGAGCATTTGAAGATCCCCCATATAAGTGAGTTGGGAGAGTGAAAATTTGCCTAAGGGTGAGAGGCCAAAAGTGTTCCTCCAGAAAGTGTTTAGGAGCACGTTTCAGAACCTTAGGAGTGGTTTGGACCCCTCTTTTTGTGGTACTTTTTGTCAAGCTGAAGTTGATGTTTAGGGTTGTTGAGAGTGTACATGGCTTGGTGTTTTAACCAGGGTCAGCTTCGACCGATCCTCAGGGGAGAAAGATAGAGACATGGGACCTTGTCCTACCCCCCCATTTGTGTGTACCCCGAGTCCAACGGTACCACCCTTGAGTCTCTAGGACTTAGGGTTCCGGAGTTATGAGCATTTGAAGATCCCCTATATAAGTGAGTTGGGAGAGTGAAAATTTGGGGTTTTAACCAGGGTCAGCTTCGACCGATCCGCAGGGGAGAAAGATAGAGACATGGGACCTTGTCCTACCCCCCCATTTGTGTGTACCCCGAGTCCAACGGTACCACCCTTGAGTCTCTAGGACTTAGGGTTCCGGAGTTATGAGCATTTGAAGATCCCCCATATAAGTGAGTTGGGAGAGTGAAAATTTGCCTGTGAGAGGCCAAAAGTGTTCCTCCAGAAAGTGTTTAGGAGCACGTTTCAGAGCCTTAGGAGTGGTTTGGACCCCTCTTTTTGTGGTACTTTTTGTCAAGCTGAAGTTGGTGTTTAGGGTGGTTGAGAGTGTACATGGCTTGGTGTTTTAACCAGGGTCAGCTTTGACCGATCCTCAGGGGAGAAAGATAGAGACATGGGACCTTGTCCTACCCCCCCATTTGTGTGTACCCCGAGTTCAACGGTACCACCCTTGAGTCTCTAGGACGTAGGGTTCCGGAGTTATGAGCATTTGAAGATCCCCCATATAAGTGAGTTGGGAGATTGAAAATTTGGGGTTTTAACCAGGGTCAGCTTTGACCGATTCTCAAGGGAGAAAGATAGAGACATGGGACCTTGTCCTACCCCCCCATTTGTGTGTACCCCAAGTCCAACGGTACCACCCTTGAGTCTCTAGGACTTAGGGTTCCGGAGTTATGAGCATTTGAAGATCCCCCATATAAGTGAGTTGGGAGAGTGAAAATTTGCCAAAGTGTGAGAGGCCAAAAGTGTTCCTCCAGAAAGTGTTTAGGAGCACGTTTCAGAGCCTTAGGAGTGGTTTGGACCCCTCTTTTTGTGGTACTTTTTGTCAAGCTGAAGTTGGTGTTTAGGGTGGTTGAGAGTGTACATGGCTTGGTGTTTTAACCAGGGACAGCTTTGACCGATCCTCAGGGGAGAAAGATAGAGACATGGGACCTTGTCCTACCCCCCCATTTGTGTGTACCCCGAGTCCAACGGTACCACCCTTGAGTCTCTAGGACTTAGGGTTCCGGAGTTATGAGCATTTGAAGATCCCCCATATAAGTGAGTTGGGAGAGTGAAAATTTGGGGTTTTAACCAGGGTCAGCTTTGACCGATCCTCAGGGGAGAAAGATAGAGACATGGGACCTTGTCCTACCCCCCCCCCCCCCCCCCCATTTGTGTGTACCCCGAGTCCAACGGTACCACCCTCGAGTCTCTAGGACTTAGGGTTCCGGAGTTATGAGCATTTGAAGATCCCCCATATAAGTGAGTTGGGAGAGTGAAAATTTTCCTAAGGGTGAGAGGCCAAAAGTGTTCCTCCAGAAAGTGTTTAGGAGCACGTTTCAGAACCTTAGGAGTGGTTTGGACCCCTCTTTTTGTGGTACTTTTTGTCAAGCTGAAGTTGGTGTTTAGGGTGGTTGAGAGAGTACATGGCTTGGTGTTTTAACCAGGGTCAGCTTTGACCGATCCTCAGGGGAGAAAGATAGAGACATGGGACCTTGTCCTACCCCCCCATTTGTGTGTACCCCGAGTCCAACGGTACCACCCTTGAGTCTCTAGGACTTAGGGTTCCGGAGTTATGAGCATTTGAAGATCCCCCATATAAGTGAGTTGGGAGAGTGAAAATTTGCCTAAGGGTGAGAGACCAAAAGTGTTCCTCCAGAAAGTGTTTAGGAGCACGTTTCAGAACCTTAGGAGTGGTTTGGACCCCTCTTTTTGTGGTACTTTTTGTCAAGCTGAAGTTGATGTTTAGTGTTGTTGAGAGTGTACATGGCTTGGTGTTTTAACCAGGGTCAGCTTTGACCGATCCTCAGGGGAGAAAGATAGAGACATGGGACCTTGTCCTACCCCCCCATTTGTGTGTACCCCGAGTCCAACGGTACCACCCTTGAGTCTCTAGGACTTAGGGTTCCGGAGTTATGAGCATTTGAAGATCCCCCATATAAGTGAGTTGGGAGAGTGAAAATTTGTGGTTTTAACCAGGGTCAGCTTCGACCGATCCGCAGGGGAGAAAGATAGAGACATGGGACCTTGTCCTACCCCCCCATTTGTGTGTACCCCGAGTCCAACGGTACCACCCTTGAGTCTCTAGGACTTAGGGTTCCGGAGTTATGAGCATTTGAAGATCCCCCATATAAGTGAGTTGGGAGAGTGAAAATTTTCCTAAGGGTGAGAGGCCAAAAGTGTTCCTCCAGAAAGTGTTTAGGAGCACGTTTCAGAACCTTAGGAGTGGTTTGGACCCCTCTTTTTGTGGTACTTTTTGTCAAGCTGAAGTTGGTGTTTAGGGTGGTTGAGAGTGTACATGGCTTGGTGTTTTAACCAGGGACAGCTTTGACCGATCCTCAGGGGAGAAAGATAGAGACATGGGACCTTGTCCTACCCCCCCATTTGTGTGTACCCCGAGTCCAACGGTACCACCCTTGAGTCTCTAGGACTTAGGGTTCCGGAGTTATGAGCATTTGAAGATCCCCCATATAAGTGAGTTGGGAGAGTGAAAATTTGGGGTTTTAACCAGGGTCAGCTTCGACCGATCCGCAGGGGAGAAAGATAGAGACATGGGATCTTGTCCTACCCCCCCATTTGTTTGTACCCCGAGTCCAACGGTACCACACTTGAGTCTCTAGGACTTAGGGTTCCGGAGTTATGAGCATTTGAAGATCCACCATATAAGTGAGTTGGGAGATTGAAAATTTGGGGTTTTAACCAGGGTCAGCTTTGACCGATCCTCAAGGGAGAAAGATAGAGACATGGGACCTTGCCCTACCCCCCCATTTGTGTGTACCCCGAGTCCAACGGTACCACCCTTGAGTCTCTAGGACTTAGGGTTCCGGAGTTATGAGCATTTGAAGATCCCCCATATAAGTGAGTTGGGAGAGTGAAAATTTGCCTAAGGGTGAGAGGCCAAAAGTGTTCCTCCAGACAGTGGTTAGGAGCACGTTTCAGAGCCTTAGGAGTGGTTTGGACCCCTTTTTTTGTGGTACTTTTTGTCAAGCTGAAGTTTGTGTTTAGGGTTGTTGAGAGTGTACATGGCTTGGTGTTTTAACCAGGGTCAGCTTTGACCGATCCTCAGGGGAGAAAGATAGAGACATGGGACCTTGTCCTACCCCCCCATTTGTGTGTACCCCGAGTCCAACGGTACCACCCTTGAGTCTCTAGGACTTAGGGTTCCGGAGTTATGAGCATTTGAAGATCCCCCATATAAGTGAGTTGGGAGAGTGAAAATTTGGGGTTTTAACCAGGGTCAGCTTCGACCGATCCGCAGGGGAGAAAGATAGAGACATGGGATCTTGTCCTACCCCCCCATTTGTGTGTACCCCGAGTCCAACGGTACCACCCTTGAGTCTCTAGGACTTAGGGTTCCGGAGTTATGAGCATTTGAAGATCCCCCATATAAGTGAGTTGGGAGAGTGAAAATTTTCCTAAGGGTGAGAGGCCAAAAGTGTTCCTCCAGAAAGTGTTTAGGAGCACGTTTCAGAACCTTAGGAGTGGTTTGGACCCCTCTTTTTGTGGTACTTTTTGTCAAGCTGAAGTTGGTGTTTAGGGTGGTTGAGAGTGTACATGGCTTGGTGTTTTAACCAGGGTCAGCTTTGACCGATCCTCAGGGGAGAAAGATAGAGACATGGGACCTTGTCCTACCCCCCCATTTGTGTGTACCCCGAGTTCAACGGTACCACCCTTGAGTCTCTAGGACGTAGGGTTCCGGAGTTATGAGCATTTGAAGATCCCCCATATAAGTGAGTTGGGAGATTGAAAATTTGGGGTTTTAACCAGGGTCAGCTTTGACCGATCCTCAAGGGAGAAAGATAGAGACATGGGACCTTGTCCTACCCCCCCATTTGTGTGTACCCCGAGTCCAACGGTACCGCCCTTGAGTCTCTAGGACTTAGGGTTCCGGAGTTATGAGCATTTGAAGATCACCCATATAAGTGAGTTGGGAGAGTGAAAATTTGCCAAAGTGTGAGAGGCCAAAAGTGTTCCTCCAGAAAGTGTTTAGGAGCACGTTTCAGAGCCTTAGGAGTGGTTTGGACCCCTCTTTTTGTGGTACTTTTTGTCAAGCTGAAGTTGATGTTTAGGGTTGTTGAGAGTGTACATGGCTTGGTGTTTTAACCAGGGTCAGCTTTGACCGATCCTCAGGGGAGAAAGATAGAGACATGGGACCTTGTCCTACCCCCCCATTTGTGTGTACCCCGAGTCCAACGGTACCACCCTTGAGTCTCTAGGACTTAGGGTTCCGGAGTTATGAGCATTTGAAGATCCCCCATATAAGTGAGTTGGGAGAGTGAAAATTTGCCAAAGTGTTAGAGGCCAAAAGTGTTCCTCCAGAAAGTGTTTAGGAGCACGTTTCAGAGCCTTAGGAGTGGTTTGGACCCCTCTTTTTGTGGTACTTTTTGTCAAGCTGAAGTTGGTGTTTAGGGTTGTTGAGAGTGTACATGGCTTGGTGTTTTAACCAGGGACAGCTTTGACCGATCCTCAGGGGAGAAAGATAGAGACATGGGACCTTGTCCTACCCCCCCATTTGTGTGTACCCCGAGTCCAACGGTACCACCCTTGAGTCTCTAGGACTTAGGGTTCCGGAGTTATGAGCATTTGAAGATCCCCCATATAAGTGAGTTGGGAGAGTGAAAATTTGCCTAAGGGTGAGAGGCCAAAAGTGTTCCTCCAGAAAGTGTTTAGGAGCACGTTTCAGAGCCTTAGGAGTAGTTTGGACCCCTTTTTTTGTGGTACTTTTTGTCAAGCTGAAGTTGGTGTTTAGGGTTGTTGAGAGTGTACATGGCTTGGTGTTTTAACCAGGGTCAGCTTTGACCGATCCTCAGGGGAGAAAGATAGAGACATGGGACCTTGTCCTACCCCCCCATTTGTGTGTACCCCGAGTCCAACGGTACCACCCTTGAGTCTCTAGGACTTAGGGTTCCGGAGTTATGAGCATTTGAAGATCCCCCATATAAGTGAGTTGGGAGAGTGAAAATTTGCCAAAGTGTGAGAGGCCAAAAGTGTTCCTCCAGAAAGTGTTTAGGAGCACGTTTCAGAGCCTTAGGAGTGGTTTGGACCCCTCTTTTTGTGGTACTTTTTGTCAAGCTGAAGTTGGTGTTTAGGGTTGTTGAGAGTGTACATGGCTTGGTGTTTTAACCAGGGACAGCTTTGACTGATCCTCAGGGGAGAAAGATAGAGACATGGGACCTTGTCCTACCCCCCCATTTGTGTGTACCCCGAGTCCAACGGTACCACCCTTGAGTCTCTAGGACTTAGGGTTCCGGAGTTATGAGCATTTGAAGATCCCCCATATAAGTGAGTTGGGAGAGTGAAAATTTGCCTAAGGGTGAGAGGCCAAAAGTGTTCCTCCAGAAAGTGTTTAGGAGCACGTTTCAGAGCCTTAGGAGTGGTTTGGACCCCTTTTTTTGTGGTACTTTTTGTCAAGCTGAAGTTGGTGTTTAGGGTTGTTGAGAGTGTACATGGCTTGGTGTTTTAACCAGGTTCAGCTTTGACCGATCCTCAGGGGAGAAAGATAGAGACATGGGACCTTGTCCTACCCCCCCATTTGTGTGTACCCCGAGTCCAACGGTACCACCCTTGAGTCTCTAGGACTTAGGGTTCCGGAGTTATGAGCATTTGAAGATCCCCCATATAAGTGAGTTGGGAGAGTGAAAATTTGCCAAAGTGTGAGAGGCCAAAAGTGTTCCTCCAGAAAGTGTTTAGGAGCACGTTTCAGAGCCTTAGGAGTGGTTTGGACCCCTCTTTTTGTGGTACTTTTTGTCAAGCTGAAGTTGGTGTTTAGGGTTGTTGAGAGTGTACATGGCTTGGTGTTTTAACCAGGGACAGCTTTGACCGATCCTCAGGGGAGAAAGATAGAGACATGGGACCTTGTCCTACCCCCCCATTTGTGTGTACCCCGAGTCCAACGGTACCACCCTTGAGTCTCTAGGACTTAGGGTTCCGGAGTTATGAGCATTTGAAGATCCCCCATATAAGTGAATTGGGGAGAGTGAAAATTTGCCTAAGGGTGAGAGGCCAAAAGTGTTCCTCCAGAAAGTGTTTAGGAGCACGTTTCAGAGCCTTAGGAGTGGTTTGGACCCCTTTTTTTGTGGTACTTTTTGTCAAGCTGAAGTTGGTGTTTAGGGTTGTTGAGAGTGTACATGGCTTGGTGTTTTAACCAGGGTCAGCTTTGACCGATCCTCAGGGGAGAAAGATAGAGACATGGGACCTTGTCCTACCCCCCCCATTTGTGTGTACCCCGAGTCCAACGGTACCACCCTTGAGTCTCTAGGACTTAGGGTTCCGGAGTTATGAGCATTTGAAGATCCCCCATATAAGTGAGTTGGGAGAGTGAAAATTTGGGGTTTTAACCAGGGTCAGCTTTGACCGATCCTCAGGGGAGAAAGATAGAGACATGGGACCTTGTCCTACCCCCCATTTGTGTGTACCCCGAGTCCAACGGTACCACCCTCGAGTCTCTAGGACTTAGGGTTCCGGAGTTATGAGCATTTGAAGATCCCCCATATAAGTGAGTTGGGAGAGTGAAAATTTTCCTAAGGGTGAGAGGCCAAAAGTGTTCCTCCAGAAAGTGTTTAGGAGCACGTTTCAGAACCTTAGGAGTGGTTTGGACCCCTCTTTTTGTGGTACTTTTTGTCAAGCTGAAGTTGGTGTTTAGGGTGGTTGAGAGTGTACATGGCTTGGTGTTTTAACCAGGGTCAGCTTTGACCGATCCTCAGGGGAGAAAGATAGAGACATGGGACCTTGTCCTACCCCCCCATTTGTGTGTACCCCGAGTCCAACGGTACCACCCTTGAGTCTCTAGGACTTAGGGTTCCGGAGTTATGAGCATTTGAAGATCCCCCATATAAGTGAGTTGGGAGAGTGAAAATTTGGGGTTTTAACCAGGGTCAGCTTCGACCGATCCGCAGGGGAGAAAGATAGAGACATGGGATCTTGTCCTACCCCCCCATTTGTGTGTACCCCGAGTACAACGGTACCACCCTTGAGTCTCTAGGACTTAGGGTTCCGGAGTTATGAGCATTTGAAGATCCACCATATAAGTGAGTTGGGAGATTGAAAATTTGGGGTTTTAACCAGGGTCAGCTTTGACCGATCCTCAAGGGAGAAAGATAGAGACATGGGACCTTGTCCTACCCCCCCATTTGTGTGTACCCCGAGTCCAACGGTACCACCCTTGAGTCTCTAGGACTTAGGGTTCCGGAGTTATGAGCATTTGAAGATCCCCCATATAAGTGAGTTGGGAGAGTGAAAATTTGCCTAAGGGTGAGAGGCCAAAAGTGTTCCTCCAGACAGTGTTTAGGAGCACGTTTCAGAGCCTTAGGAGTGGTTTGGACCCATTTTTTTGTGGTACTTTTTGTCAAGCTGAAGTTGGTGTTTAGGGTTGTTGAGAGTGTACATGGCTTGGTGTTTTAACCAGGGTCAGCTTTGACCGATCCTCAGGGGAGAAAGATAGAGACATGGGACCTTGTCCTACCCCCCCATTTGTGTGTACCCCGAGTCCAACGGTACCACCCTTGAGTCTCTAGGACTTAGGGTTCCGGAGTTATGAGCATTTGAAGATCCCCCATATAAGTGAGTTGGGAGAGTGAAAATTTTCCTAAGGGTGAGAGGCCAAAAGTGTTCCTCCAGAAAGTGTTTAGGAGCACGTTTCAGAACCTTAGGAGTGGTTTGGACCCCTCTTTTTGTGGTACTTTTTGTCAAGCTGAAGTTGGTGTTTAGGGTGGTTGAGAGTGTACATGGCTTGGTGTTTTAACCAGGGTCAGCTTTGACCGATCCTCAGGGGAGAAAGATAGAGACATGGGACCTTGTCCTTCCCCCCCATTTGTGTGTACCCCGAGTCCAACGGTACCACCCTTGAGTCTCTAGGACTTAGGGTTCCGGAGTTATGAGCATTTGAAGATCCCCTATATAAGTGAGTTGGGAGAGTGAAAATTTGGGGTTTTAACCAGGGTCAGCTTCGACCGATCCGCAGGGGAGAAAGATAGAGACATGGGACCTTGTCCTACCCCCCCATTTGTGTGTACCCCGAGTCCAACGGTACCACCCTTGAGTCTCTAGGACTTAGGGTTCCGGAGTTATGAGCATTTGAAGATCCCCCATATAAGTGAGTTGGGAGAGTGAAAATTTTCCTAAGGGTGAGAGGCCAAAAGTGTTCCTCCAGAAAGTGTTTAGGAGCACGTTTCAGAACCTTAGGAGTGGTTTGGACCCCTCTTTTTGTGGTACTTTTTGTCAAGCTGAAGTTGGTGTTTAGGGTGGTTGAGAGTGTACATGGCTTGGTGTTTTAACCAGGGTCAGCTTTGACCGATCCTCAGGGGAGAAAGATAGAGACATGGGACCTTGTCCTACCCCCCCATTTGTGTGTACCCCGAGTCCAACGGTACCACCCTTGAGTCTCTAGGACTTAGGGTTCCGGAGTTATGAGCATTTGAAGATCCCCCATATAAGTGAGTTGGGAGAGTGAAAATTTGGGGTTTTAACCAGGGTCAGCTTCGACCGATCCGCAGGGGAGAAAGATAGAGACATGGGATCTTGTCCTACCCCCCCATTTGTGTGTACCCCGAGTCCAACGGTACCACCCTTGAGTCTCTAGGACTTAGGGTTCCGGAGTTATGAGCATTTGAAGATCCCCCATATAAGTGAGTTGGGAGAGTGAAAATTTTCCTAAGGGTGAGAGGCCAAAAGTGTTCCTCCAGAAAGTGTTTAGGAGCACGTTTCAGAACCTTAGGAGTGGTTTGGACCCCTCTTTTTGTGGTACTTTTTGTCAAGCTGAAGTTGGTGTTTATGGTGGTTGAGAGTGTACATGGCTTGGTGTTTTAACCAGGGTCAGCTTTGACCGATCCTCAGGGGAGAAAGATAGAGACATGGGACCTTGTCCTACCCCCCCATTTGTGTGTACCCCGAGTCCAACGGTACCACCCTTGAGTCTCTAGGACTTAGGGTTCCGGAGTTATGAGCATTTGAAGATCCCCCATATAAGTGAGTTGGGAGAGTGAAAATTTGGGGTTTTAACCAGGGTCAGCTTCGACCGATCCGCAGGGGAGAAAGATAGAGACATGGGATCTTGTCCTACCCCCCCATTTGTGTGTACCCCGAGTCCAACGGTACCACCCTTGAGTCTCTAGGACTTGGGGTTCCGGAGTTATGAGCATTTGAAGATCCACCATATAAGTGAGTTGGGAGATTGAAAATTTGGGGTTTTAACCAGGGTCAGCTTTGACCGATCCTCAAGGGAGAAAGATAGAGACATGGGACCTTGTCCTACCCCCCCCATTTGTGTGTACCCCGAGTCCAATGTTACCACCCTTGAGTCTCTAGGACTTAGGGTTCCGGAGTTATGAGCATTTGAAGATCCCCCATATAAGTGAGTTGGGAGAGTGAAAATTTGCCTAAGGGTGAGAGGCCAAAAGTGTTCCTCCAGACAGTGTTTAGGAGCACGTTTCAGAGCCTTAGGAGTGGTTTGGACCCCTTTTTTTGTGGTACTTTTTGTCAAGCTGAAGTTTGTGTTTAGGGTTGTTGAGAGTGTACATGGCTTGGTGTTTTAACCAGGGTCAGCTTTGACCGATCCTCAGGGGAGAAAGATAGAGACATGGGACCTTGTCCTACCCCCCCATTTGTGTGTACCCCGAGTCCAACGGTACCACCCTTGAGTCTCTAGGACTTAGGGTTCCGGAGTTATGAGCATTTGAAGATCCCCCATATAAGTGAGTTGGGAGAGTGAAAATTTTCCTAAGGGTGAGAGGCCAAAAGTGTTCCTCCAGAAAGTGTTTAGGAGCACGTTTCAGAACCTTAGGAGTGGTTTGGACCCCTCTTTTTGTGGTACTTTTTGTCAAGCTGAAGTTGGTGTTTAGGGTGGTTGAGAGTGTACATGGCTTGGTGTTTTAACCAGGGTCAGCTTTGACCGATCCTCAGGGGAGAAAGATAGAGACATGGGACCTTGTCCTACCCCCCCATTTGTGTGTACCCCGAGTCCAACGGTACCACCCTTGAGTCTCTAGGACTTAGGGTTCCGGAGTTATGAGCATTTGAAGATCCCCCATATAAGTGAGTTGGGAGAGTGAAAATTTGGGGTTTTAACCAGGGTCAGCTTCGACCGATCCGCAGGGGAGAAAGATAGAGACATGGGATCTTGTCCTACCCCCCCATTTGTGTGTACCCCGAGTCCAACGGTACCACCCTTGAGTCTCTAGGACTTAGGGTTCCGGAGTTATGAGCATTTGAAGATCCCCCATATAAGTGAGTTGGGAGAGTGAAAATTTTCCTAAGGGTGAGAGGCCAAAAGTGTTCCTCCAGAAAGTGTTTAGGAGCACGTTTCAGAACCTTAGGAGTGGTTTGGACCCCTCTTTTTGTGGTACTTTTTGTCAAGCTGAAGTTGGTGTTTAGGGTGGTTGAGAGTGTACATGGCTTGGTGTTTTAACCAGGGTCAGCTTTGAACGATCCTCAGGGGAGAAAGATAGAGACATGGGACCTTGTCCTACCCCCCCATTTGTGTGTACCCCGAGTCCAACGGTACCACCCTTGAGTCTCTAGGACTTAGGGTTCCGGAGTTATGAGCATTTGAAGATCCCCCATATAAGTGAGTTGGGAGAGTGAAAATTTGCCAAAGTGTGAGAGGCCAAAAGTGTTCCTCCAGAAAGTGTTTAGGAGCACGTTTCAGAGCCTTAGGAGTGGTTTGGACCCCTCTTTTTGTGGTACTTTTTGTCAAGCTGAAGTTGGTGTTTAGGGTTGTTGAGAGTGTACATGGCTTGGTGTTTTAACCAGGGACAGCTTTGACCGATCCTCAGGGGAGAAAGATAGAGACATGGGACCTTGTCCTACCCCCCCATTTGTGTGTACCCCGAGTCCAACGGTACCACCCTTGAGTCTCTAGGACTTAGGGTTCCGGAGTTATGAGCATTTGAAGATCCCCCATATAAGTGAGTTGGGAGAGTGAAAATTTGCCTAAGGGTGAGAGGCCAAAAGTGTTCCTCCAGAAAGTGTTTAGGAGCACGTTTCAGAACCTTAGGAGTGGTTTGGACCCCTCTTTTTGTGGTACTTTTTGTCAAGCTGAAGTTGATGTTTAGGGTTGTTGAGAGTGTACATGGCTTGGTGTTTTAACCAGGGTCAGCTTTGACCGATCCTCAGGGGAGAAAGATAGAGACATGGGACCTTGTCCTACCCCCCCATTTGTGTGTACCCCGAGTCCAACGGTACCACCCTTGAGTCTCTAGGACTTAGGGTTCCGGAGTTATGAGCATTTGAAGATCCCCCATATAAGTGAGTTGGGAGAGTGAAAATTTTCCTAAGGGTGAGAGGCCAAAAGTGTTCCTCCAGAAAGTGTTTAGGAGCACGTTTCAGAACCTTAGGAGTGGTTTGGACCCCTTTTTTTGTGGTACTTTTTGTCAAGCTGAAGTTTGTGTTTAGGGTGGTTGAGAGTGTACATGGCTTGGTGTTTTAACCAGGGTCAGCTTTGACCGATCCTCAGGGGAGAAAGATAGAGACATGGGACCTTGTCCTACCCCCCCATTTGTGTGTACCCCGAGTCCAACGGTACCACCCTTGAGTCTCTAGGATTTAGGGTTCCGGAGTTATGAGCATTTGAAGATCCCCTATATAAGTGAGTTGGGAGAGTGAAAATTTGGGGTTTTAACCAGGGTCAGCTTCGACCGATCCGCAGGGGAGAAAGATAGAGACATGGGACCTTGTCCTACCCCCCCATTTGTGTGTACCCCGAGTCCAACGGTACCACCCTTGAGTCTCTAGGACTTAGGGTTCCGGAGTTATGAGCATTTGAAGATCCCCCATATAAGTGAGTTGGGAGAGTGAAAATTTGGGGTTTTAACCAGGGTCAGCTTCGACCGATCCGCAGGGGAGAAAGATAGAGACATGGGATCTTGTCCTACCCCCCCATTTGTGTGTACCCCGAGTCCAACGGTACCACCCTTGAGTCTCTAGGACTTAGGGTTCCGGAGTTATGAGCATTTGAAGATCCACCATATAAGTGAGTTGGGAGATTGAAAATTTGGGGTTTTAACCAGGGTCAGCTTTGACCGATCCTCAGGGGAGAAAGATAGAGACATGGGACCTTGTCCTTCCCCCCCATTTGTTTGTACCCCGAGTCCAACGGTACCACCCTTGAGTCTCTAGGACTTAGGGTTCTGGAGTTATGAGCATTTGAAGATCCCCCATATAAGTGAGTTGGGAGAGTGAAAATTTGCCTAAGGTTGAGAGGCCAAAAGTGTTCCTCCAGAAAGTGTTTAGGAGCACGTTTCAGAACCTTAGGAGTGGTTTGGACCCCTCTTTTTGTGGTACTTTTTGTCAAGCTGAAGTTGGTGTTTAGGGTGGTTGAGAGTGTACATGGCTTGGTGTTTTAACCAGGGACAGCTTTGACCGATCCTCAGGGGAGAAAGATAGAGACATGGGACCTTGTCCTACCCCCCCATTTGTGTGTACCCCGAGTCCAACGGTACCACCCTTGAGTCTCTAGGACTTAGGGTTCCGGAGTTATGAGCATTTGAAGATCCCCCATATAAGTGAGTTGGGAGAGTGAAAATTTTCCTAAGGGTGAGAGGCCAAAAGTGTTCCTCCAGAAAGTGTTTAGGAGCACGTTTCAGAACCTTAGGAGTGGTTTGGACCCCTCTTTTTGTGGTACTTTTTGTCAAGCTGAAGTTGGTGTTTAGGGTGGTTGAGAGTGTACATGGCTTGGTGTTTTAACCAGGGACAGCTTTGACCGATCCTCAGGGGAGAAAGATAGAGACATGGGACCTTGTCCTACCCCCCCATTTGTGTGTACCCCGAGTCCAACGGTACCACCCTTGAGTCTCTAGGACTTAGGGTTCCGGAGTTATGAGCATTTGAAGATCCCCCATATAAGTGAGTTGGGAGAGTGAAAATTTGGGGTTTTAACCAGGGTCAGCTTCGACCGATCCGCAGGGGAGAAAGATAGAGACATGGGATCTTGTCCTACCCCCCCATTTGTGTGTACCCCGAGTCCAACGGTACCACCCTTGAGTCTCTAGGACTTAGGGTTCCGGAGTTATGAGCATTTGAAGATCCACCATATAAGTGAGTTGGGAGATTGAAAATTTGGGGTTTTAACCAGGGTCAGCTTTGACCGATCCTCAAGGGAGAAAGATAGAGACATGGGACCTTGTCCTACCCCCCCATTTGTGTGTACCCCGAGTCCAACGGTACCACCCTTGAGTCTCTAGGACTTAGGGTTCCGGAGTTATGAGCATTTGAAGATCCCCCATATAAGTGAGTTGGGAGAGTGAAAATTTTCCTAAGGGTGAGAGGCCAAAAGTGTTCCTCCAGAAAGTGTTTAGGAGCACGTTTCAGAACCTTAGGAGTGGTTTGGACCCCTCTTTTTGTGGTACTTTTTGTCAAGCTGAAGTTGGTGTTTAGGGTGGTTGAGAGTGTACATGGCTTGGTGTTTTAACCAGGGACAGCTTTGACCGATCCTCAGGGGAGAAAGATAGAGACATGGGACCTTGTCCTACCCCCCCATTTGTGTGTACCCCGAGTCCAACGGTACCACCCTTGAGTCTCTAGGACTTAGGGTTCCGGAGTTATGAGCATTTGAAGATCCACCATATAAGTGAGTTGGGAGAGTGAAAATTTGGGGTTTTAACCAGGGTCAGCTTCGACCGATCCGCAGGGGAGAAAGATAGAGACATGGGATCTTGTCCTACCCCCCCATTTGTGTGTACCCCGAGTCCAACGGTACCACCCTTGAGTCTCTAGGACTTAGGGTTCCGGAGTTATGAGCATTTGAAGATCCACCATATAAGTGAGTTGGGAGATTGAAAATTTGGGGTTTTAACCAGGGTCAGCTTTGACCGATCCTCAAGGGAGAAAGATAGAGACATGGGACCTTGTCCTACCCCCCCATTTGTGTGTACCCCGAGTCCAACGGTACCACCCTTGAGTCTCTAGGACTTAGGGTTCCGGAGTTATGAGCATTTGAAGATCCCCCATATAAGTGAGTTGGGAGAGTGAAAATTTGCCTAAGGGTGAGAGGCCAAAAGTGTTCCTCCAGACAGTGTTTAGGAGCACGTTTCAGAGCCTTAGGAGTGGTTTGGACCCCTTTTTTTGTGGTACTTTTTGTCAAGCTGAAGTTTGTGTTTAGGGTTGTTGAGAGTGTACATGTCTTGGTGTTTTAACCAGGGTCAGCTTTGACCGATCCTCAGGGGAGAAAGATAGAGACATGGGACCTTGTCCTACCCCCCCCATTTGTGTGTACCCCGAGTCCAACGGTACCACCCTTGAGTCTCTAGGACTTAGGGTTCCGGAGTTATGAGCATTTGAAGATCCCCCATATAAGTGAGTTGGGAGAGTGAAAATTTTCCTAAGGGTGAGAGGCCAAAAGTGTTCCTCCAGAAAGTGTTTAGGAGCACGTTTCAGAACCTTAGGAGTGGTTTGGACCCCTCTTTTTGTGGTACTTTTTGTCAAGCTGAAGTTGGTGTTTAGGGTGGTTGAGAGTGTACATGGCTTGGTGTTTTAACCAGGGTCAGCTTTGACCGATCCTCAGGGGAGAAAGATAGAGACATGGGACCTTGTCCTACCCCCCCATTTGTGTGTACCCCGAGTTCAACGGTACCACCCTTGAGTCTCTAGGACGTAGGGTTCCGGAGTTATGAGCATTTGAAGATCCCCCATATAAGTGAGTTGGGAGATTGAAAATTTGGGGTTTTAACCAGGGTCAGCTTTGACCGATCCTCAAGGGAGAAAGATAGAGACATGGGACCTTGTCCTACCCCCCCATTTGTGTGTACCCCGAGTCCAACGGTACCGCCCTTGAGTCTCTAGGACTTAGGGTTCCGGAGTTATGAGCATTTGAAGATCCCCCATATAAGTGAGTTGGGAGAGTGAAAATTTGCCAAAGTGTGAGAGGCCAAAAGTGTTCCTCCAGAAAGTGTTTAGGAGCACGTTTCAGAGCCTTAGGAGTGGTTTGGACCCCTCTTTTTGTGGTACTTTTTGTCAAGCTGAAGTTGGTGTTTAGGGTGGTTGAGAGTGTACATGGCTTGGTGTTTTAACCAGGGTCAGCTTTGACCGATCCTCAGGGGAGAAAGATAGAGACATGGGACCTTGTCCTACCCCCCCCCCCCCATTTGTGTGTACCCCGAGTCCAACGGTACCACCCTTGAGTCTCTAGGGCTTAGGGTTCCGGAGTTATGAGCATTTGAAGATCCCCCATATAAGTGAGTTGGGAGAGTGAAAATTTGCCTAGGGGGGGGGGGGGGCCAAAAGTGTTCCTCCAGAAAGTGTTTAGGAGCACGTTTCAGAGCCTTAGGAGTGGTTTGGACCCCTTTTTTGTGGTACTTTTTGTCAAGCTGAAGTTGGTGTTTAGGGTTGTTGAGAGTGTACATGGCTTGGTGTTTTAACCAGGGTCAGTTTTGACCGATCCTCAGGGGAAAAAGATAGAGACATGGGACCTTATCCTACCCCCCCATTTGTGTGTACCCCGAGTCCAACGGTACCACCCTTGAGTGTCTAGGACTTAGGGTTCCGGAGTTATGAGCATTTGAAGATCCCCCATATAAGTGAGTTGGGAGAGTGAAAATTTGTGGTTTTAACCAGGGTCAGCTTCGACCGATCCGCAGGGGAGAAAGATAGAGACATGGGACCTTGTCCTACCCCCCCCATTTGTGTGTACCCCGAGTCCAACGGTACCACCCTTGAGTCTCTAGGACTTAGGGTTCCGGAGTTATGAGCATTTGAAGATCCCCCATATAAGTGAGTTGGGAGAGTGAAAATTTTCCTAAGGGTGAGAGGCCAAAAGTGTTCCTCCAGAAAGTGTTTAGGAGCACGTTTCGGAGCCTTAGGAGTGGTTTGGACCCCTTTTTTTGTGGTACTTTTTGTCAAGCTGAAGTTGGTGTTTAGGGTTGTTGAGAGTGTACATGGCTTGGTGTTTTAACCAGGGTCAGCTTTGACCGATCCTCAGGGGAGAAAGATGGAGACATGGGACCTTGTCCTACCCCCCCATTCGTGTGTACCCCGAGTCCAACGGTACCACCCTTGAGTCTCTAGGACTTAGGGTTCCGGAGTTATGAGCATTTGAAGATCCCCCATATAAGTGAGTTGGGAGAGTGAAAATTTGCCTAAGGGTGAGAGGCCAAAAGTGTTCCTCCAGAAAGTGTTTAGGAGCACGTTTCGGAGCCTTAGGAGTGGTTTGGACCCCTTTTTTTGTGGTACTTTTTGTCAAGCTGAAGTTGGTGTTTAGGGTTGTTGAGAGTGTACATGGCTTGGTGTTTTAACCAGGGTCAGCTTTGACCGATCCTCAGGGGAGAAAGATAGAGACATGGGACCTTGTCCTACCCCCCCATTTGTGTGTACCCCGAGTCCAACGGTACCACCCTTGAGTCTCTGCGACTTAGGGTTCCGGAGTTATGAGCATTTGAAGATCCCCCATATAAGTGAGTTGGGAGAGTGAAAATTTGGGGTTTTAACCAGGGTCAGCTTCGACCGATCCGCAGGGGAGAAAGATAGAGACATGGGATCTTGTCCTACCCCCCCATTTGTGTGTACCCCGAGTCCAACGGTACCACCCTTGAGTCTCTAGGACTTAGGGTTCCGGAGTTATGAGCATTTGAAGATCCCCCATATAAGTGAGTTGGGAGAGTGAAAATTTTCCTAAGGGTGAGAGGCCAAAAGTGTTCCTCCAGAAAGTGTTTAGGAGCACGTTTCAGAACCTTAGGAGTGTTTTGGACCCCTCTTTTTGTGGTACTTTTTGTCAAGCTGAAGTTGGTGTTTAGGGTGGTTGAGAGTGTACATGGCTTGGTGTTTTAACCAGGGTCAGCTTTGACCGATCCTCAGGGGAGAAAGATAGAGACATGGGACCTTGTCCTACCCCCCCATTTGTGTGTACCCCGAGTTCAACGGTACCACCCTTGAGTCTCTAGGACGTAGGGTTCCGGAGTTATGAGCATTTGAAGATCCCCCATATAAGTGAGTTGGGAGATTGAAAATTTGGGGTTTTAACCAGGGTCAGCTTCGACCGATCCGCAGGGGAGAAAGATAGAGACATGGGACCTTGTCCTACCCCCCCATTTGTGTGTACCCCGAGTCCAACGGTACCACCCTTGAGTCTCTAGGACTTAGGGTTCCGGAGTTATGAGCATTTGAAGATCCCCCATATAAGTGAGTTGGGAGAGTGAAAATTTTCCTAAGGGTGAGAGGCCAAAAGTGTTCCTCCAGAAAGTGTTTAGGAGCACGTTTCAGAACCTTAGGAGTGTTTTGGACCCCTCTTTTTGTGGTACTTTTTGTCAAGCTGAAGTTGGTGTTTAGGGTGGTTGAGAGTGTACATGGCTTGGTGTTTTAACCAGGGTCAGCTTTGACGATCCTCAGGGGAGAAAGATAGAGACATGGGACCTTGTCCTAGCCCCCCATTTGTGTGTACCCCGAGTCCAACGGTACCACCCTTGAGTCTCTAGGACTTAGGGTTCCGGAGTTATGAGAATTTGAAGTTTCCCCATATAAGTGCACCTCTAAAGAGTAGATCTCCACCAGAACAGATGGTGGCAGTAATGCACTTAACCTGAATGTCAACTACCAACAGAATTGCAGGAGAAGAAGTAATTATTGAAGTTCACCTGGGGTTCCCTTCTCATTATCTATGCACTGTTTACTTGCATTTCCAGTGAAGAAGAGTGGACTTTTCCCCGTTTCCAGAAGTTGGAGGTAAGTTTGATTTACTATGTGTGAAATGTCTGTTGTCTTAATGTAGGCTATGAACAACTTGGCTATGCTGGGGTTGAAACAGATATGGCAAAGTTTGCTAATTGAGGCTGTTAACAGTATGAAAGTCGAAACAGTTTCACCGTGTCACTGCTATTGGAAAAAAAAACAGTTACTACATGGCAGTCACTGCCTGTATAAGTGAGTGAGTGAGTAACTAAGAAACACCATTAAATCAGCCACCCCTGTGTAAGCAATGGTCTCAGTCTGGCCACCCCTATGAAAATTGTCTGGCTCCGCCGCTGGTGAGAGGCCAAAAGTTTTCCTTCAGAAAGTGTTTAGGAGCACGTTTCAGAGCCTTAGGAGTGGTTTGGACCCCTCTTTTTGTGGTACTTTTTGTCAAGCTGAAGTTGGTGTTTAGGGTTGTTGAGAGTGTACATGGCTTGGTGTTTTAACCAGGGTCAGCTTTGACCGATCCTCAGGGGAGAAAGATAGAGACATGGGACCTTGTCCTACCTCCCCATTTGTGTGTACCCCGAGTCCAACGGTACCACCCTTGAGTCTCTAGGACTTAGGGTTCCGGAGTTATGAGCATTTGAAGATCCCCCATATAAGTGAGTTGGGAGAGTGAAAATTTGGGGTTTTAACCAGGGTCAGTTTTGACCGATCCTCAGTGGAACAAGATAGAGACATGGTACCTTGTCCTATCCCCCCATTTGTGTGTACCCCGAGTCCAACGGTACCACCCTTGAGTCACTAGGACTTAGGGTTCCGGAGTTATGAGCATTCGAAGTTCCCCCATATAAGTGAGTTGGGAGAGTGAAAATTTGCCTAAGGGTGAGAGGCCAAAAGTGTTCCTCCAGAAAGTGTTTAGGAACACGTTTCAAAGCCTTAGGAGTGGTTTGGATCCCTCTTTTTGTGGTACTTTTTGTCAAGCTGAAGTTGGTGTTTAGGGTTGTTGAGAGTGTACATGGCTTGGTGTTTTAACCAGGGTCAGCTTTGACCGATCCTCAGGGGAGAAAGATAGAGACATGGGACCTTGTCCTACCCCCCCCATTTGTGTGTACCCCGAGTCCAACGGTACCACCCTTGAGTCTCTAGGACTTAGGGTTCCGGAGTTATGAGCATTTGAAGTTCCCCCATATAAGTGAGTTGGGAGAGTGAAAATTTGCCTAAGGGTGAGAGGCCAAAAGTGTTCCTCCAGAAAGTGTTTAGGAGCACGTTTCAGAGCCTTAGGAGTGGTTTGGACCCCTCTTTTTGTGGTACTTTTTGTCAAGCTGAAGTTGGTGTTTAGGGTTGTTGAGAGTGTACATGGCTTGGTGTTTTAACCAGGGTCAGCTTTGACCGATCCTCAGGGGAGAGAGATAGAGACATGGGACCTTGTCTTACCCCCCCCCCATTTGTGTGTACCCCGAGTCCAACGGTACCACCCTTGAGTCTCTAGGACTTAGGGTTCCGGAGTTATGAGCATTTGAAGATCCCCCATATAAGTGAGTTGGGAGAGTGAAAATTTGCCTAAGGGTGAGAGGCCAAAAGTGTTCCTCCAGAAAGTGTTTAGGAGCACGTTTCAGAACCTTAGGAGTGGTTTGGACCCCTGTTTTTTTGATACTTTTTGTCAAGCTGAAGTTGGTGTTTAGGGTTGTTGAGAGTGTACATGGCTTGGTGTTTTAACCAGGGTCAGCTTTGACCGATCCTCAGGGGAGAAAGATAGAGACATGGGACCTTGTCCTACCCCCCCATTTGTGTGTACCCCGAGTCCAACGGTACCACCCTTGAGTCTCTAGGACTTAGGGTTCCGGAGTTATGAGCATTTGAAGATCCCCCATATAAGTGAGTTGGGAGAGTGAAAATTTGGGGTTTTAACCAGGGTCAGTTTTAACCGATCCTCAGTGGAGCAAGATAGAGACATGGGGCCTTGTCCTATCCCCCATTTGTGTGTACCCCGAGTCCAACGGTACCACCCTTGAGTCTCTAGGACTTAGGGTTCCGGAGTTATGAGCATTCGAAGTTCCCCCATATAAGTGAGTTGGGAGAGTGAAAATTTGCCTAAGTGTGAGAGGCCAAAAAGTGTTCCTCCAGAAAGTGTTTAGGAGCACGTTTCAGAGCCTTAGGAGTGGTTTGGACCCCTCTTTTTGTGGTACTTTTTGTCAAGCTGGAGGTGTTTAGGGTTGTTGAGAGTGTACATGGCTTGGTGTTTTAACCAGGGTCAGCTTTGACCGATCCTCAGGGGAGAAAGATAGAGACATGGGACCTTGTCCTACCCCCCCATTTGTGTGTACCCCGAGTCCAACGGTACCACCCTTGAGTCTCTAGGACTTAGGGTTCCAGAGTTATGAGCATTTGAAGATCCCCCATATAAGTGAGTTGGGAGAGTGAAAATTTGCCTAAGGGTGAGAGGCCAAAAGTGTTCCTCCAGAAAGTGTTTAGGAGCACGTTTCAGAGCCTTAGGAGTGGTTTGGACCCCTCTTTTTGTGGTACTTTTTGTCAAGCTGAAGTTGATGTTTAGGGTTGTTGAGAGTGTACATGGCTTGGTGTTTTAACCAGGGTCAGCTTTGACCGATCCTCAGGGGAGAAAGATAGAGACATGGGACCTTGTCCTACCCCCCCATTTGTGTGTACCCCGAGTCCAACGGTACCACCCTTGAGTCTCTAGGACTTAGGGTTCCGGAGTTATGAGCATTTGAAGATCCCCCATATAAGTGAGTTGGGAGAGTGAAAATTTGGGGTTTTAACCAGGGTCAGTTTTGACCGATCCTCAGGAGAGAAAGATAGAGACATGGGACCTTGTCCTACACCCCCCCCCCCCCCCCCATTTGTGTGTACCCCGAGTCCAACGGTACCACCCTTGAGTCTCTAGGATTTAGGGTTCCGGAGTTATGAGCATTTGAAGATCCCCCATATAAGTGAGTTGGGAGAGTGGAAATTTGCCTAAGGGTGAGAGGCCAAAAGTGTTCCTCCAGAAAATGTTTAGGAGCACGTTTCAGAGCCTTAGGAGTGGCTTGGACCCCTCTTTTTGTGGTACTTTTTGTCAAGCTGAAGTTGGTGTTTAGGGTTGTTGAGAGTGTACATGGCTTGGTGTTTTAACCAGGGTCAGCTTTGACCGATCCTCAGGGGAGAAAGATAGAGACATGGGACCTTGTCCTAGCCCCCCATTTGTGTGTACCCCGAGTCCAACGGTACCACCCTTGAGTCTCTAGGACTTAGGGTTCCGGAGTTATGAGCATTTTAAGATCCCCCATATAAGTGAGTTGGGAGAGTGGAAATTTCCCAAGGGTGAGAGGCCAAAAGTGTTCCTCCAGAAAATGTTTAGGAGCACGTTTCAGAGCCTTAGGAGTGGCTTGGACCCCTCTTTTTGTGGTACTTTTTGTCAAGCTGAAGTTGGTGTTTAGGGTTGTTGAGAGTGTACATGGCTTGGTGTTTTAACCAGGGTCAGCTTTGACCGATCCTCAGGGGAGAAAGATAGAGACATGGGACCTTGTCCTAGCCCCCCATTTGTGTGTACCCCGAGTCCAACGGTACCACCCTTGAGTCTCTAGGACTTAGGGTTCCGGAGTTATGAGCATTTGAAGATCCCCTATATAAGTGAGTTGGGAGAGTGAAAATTTGGGGTTTTAACCAGGGTCAGCTTCGACCGATCCGCAGGGGAGAAAGATAGAGACATGGGACCTTGTCCTACCCCCCCATTTGTGTGTACCCCGAGTCCAACGGTACCACCCTTGAGTCTCTAGGACTTAGGGTTCCGGAGTTATGAGCATTTGAAGATCCCCCATATAAGTGAGTTGGGAGAGTGAAAATTTGGGGTTTTAACCAGGGTCAGTTTTAACCGATCCTCAGTGGAGCAAGATAGAGACATGGGGCCTTGTCCTATCCCCCATTTGTGTGTACCCCGAGTCCAACGGTACCACCCTTGAGTCTCTAGGACTTAGGGTTCCGGAGTTATGAGCATTCGAAGTTCCCCCATATAAGTGAGTTGGGAGAGTGAAAATTTGCCTAAGTGTGAGAGGCCAAAAAGTGTTCCTCCAGAAAGTGTTTAGGAGCACGTTTCAGAGCCTTAGGAGTGGTTTGGACCCCTCTTTTTGTGGTACTTTTTGTCAAGCTGGAGGTGTTTAGGGTTGTTGAGAGTGTACATGGCTTGGTGTTTTAACCAGGGTCAGCTTTGACCGATCCTCAGGGGAGAAAGATAGAGACATGGGACCTTGTCCTACCCCCCCATTTGTGTGTACCCCGAGTCCAACGGTACCACCCTTGAGTCTCTAGGACTTAGGGTTCCAGAGTTATGAGCATTTGAAGATCCCCCATATAAGTGAGTTGGGAGAGTGAAAATTTGCCTAAGGGTGAGAGGCCAAAAGTGTTCCTCCAGAAAGTGTTTAGGAGCACGTTTCAGAACCTTAGGAGTGGTTTGGACCCCTCTTTTTGTGGTACTTTTTGTCAAGCTGAAGTTGATGTTTAGGGTTGTTGAGAGTGTACATGGCTTGGTGTTTTAACCAGGGTCAGCTTTGACCGATCCTCAGGGGAGAAAGATAGAGACATGGGACCTTGTCCTACCCCCCCATTTGTGTGTACCCCGAGTCCAACGGTACCACCCTTGAGTCTCTAGGACTTAGGGTTCCGGAGTTATGAGCATTTGAAGATCCCCTATATAAGTGAGTTGGGAGAGTGAAAATTTGGGGTTTTAACCAGGGTCAGCTTCGACCGATCCGCAGGGGAGAAAGATAGAGACATGGGACCTTGTCCTACCCCCCCATTTGTGTGTACCCCGAGTCCAACGGTACCACCCTTGAGTCTCTAGGACTTAGGGTTCCGGAGTTATGAGCATTTGAAGATCCCCCATATAAGTGAGTTGGGAGAGTGAAAATTTGCCTGTGAGAGGCCAAAAGTGTTCCTCCAGAAAGTGTTTAGGAGCACGTTTCAGAGCCTTAGGAGTGGTTTGGACCCCTCTTTTTGTGGTACTTTTTGTCAAGCTGAAGTTGGTGTTTAGGGTGGTTGAGAGTGTACATGGCTTGGTGTTTTAACCAGGGTCAGCTTTGACCGATCCTCAGGGGAGAAAGATAGAGACATGGGACCTTGTCCTACCCCCCCCATTTGTGTGTACCCCGAGTTCAACGGTACCACCCTTGAGTCTCTAGGACGTAGGGTTCCGGAGTTATGAGCATTTGAAGATCCCCCATATAAGTGAGTTGGGAGATTGAAAATTTGGGGTTTTAACCAGGGTCAGCTTTGACCGATCCTCAAGGGAGAAAGATAGAGACATGGGACCTTGTCCTACCCCCCCATTTGTGTGTACCCCAAGTCCAACGGTACCACCCTTGAGTCTCTAGGACTTAGGGTTCCGGAGTTATGAGCATTTGAAGATCCCCCATATAAGTGAGTTGGGAGAGTGAAAATTTGCCAAAGTGTGAGAGGCCAAAAGTGTTCCTCCAGAAAGTGTTTAGGAGCACGTTTCAGAGCCTTAGGAGTGGTTTGGACCCCTCTTTTTGTGGTACTTTTTGTCAAGCTGAAGTTGGTGTTTAGGGTGGTTGAGAGTGTACATGGCTTGGTGTTTTAACCAGGGACAGCTTTGACCGATCCTCAGGGGAGAAAGATAGAGACATGGGATCTTGTCCTACCCCCCCATTTGTGTGTACCCCGAGTCCAACGGTACCACCCTTGAGTCTCTAGGACTTAGGGTTCCGGAGTTATGAGCATTTGAAGATCCCCCATATAAGTGAGTTGGGAGAGTGAAAATTTGCCTAAGGGTGAGAGGCCAAAAGTGTTCCTCCAGAAAGTGTTTAGGAGCACGTTTCAGAGCCTTAGGAGTGGTTTGGACCCCTCTTTTTGTGGTACTTTTTGTCAAGCTGAAGTTGGTGTTTAGGGTGGTTGAGAGCGTACATGGCTTGGTGTTTTAACCAGGGTCAGCTTTGACCGATCCTCAGGGGAGAAAGATAGAGACATGGGACCTTGTCCTACCCCCCCCCATTTGTGTGTACCCCGAGTCCAACGGTACCACCCTTGAGTCTCTAGGACTTAGGGTTCCGGAGTTATGAGCATTTGAAGATCCCCCATATAAGTGAGTTGGGAGAGTGAAAATTTGCTGAAGTGTGAGAGGCCAAAAGTGTTCCTCCAGAAAGTGTTTAGGAGCACGTTTCAGAGCCTTAGGAGTGGTTTGGACCCCTCTTTTTGTGGTACTTTTTGTCAAGCTGGAGGTGTTTAGGGTGGTTGAGAGTGTACATGGCTTGGTGTTTTAACCAGGGTCAGCTTTGACCGATCCTCAGGGGAGAAAGATAGAGACATGGGACCTTGTCCTACCCCCTCCCCCCCCCCCCCCCATTTGTGTGTACCCCGAGTCCAACGGTACCACCCTTGAGTCTCTAGGACTTAGGGTTCCGGAGTTATGAGCATTTGAAGATCCCCCATATAAGTGAGTTGGGAGATTGAAAATTTGGGGTTTTAACCAGGGTCAGCTTTGACCGATCCTCAAGGGAGAAAGATAGAGACATGGGACCTTGTCCTACCCCCCCCATTTGTGTGTACCCCGAGTCCAACGGTACCACCCTTGAGTCTCTAGGACTTAGGGTTCCGGAGTTATGAGCATTTGAAGATCCCCCATATAAGTGAGTTGGGAGAGTGAAAATTTGCCTAAGGGGGGGGGGGGGGGGCAAAAGCGTTCCTCCAGAAAGTGTTTAGGAGCACGTTTCAGAGCCTTAGGAGTGGTTTGGACCCCTTTTTTGTGGTACTTTTTGTCAAGCTGAAGTTGGTGTTTAGGGTTGTTGAGAGTGTACATGGCTTGGTGTTTTAACCAGGGTCAGTTTTGACCGATCCTCAGGGGAAAAAGATAGAGACATGGGACCTTGTCCTACCCCCCCCCCCCCATTTGTGTGTACCCCGAGTCCAACGGTACCACCCTTGAGTCTCTAGGACTTAGGGTTCTGGAGTTATGAGCATTTGAAGATCCCCCATATAAGTGAGTTGGGAGAGTGAAAATTTGCCGAAGGTTGAGAGGCCAAAAGTGTTCCTCCAGAAAGTGTTTAGGAGCACGTTTCAGAACCTTAGGAGTGGTTTGGACCCCTCTTTTTGTGGTACTTTTTGTCAAGCTGAAGTTGGTGTTTAGGGTGGTTGAGAGTGTACATGGCTTGGTGTTTTAACCAGGGTCAGCTTTGACCGATCCTCAGGGGAGAAAGATAGAGACATGGGACCTTGTCCTACCCCCCCATTTGTGTGTACCCTGAGTCCAACGGTACCACCCTTGAGTCTCTAGGACTTAGGGTTCCGGAGTTATGAGCATTTGAAGATCCCCCATATAAGTGAGTTGGGAGAGTGAAAATTTGGGGTTTTAACCAGGGTCAGTTTTAACCGATCCTCAGTGGAGCAAGATAGAGACATGGGACCTTGTCCTATCCCCCATTTGTGTGTACCCCGAGTCCAACGGTACCACCCTTGAGTCTCTAGGACTTAGGGTTCCGGAGTTATGAGCATTCGAAGTTCCCCCATCTAAGTGAGTTGGGGGAGTGAAAATTTGCCTAAGGGTGAGAGGCCAAAAGTGTTCCCCCAGAAAGTGTTTAGGAGCACGTTTCAGAGCCTTAGGAGTGGTTTGGACCCCTCTTTTTGTGATACTTTTTGTCAAGCTGAAGTTGGTGTTTAGGGTTGTTGAGAGTGTACATGGCTTGCTGTTTTAACCATTGTCAGCTTTGACCGATCCTCAGGGGAGAAAGATAGAGACATGGGACCTTGTCCTACCCCCCCATTTGTGTGTACCCCGAGTCCAACGGTACCACCCTTGAGTCTCTAGGACTTAGGGTTCCGGAGTTATGAGCATTTGAAGATCCCCCATATAAGTGAGTTGGGAGAGTGAAAATTTGGGGTTTTAACCAGGGTCAGCTTTGACCGATCCTCAGGGGAGAAAGATAGAGACATGGGACCTTGTCCTACCCCCCATTTGTGTGTACCCCGAGTCCAACGGTACCACCCTTGAGTCTCTAGGACTTAGGGTTCCGGAGTTATGAGCATTTGAAGATCCCCCATATAAGTGAGTTGGGAGAGTGAAAATTTGGGGTTTTAACCAGGGTCAGCTTTGACCGATCCTCAGGGGAGAAAGATAGAGACATGGGACCTTGTCCTACCCCCCATTTGTGTGTACCCCGAGTCCAACGGTACCACCCTTGAGTCTCTAGGACTTAGGGTTCTGGAGTTATGAGCATTTGAAGATCCCCCATATAAGTGAGTTGGGAGAGTGAAAATTTGCCTAAGGGTGAGAGACCAAAAGTGTTCCTCCAGAAAGTGTTTAGGAGCACGTTTCAGAACCTTAGGAGTGGTTTGGACCCCTCTTTTTGTGGTACTTTTTGTCAAGCTGAAGTTGGTGTTTAGGGTTGTTGAGAGTGTACATGGCTTGGTGTTTTAACCAGGGTCAGCTTTGACCGATCCTCAGGGGAGAAAGATAGAGACATGGGACCTTGTCCTACCCCCCCATTTGTGTGTACCCCGAGTCCAACGGTACCACCCTTGAGTCTCTAGGACTTAGGGTTCCGGAGTTATGAGCATTTGAAGATCCCCCATATAAGTGAGTTGGGAGAGTGAAAATTTGGGGTTTTAACCAGGGTCAGCTTTGACCGATCCTCAGGGGAGAAAGATAGAGACATGGGACCTTGTCCTTCCCCCCCATTTGTGTGTACCCCGAGTCCAACGGTACCACCCTTGAGTCTCTAGGACTTAGGGTTCCGGAGTTATGAGCATTTGAAGATCCCCCATATAAGTGAGTTGGGAGAGTGAAAATTTGCCTAAGGGTGAGAGGCCAAAAGTGTTCCTCCAGAAAGTGTTTAGGAGCACGTTTCAGAACCTTAGGAGTGGTTTGGACCCCTCTTTTTGTGGTACTTTTTGTCAAGCTGAAGTTGGTGTTTAGGGTGGTTGAGAGTGTACATGGCTTGGTGTTTTAACCAGGGACAGCTTTGACCGATCCTCAGGGGAGAAAGATAGAGACATGGGACCTTGTCCTACCCCCCCATTTGTGTGTACCCCGAGTCCAACGGTACCACCCTTGAGTCTCTAGGACTTAGGGTTCCGGAGTTATGAGCATTTGAAGATCCCCCATATAAGTGAGTTGGGAGAGTGAAAATTTGCCTAAGGTTGAGAGGCCAAAAGTGTTCCTCCAGAAAGTGTTTAGGAGCACGTTTCAGAACCTTAGGAGTGGTTTGGACCCCTCTTTTTGTGGTACTTTTTGTCAAGCTGAAGTTGGTGTTTAGGGTGGTTGAGAGTGTACATGGCTTGGTGTTTTAACCAGGGTCAGCTTTGACCGATCCTCAGGGGAGAAAGATAGAGACATGGGACCTTGTCCTACCCCCCCATTTGTGTGTACCCCGAGTCCAACGGTACCACCCTTGAGTCTCTAGGACTTAGGGTTCCGGAGTTATGAGCATTTGAAGATCCCCCATATAAGTGAGTTGGGAGAGTGAAAATTTGGGGTTTTAACCAGGGTCAGCTTCGACCGATCCGCAGGGGAGAAAGATAGAGACATGGGATCTTGTCCTACCCCCCCATTTGTGTGTACCCCGAGTCCAACGGTACCACCCTTGAGTCTCTAGGACTTAGGGTTCCGGAGTTATGAGCATTTGAAGATCCACCATATAAGTGAGTTGGGAGATTGAAAATTTGGGGTTTTAACCAGGGTCAGCTTTGACCGATCCTCAAGGGAGAAAGATAGAGACATGGGACCTTGTCCTACCCCCCCATTTGTGTGTACCCCGAGTCCAACGGTACCACCCTTGAGTCTCTAGGACTTAGGGTTCCGGAGTTATGAGCATTTGAAGATCCCCCATATAAGTGAGTTGGGAGAGTGAAAATTTGCCTAAGGGTGAGAGGCCAAAAGTGTTCCTCCAGACAGTGTTTAGGAGCACGTTTCAGAGCCTTAGGAGTGGTTTCGACCCCTTTTTTTGTGGTACTTTTTGTCAAGCTGAAGTTTGTGTTTAGGGTTGTTGAGAGTGTACATGGCTTGGTGTTTTAACCAGGGTCAGCTTTGACCGATCCTCAGGGGAGAAAGATAGAGACATGGGACCTTGTCCTACCCCCCCCATTTGTGTGTACCCCGAGTCCAACGGTACCACCCTTGAGTCTCTAGGACTTAGGGTTCTGGAGTTATGAGCATTTGAAGATCCCCCATATAAGTGAGTTGGGAGAGTGAAAATTTGCCGAAGGTTGAGAGGCCAAAAGTGTTCCTCCAGAAAGTGTTTAGGAGCATGTTTCAGAACCTTAGGAGTGGTTTGGACCCCTCTTTTTGTGGTACTTTTTGTCAAGCTGAAGTTGGTGTTTAGGGTGGTTGAGAGTGTACATGGCTTGGTGTTTTAACCAGGGTCAGCTTTGACCGATCCTCAGGGGAGAAAGATAGAGACATGGGACCTTGTCCTACCCCCCCATTTGTGTGTACCCTGAGTCCAACGGTACCACCCTTGAGTCTCTAGGACTTAGGGTTCCGGAGTTATGAGCATTTGAAGATCCCCCATATAAGTGAGTTGGGAGAGTGAAAATTTGGGGTTTTAACCAGGGTCAGTTTTAACCGATCCTCAGTGGAGCAAGATAGAGACATGGGACCTTGTCCTATCCCCCATTTGTGTGTACCCCGAGTCCAACGGTACCACCCTTGAGTCTCTAGGACTTAGGGTTCCGGAGTTATGAGCATTCGAAGTTCCCCCATCTAAGTGAGTTGGGGGAGTGAAAATTTGCCTAAGGGTGAGAGGCCAAAAGTGTTCCCCCAGAAAGTGTTTAGGAGCACGTTTCAGAGCCTTAGGAGTGGTTTGGACCCCTCTTTTTGTGATACTTTTTGTCAAGCTGAAGTTGGTGTTTAGGGTTGTTGAGAGTGTACATGGCTTGCTGTTTTAACCATTGTCAGCTTTGACCGATCCTCAGGGGAGAAAGATAGAGACATGGGACCTTGTCCTACCCCCCCATTTGTGTGTACCCCGAGTCCAACGGTACCACCCTTGAGTCTCTAGGACTTAGGGTTCCGGAGTTATGAGCATTTGAAGATCCCCCATATAAGTGAGTTGGGAGAGTGAAAATTTGCCTAAGGGTGAGAGGCCAAAAGTGTTCCTCCAGAAAGTGTTTAGGAGCACGTTTCAGAGCCTTAGGAGTGGTTTGGACCCCTTTTTAGTGGTACTTTTTGTCAAGCTGAAGTTGGTGTTTAGGGTTGTTGAGAGTGTACATGGCTTGGTGTTTTAACCAGGGTCAGTTTTGACCGATCTTCAGGGGAAAAAGATAGAGACATGGGACCTTATCCTACCCCCCCATTTGTGTGTACCCCGAGTCCAACGGTACCACCCTTGAGTCTCTAGGACTTAGGGTTCCAGAGTTATGAGCATTTGAAGATCCCCCATATAAGTGAGTTGGGAGAGTGAAAATTTGCCTAAGGGTGAGAGGCCAAAAGTGTTCCTCCAGAAAGTGTTTAGGAGCACATTTCAGAGCCTTAGGAGTGGTTTGGACCCCTCTTTTTGTGGTACTTTTTGTCAAGCTGAAGTTGGTGTTTAGGTTGGTTGAGAGTGTACATGGCTTGGTGTTTTAACCAGGGTCAGCTTTGACCGATCCTCAGGGGAGAAAGATAGAGACATGGGACCTTGTCCTACCCCACCATTTGTGTGTACCCCGAGTCCAACGGTACCACCCTTGAGTCTCTAGGACTTAGGGTTCCGGAGTTATGAGCATTTGAAGATCCCCCATATAAGTGAGTTGGGAGAGTGAAAATTTGGGGTTTTAACCAGGGTCAGTTTTAACCGATCCTCAGTGGAGCAAGATAGAGACATGGGACCTTGTCCTATCCCCCATTTGTGTGTACCCCGAGTCCAACGGTACCACCCTTGAGTCTCTAGGACTTAGGGTTCCGGAGTTATGAGCATTTGAAGATCCCCTATATAAGTGAGTTGGGAGAGTGAAAATTTGGGGTTTTAACCAGGGTCAGCTTCGACCGATCCGCAGGGGAGAAAGATAGAGACATAGGACCTTGTCCTACCCTCCCATTTGTGTGTACCCTGAGTCCAACGGTACCACCCTTGAGTCTCTAGGACTTAGGGTTCCGGAGTTATGAGCATTTGAAGATCCCCCATATAAGTGAGTTGGGAGAGTGAAAATTTTCCTAAGGGTGAGAGGCCAAAAGTGTTCCTCCAGAAAGTGTTTAGGAGCACGTTTCAGGACCTTAGGAGTGGTTTGGACCCCTCTTTTTGTGGTACTTTTTGTCAAGCTGAAGTTGGTGTTTAGGGTGGTTGAGAGTGTACATGGCTTGGTGTTTTAACCAGGGTCAGCTTTGACCGATCCTCAGGGGAGAAAGATAGAGACATGGGACCTTGTCCTACCCCCCCCCCCCATTTGTGTGTACCCCGAGTTCAACGGTACCACCCTTGAGTCTCTAGGACGTAGGGTTCCGGAGTTATGAGCATTTGAAGATCCCCCATATAAGTGAGTTGGGAGATTGAAAATTTGGGGTTTTAACCAGGGTCAGCTTTGACCGATCCTCAAGGGAGAAAGATAGAGACATGGGACCTTGTCCTACCCCCCCATTTGTGTGTACCCCGAGTCCAACGGTACCACCCTTGAGTCTCTAGGACTTAGGGTTCCGGAGTTATGAGCATTTGAAGATCCCCCATATAAGTGAGTTGGGAGAGTGGAAATTTGCCTAAGGGTGAGAGGCCAAAAGTGTTCCTCCAGAAAATGTTTAGGAGCACGTTTCAGAGCCTTAGGAGTGGCTTGGACCCCTCTTTTTGTGGTATTTTTTGTCAAGCTGAAGTTGGTGTTTAGGTTGGTTGAGAGTGTACATGGCTTGGTGTTTTAACCAGGGTCAGCTTTGACCGATCCTCAGGGGAGAAAGATAGAGACATGGGACCTTGTCCTAGCCCCCCATTTGTGTGTACCCCGAGTCCAACGGTACCACCCTTGAGTCTCTAGGACTTAGGGTTCCGGAGTTATGAGCATTTGAAGTTTCCCCATATAAGTGCACCTCTAAAGAGTAGATCTCCACCAGAACAGATGGTGGCAGTAATGCACTTAACCTGAATGTCAACTACCAACAGAATTGCAGGAGAAGAAGTAATTATTGAAGTTCACCTGGGGTTCCCTACTCATTATCTATGCACTGTTTACTTGCATTTCCAGTGAAGAAGAGTGGACTTTTCCCCGTTTCCAGAAGTTGGAGGTAAGTTTGATTTACTATGTGTGAAATGTTTGTTGTCTTAATGTAGGCTATGAACAACTTGGCTATGCTGGGGTTGAAACAGATATGGCAAAGTTTGCTAATTGAGGCTGTTAACAGTATGAAAGTCGAAACAGTTTCACCGTGTCACTGCTATTGGAAAAAAAAACAGTTACTACATGGCAGTCACTGCCTGTATAAGTGAGTGAGTGAGTGACTAAGAAACACCATTAAATCAGCCACCCCTGTGTAAGCAATGGTCTCAGTCTGGCCACCCCTATGAAAATTGTCTGGCTCCGCTGCTGGTGAGAGGCCAAAAGTTTTCCTCCAGAAAGTGTTTAGGAGCACGTTTCAGAGCCTTAGGAGTGGTTTGGACCCCTCTTTTTGTGGTACTTTTTGTCAAGCTGAAGTTGGTGTTTAGGGTTGTTGAGAGTGTACATGGCTTGGTGTTTTAACCAGGGTCAGCTTTGACCGATCCTCAGGGGAGAAAGATAGAGACATGGGACCTTGTCCTAGCCCCCCATTTGTGTGTACCCCGAGTCCAACGGTACCACCCTTGAGTCTCTAGGACTTAGGGTTCCGGAGTTATGAGCATTTTAAGATCCCCCATATAAGTGAGTTGGGAGAGTGGAAATTTCCCAAGGGTGAGAGGCCAAAAGTGTTCCTCCAGAAAATGTTTAGGAGCACGTTTCAGAGCCTTAGGAGTGGCTTGGACCCCTCTTTTTGTGGTACTTTTTGTCAAGCTGAAGTTGGTGTTTAGGGTTGTTGAGAGTGTACATGGCTTGGTGTTTTAACCAGGGTCAGCTTTGACCGATCCTCAGGGGAGAAAGATAGAGACATGGGACCTTGTCCTAGCCCCCCATTTGTGTGTACCCCGAGTCCAACGGTACCACCCTTGAGTCTCTAGGACTTAGGGTTCCGGAGTTATGAGAATTTGAAGTTTCCCCATATAAGTGCACCTCTAAAGAGTAGATCTCCACCAGAACAGATGGTGGCAGTAATGCACTTAACCTGAATGTCAACTACCAACAGAATTGCAGGAGAAGAAGTAATTATTGAAGTTCACCTGGGGTTCCCTTCTCATTATCTATGCACTGTTTACTTGCATTTCCAGTGAAGAAGAGTGGACTTTTCCCCGTTTCCAGAAGTTGGAGGTAAGTTTGATTTACTATGTGTGAAATGTCTGTTGTCTTAATGTAGGCTATGAACAACTTGGCTATGCTGGGGTTGAAACAGATATGGCAAAGTTTGCTAATTGAGGCTGTTAACAGTATGAAAGTCGAAACAGTTTCACCGTGTCACTGCTATTGGAAAAAAAAACAGTTACTACATGGCAGTCACTGCCTGTATAAGTGAGTGAGTGAGTAACTAAGAAACACCATTAAATCAGCCACCCCTGTGTAAGCAATGGTCTCAGTCTGGCCACCCCTATGAAAATTGTCTGGCTCCGCCGCTGGTGAGAGGCCAAAAGTTTTCCTCCAGAAAGTGTTTAGGAGCACGTTTCAGAGCCTTAGGAGTGGTTTGGACCCCTCTTTTTGTGGTACTTTTTGTCAAGCTGAAGTTGGTGTTTAGGGTTGTTGAGAGTGTACATGGCTTGGTGTTTTAACCAGGGTCAGCTTTGACCGATCCTCAGGGGAGAAAGATAGAGACATAGGACCTTGTCCTACCTCCCCATTTGTGTGTACCCCGAGTCCAACGGTACCACCCTTGAGTCTCTAGGACTTAGGGTTCCGGAGTTATGAGCATTTGAAGATCCCCCATATAAGTGAGTTGGGAGAGTGAAAATTTGCCTAAGGGTGAGAGGCCAAAAGTGTTCCTCCAGAAAGTGTTTAGGAGCACGTTTCAGAGCCTTAGGAGTGGTTTGGACCCCTTTTTAGTGGTACTTTTTTGTCAAGCTGAAGTTGGTGTTTAGGGTTGTTGAGAGTGTACATGGCTTGGTGTTTTAACCAGGGTAAGTTTTGACCGATCCTCAGGGGAAAAAGATAGAGACATGGGACCTTATCCTACCCCCCCATTTGTGTGTACCCCGAGTCCAACGGTACCACCCTTGAGTCTCTAGGACTTAGGGTTCCGGAGTTATGAGCATTTGAAGATCCCCCATATAAGTGAGTTGGGAGAGTGAAAATTTGCCTAAGGGTGAGAGGCCAAAAGTGTTCCTCCAGAAAGTGTTTAGGAGCACGTTTCAGAGCCTTAGCAGTGGTTTGGACCCCTCTTTTTGTGGTACTTTTTGTCAAGCTGAAGTTGGTGTTTAGGTTGGTTGAGAGTGTACATGGCTTGGTGTTTTAACCAGGGTCAGCTTTGACCGATCCTCAGGGGAGAGAGATAGAGACATGGGACCTTGTCCTACCCCACCATTTGTGTGTACCCCGAGTCCAACGGTACCACCCTTGAGTCTCTAGGACTTAGGGTTCCGGAGTTATGAGCATTTGAAGATCCCCCATATAAGTGAGTTGGGAGAGTGAAAATTTGGGGTTTTAACCAGGGTCAGTTTTAACCGATCCTCAGTGGAGCAATATAGAGACATGGGACCTTGTCCTATCCCCCATTTGTGTGTACCCCGAGTCCAACGGTACCACCCTTGAGTCTCTAGGACTTAGGGTTCCGGAGTTATGAGCATTTGAAGATCCCCTATATAAGTGAGTTGGGAGAGTGAAAATTTGGGGTTTTAACCAGGGTCAGCTTCGACCGATCCGCAGGGGAGAAAGATAGAGACATGGGACCTTGTCCTACTCCCCCCATTTGTGTGTACCCCGAGTCCAACGGTACCACCCTTGAGTCTCTAGGACTTAGGGTTCCGGAGTTATGAGCATTTGAAGATCCCCCATATAAGTGAGTTGGGAGAGTGAAAATTTTCCTAAGGGTGAGAGGCCAAAAGTGTTCCTCCAGAAAGTGTTTAGGAGCACGTTTCAGAACCTTAGGAGTGGTTTGGACCCCTCTTTTTGTGGTACTTTTTGTCAAGCTGAAGTTGGTGTTTAGGTTGGTTGAGAGTGTACATGGCTTGGTGTTTTAACCAGGGTCAGCTTTGACCGATCCTCAGGGGAGAGAGATAGAGACATGGGACCTTGTCCTACCCCACCATTTGTGTGTACCCCGAGTCCAACGGTACCACCCTTGAGTCTCTAGGACTTAGGGTTCCGGAGTTATGAGCATTTGAAGATCCCCCATATAAGTGAGTTGGGAGAGTGAAAATTTGGGGTTTTAACCAGGGTCAGTTTTAACCGATCCTCAGTGGAGCAAGATAGAGACATGGGACCTTGTCCTATCCCCCATTTGTGTGTACCCCGAGTCCAACGGTACCACCCTTGAGTCTCTAGGACTTAGGGTTCCGGAGTTATGAGCATTTGAAGATCCCCTATATAAGTGAGTTGGGAGAGTGAAAATTTGGGGTTTTAACCAGGGTCAGCTTCGACCGATCCGCAGGGGAGAAAGATAGAGACATGGGACCTTGTCCTACCCTCCCATTTGTGTGTACCCTGAGTCCAACGGTACCACCCTTGAGTCTCTAGGACTTAGGGTTCCGGAGTTATGAGCATTTGAAGATCCCCCATATAAGTGAGTTGGGAGAGTGAAAATTTTCCTAAGGGTGAGAGGCCAAAAGTGTTCCTCCAGAAAGTGTTTAGGAGCACGTTTCAGGACCTTAGGAGTGGTTTGGACCCCTCTTTTTGTGGTACTTTTTGTCAAGCTGAAGTTGGTGTTTAGGGTGGTTGAGAGTGTACATGGCTTGGTGTTTTAACCAGGGTCAGCTTTGACCGATCCTCAGGGGAGAAAGATAGAGACATGGGACCTTGTCCTACCCCCCCCCCATTTGTGTGTACCCCGAGTTCAACGGTACCACCCTTGAGTCTCTAGGACGTAGGGTTCCGGAGTTATGAGCATTTGAAGATCCCCCATATAAGTGAGTTGGGAGATTGAAAATTTGGGGTTTTAACCAGGGTCAGCTTTGACCGATCCTCAAGGGAGAAAGATAGAGACATGGGACCTTGTCCTACCCCCCCATTTGTGTGTACCCCGAGTCCAACGGTACCACCCTTGAGTCTCTAGGACTTAGGGTTCCGGAGTTATGAGCATTTGAAGATCCCCCATATAAGTGAGTTGGGAGAGTGGAAATTTGCCTAAGGGTGAGAGGCCAAAAGTGTTCCTCCAGAAAATGTTTAGGAGCACGTTTCAGAGCCTTAGGAGTGGCTTGGACCCCTCTTTTTGTGGTATTTTTTGTCAAGCTGAAGTTGGTGTTTAGGTTGGTTGAGAGTGTACATGGCTTGGTGTTTTAACCAGGGTCAGCTTTGACCGATCCTCAGGGGAGAAAGATAGAGACATGGGACCTTGTCCTAGCCCCCCATTTGTGTGTACCCCGAGTCCAACGGTACCACCCTTGAGTCTCTAGGACTTAGGGTTCCGGAGTTATGAGCATTTGAAGTTTCCCCATATAAGTGCACCTCTAAAGAGTAGATCTCCACCAGAACAGATGGTGGCAGTAATGCACTTAACCTGAATGTCAACTACCAACAGAATTGCAGGAGAAGAAGTAATTATTGAAGTTCACCTGGGGTTCCCTACTCATTATCTATGCACTGTTTACTTGCATTTCCAGTGAAGAAGAGTGGACTTTTCCCCGTTTCCAGAAGTTGGAGGTAAGTTTGATTTACTATGTGTGAAATGTTTGTTGTCTTAATGTAGGCTATGAACAACTTGGCTATGCTGGGGTTGAAACAGATATGGCAAAGTTTGCTAATTGAGGCTGTTAACAGTATGAAAGTCGAAACAGTTTCACCGTGTCACTGCTATTGGAAAAAAAAACAGTTACTACATGGCAGTCACTGCCTGTATAAGTGAGTGAGTGAGTGACTAAGAAACACCATTAAATCAGCCACCCCTGTGTAAGCAATGGTCTCAGTCTGGCCACCCCTATGAAAATTGTCTGGCTCCGCTGCTGGTGAGAGGCCAAAAGTTTTCCTCCAGAAAGTGTTTAGGAGCACGTTTCAGAGCCTTAGGAGTGGTTTGGACCCCTCTTTTTGTGGTACTTTTTGTCAAGCTGAAGTTGGTGTTTAGGGTTGTTGAGAGTGTACATGGCTTGGTGTTTTAACCAGGGTCAGCTTTGACCGATCCTCAGGGGAGAAAGATAGAGACATGGGACCTTGTCCTAGCCCCCCATTTGTGTGTACCCCGAGTCCAACGGTACCACCCTTGAGTCTCTAGGACTTAGGGTTCCGGAGTTATGAGCATTTTAAGATCCCCCATATAAGTGAGTTGGGAGAGTGGAAATTTCCCAAGGGTGAGAGGCCAAAAGTGTTCCTCCAGAAAATGTTTAGGAGCACGTTTCAGAGCCTTAGGAGTGGCTTGGACCCCTCTTTTTGTGGTACTTTTTGTCAAGCTGAAGTTGGTGTTTAGGGTTGTTGAGAGTGTACATGGCTTGGTGTTTTAACCAGGGTCAGCTTTGACCGATCCTCAGGGGAGAAAGATAGAGACATGGGACCTTGTCCTAACCCCCTATTTGTGTGTACCCCGAGTCCAACGATACCACCCTTGAGTCTCTAGGACTTAGGGTTCCGGAGTTATGAGCATTTGAAGATCCCCCATATAAGTGAGTTGGGAGAGTGAAAATTTGGGGTTTTAACCAGGGTCAGTTTTGACCGATCCTCAGTGGAGCAAGATAGAGACATGGGACCTTGTCCTATCCCCCATTTGTGTGTACCCCGAGTCCAACGGTACCACCCTTGAGTCTCTAGGACTTAGGGTTCCGGAGTTATGAGCATTCGAAGTTCCCCCATATAAGTGAGTTGGGAGAGTGAAAATTTGCCTAAGTGTGAGAGGCCAAAAGTGTTCCTCCAGAAAGTGTTTAGGAGCACGTTTCAGAGCCTTAGGAGTGGTTTGGACCCCTCTTTTTGTGGTACTTTTTGTCAAGCTGAAGTTGATGTTTAGGGTTGTTGAGAGTGTACATGGCTTGGTGTTTTAACCAGGGTCAGCTTTGACCGATCCTCAGGGGAGAAAGATAGAGACATGGGACCTTGTCCTACCCCCCCATTTGTGTGTACCCCGAGTCCAACGGTACCACCCTTGAGTCTCTAGGACTTAGGGTTCCGGAGTTATGAGCATTTGAAGATCCCCCATATAAGTGAGTTGGGAGAGTGAAAATTTTCCTAAGGGTGAGAGGCCAAAAGTGTTCCTCCAGAAAGTGTTTAGGAGCACGTTTCAGAACCTTAGGAGTGGTTTGGACCCCTTTTTTTGTGGTACTTTTTGTCAAGCTGAAGTTTGTGTTTAGGGTGGTTGAGAGTGTACATGGCTTGGTGTTTTAACCAGGGTCAGCTTTGACCGATCCTCAGGGGAGAAAGATAGAGACATGGGACCTTGTCCTACCCCCCCATTTGTGTGTACCCCGAGTCCAACGGTACCACCCTTGAGTCTCTAGGATTTAGGGTTCCGGAGTTATGAGCATTTGAAGATCCCCTATATAAGTGAGTTGGGAGAGTGAAAATTTGGGGTTTTAACCAGGGTCAGCTTCGACCGATCCGCAGGGGAGAAAGATAGAGACATGGGACCTTGTCCTACCCCCCCATTTGTGTGTACCCCGAGTCCAACGGTACCACCCTTGAGTCTCTAGGACTTAGGGTTCCGGAGTTATGAGCATTTGAAGATCCCCCATATAAGTGAGTTGGGAGAGTGAAAATTTGGGGTTTTAACCAGGGTCAGCTTCGACCGATCCGCAGGGGAGAAAGATAGAGACATGGGATCTTGTCCTACCCCCCCCATTTGTGTGTACCCCGAGTCCAACGGTACCACCCTTGAGTCTCTAGGACTTAGGGTTCCGGAGTTATGAGCATTTGAAGATCCACCATATAAGTGAGTTGGGAGATTGAAAATTTGGGGTTTTAACCAGGGTCAGCTTTGACCGATCCTCAGGGGAGAAAGATAGAGACATGGGACCTTGTCCTATCCCCCATTTGTGTGTACCCCGAGTCCAACGGTACCACCCTTGAGTCTCTAGGACTTAGGGTTCCGGAGTTATGAGCATTCGAAGTTCCCCCATATAAGTGAGTTGGGAGAGTGAAAATTTGCCTAAGTGTGAGAGGCCAAAAGTGTTCCTCCAGAAAGTGTTTAGGAGCACGTTTCAGAGCCTTAGGAGTGGTTTGGACCCCTCTTTTTGTGGTACTTTTTGTCAAGCTGAAGTTGATGTTTAGGGTTGTTGAGAGTGTACATGGCTTGGTGTTTTAACCAGGGTCAGCTTTGACCGATCCTCAGGGGAGAAAGATAGAGACATGGGACCTTGTCCTACCCCCCCATTTGTGTGTACCCCGAGTCCAACGGTACCACCCTTGAGTCTCTAGGACTTAGGGTTCCGGAGTTATGAGCATTTGAAGATCCCCCATATAAGTGAGTTGGGAGAGTGAAAATTTTCCTAAGGGTGAGAGGCCAAAAGTGTTCCTCCAGAAAGTGTTTAGGAGCACGTTTCAGAACCTTAGGAGTGGTTTGGACCCCTTTTTTTGTGGTACTTTTTGTCAAGCTGAAGTTTGTGTTTAGGGTGGTTGAGAGTGTACATGGCTTGGTGTTTTAACCAGGGTCAGCTTTGACCGATCCTCAGGGGAGAAAGATAGAGACATGGGACCTTGTCCTACCCCCCCATTTGTGTGTACCCCGAGTCCAACGGTACCACCCTTGAGTCTCTAGGATTTAGGGTTCCGGAGTTATGAGCATTTGAAGATCCCCTATATAAGTGAGTTGGGAGAGTGAAAATTTGGGGTTTTAACCAGGGTCAGCTTCGACCGATCCGCAGGGGAGAAAGATAGAGACATGGGACCTTGTCCTACCCCCCCATTTGTGTGTACCCCGAGTCCAACGGTACCACCCTTGAGTCTCTAGGACTTAGGGTTCCGGAGTTATGAGCATTTGAAGATCCCCCATATAAGTGAGTTGGGAGAGTGAAAATTTGGGGTTTTAACCAGGGTCAGCTTCGACCGATCCGCAGGGGAGAAAGATAGAGACATGGGATCTTGTCCTACCCCCCCCATTTGTGTGTACCCCGAGTCCAACGGTACCACCCTTGAGTCTCTAGGACTTAGGGTTCCGGAGTTATGAGCATTTGAAGATCCACCATATAAGTGAGTTGGGAGATTGAAAATTTGGGGTTTTAACCAGGGTCAGCTTTGACCGATCCTCAGGGGAGAAAGATAGAGACATGGGACCTTGTCCTTCCCCCCCATTTGTTTGTACCCCGAGTCCAACGGTACCACCCTTGAGTCTCTAGGACTTAGGGTTCTGGAGTTATGAGCATTTGAAGATCCCCCATATAAGTGAGTTGGGAGAGTGAAAATTTGCCTAAGGTTGAGAGGCCAAAAGTGTTCCTCCAGAAAGTGTTTAGGAGCACGTTTCAGAACCTTAGGAGTGGTTTGGACCCCTCTTTTTGTGGTACTTTTTGTCAAGCTGAAGTTGGTGTTTAGGGTGGTTGAGAGTGTACATGGCTTGGTGTTTTAACCAGGGACAGCTTTGACCGATCCTCAGGGGAGAAAGATAGAGACATGGGACCTTGTCCTACCCCCCCATTTGTGTGTACCCCGAGTCCAACGGTACCACCCTTGAGTCTCTAGGACTTAGGGTTCCGGAGTTATGAGCATTTGAAGATCCCCCATATAAGTGAGTTGGGAGAGTGAAAATTTTCCTAAGGGTGAGAGGCCAAAAGTGTTCCTCCAGAAAGTGTTTAGGAGCACGTTTCAGAACCTTAGGAGTGGTTTGGACCCCTCTTTTTGTGGTACTTTTTGTCAAGCTGAAGTTGGTGTTTAGGGTGGTTGAGAGTGTACATGGCTTGGTGTTTTAACCAGGGACAGCTTTGACCGATCCTCAGGGGAGAAAGATAGAGACATGGGATCTTGTCCTACCCCCCCATTTGTGTGTACCCCGAGTCCAACGGTACCACCCTTGAGTCTCTAGGACTTAGGGTTCCGGAGTTATGAGCATTTGAAGATCCCCCATATAAGTGAGTTGGGAGAGTGGAAATTTGCCTAAGGGTGAGAGGCCAAAAGTGTTCCTCCAGAAAATGTTTAGGAGCACGTTTCAGAGCCTTAGGAGTGGCTTGGACCCCTCTTTTTGTGGTATTTTTTGTCAAGCTGAAGTTGGTGTTTAGGTTGGTTGAGAGTGTACATGGCTTGGTGTTTTAACCAGGGTCAGCTTTGACCGATCCTCAGGGGAGAAAGATAGAGACATGGGACCTTGTCCTAGCCCCCCATTTGTGTGTACCCCGAGTCCAACGGTACCACCCTTGAGTCTCTAGGACTTAGGGTTCCGGAGTTATGAGCATTTGAAGTTTCCCCATATAAGTGCACCTCTAAAGAGTAGATCTCCACCAGAACAGATGGTGGCAGTAATGCACTTAACCTGAATGTCAACTACCAACAGAATTGCAGGAGAAGAAGTAATTATTGAAGTTCACCTGGGGTTCCCTACTCATTATCTATGCACTGTTTACTTGCATTTCCAGTGAAGAAGAGTGGACTTTTCCCCGTTTCCAGAAGTTGGAGGTAAGTTTGATTTACTATGTGTGAAATGTCTGTTGTCTTAATGTAGGCTATGAACAACTTGGCTATGCTGGGGTTGAAACAGATATGGCAAAGTTTGCTAATTGAGGCTGTTAACAGTATGAAAGTCGAAACAGTTTCACCGTGTCACTGCTATTGGAAAAAAAAACAGTTACTACATGGCAGTCACTGCCTGTATAAGTGAGTGAGTGAGTAACTAAGAAACACCATTAAATCAGCCACCCCTGTGTAAGCAATGGTCTCAGTCTGGCCACCCCTATGAAAATTGTCTGGCTCCGCCGCTGGTGAGAGGCCAAAAGTTTTCCTCCAGAAAGTGTTTAGGAGCACGTTTCAGAGCCTTAGGAGTGGTTTGGACCCCTCTTTTTGTGGTACTTTTTGTCAAGCTGAAGTTGGTGTTTAGGGTTGTTGAGAGTGTACATGGCTTGGTGTTTTAACCAGGGTCAGCTTTGACCGATCCTCAGGGGAGAAAGATAGAGACATAGGACCTTGTCCTACCTCCCCATTTGTGTGTACCCCGAGTCCAACGGTACCACCCTTGAGTCTCTAGGACTTAGGGTTCCGGAGTTATGAGCATTTGAAGATCCCCCATATAAGTGAGTTGGGAGAGTGAAAATTTGCCTAAGGGTGAGAGGCCAAAAGTGTTCCTCCAGAAAGTGTTTAGGAGCACGTTTCAGAGCCTTAGGAGTGGTTTGGACCCCTTTTTAGTGGTACTTTTTTGTCAAGCTGAAGTTGGTGTTTAGGGTTGTTGAGAGTGTACATGGCTTGGTGTTTTAACCAGGGTAAGTTTTGACCGATCCTCAGGGGAAAAAGATAGAGACATGGGACCTTATCCTACCCCCCCATTTGTGTGTACCCCGAGTCCAACGGTACCACCCTTGAGTCTCTAGGACTTAGGGTTCCGGAGTTATGAGCATTTGAAGATCCCCCATATAAGTGAGTTGGGAGAGTGAAAATTTGCCTAAGGGTGAGAGGCCAAAAGTGTTCCTCCAGAAAGTGTTTAGGAGCACGTTTCAGAGCCTTAGCAGTGGTTTGGACCCCTCTTTTTGTGGTACTTTTTGTCAAGCTGAAGTTGGTGTTTAGGTTGGTTGAGAGTGTACATGGCTTGGTGTTTTAACCAGGGTCAGCTTTGACCGATCCTCAGGGGAGAGAGATAGAGACATGGGACCTTGTCCTACCCCACCATTTGTGTGTACCCCGAGTCCAACGGTACCACCCTTGAGTCTCTAGGACTTAGGGTTCCGGAGTTATGAGCATTTGAAGATCCCCCATATAAGTGAGTTGGGAGAGTGAAAATTTGGGGTTTTAACCAGGGTCAGTTTTAACCGATCCTCAGTGGAGCAATATAGAGACATGGGACCTTGTCCTATCCCCCATTTGTGTGTACCCCGAGTCCAACGGTACCACCCTTGAGTCTCTAGGACTTAGGGTTCCGGAGTTATGAGCATTTGAAGATCCCCTATATAAGTGAGTTGGGAGAGTGAAAATTTGGGGTTTTAACCAGGGTCAGCTTCGACCGATCCGCAGGGGAGAAAGATAGAGACATGGGACCTTGTCCTACTCCCCCCATTTGTGTGTACCCCGAGTCCAACGGTACCACCCTTGAGTCTCTAGGACTTAGGGTTCCGGAGTTATGAGCATTTGAAGATCCCCCATATAAGTGAGTTGGGAGAGTGAAAATTTTCCTAAGGGTGAGAGGCCAAAAGTGTTCCTCCAGAAAGTGTTTAGGAGCACGTTTCAGAACCTTAGGAGTGGTTTGGACCCCTCTTTTTGTGGTACTTTTTGTCAAGCTGAAGTTGGTGTTTAGGTTGGTTGAGAGTGTACATGGCTTGGTGTTTTAACCAGGGTCAGCTTTGACCGATCCTCAGGGGAGAGAGATAGAGACATGGGACCTTGTCCTACCCCACCATTTGTGTGTACCCCGAGTCCAACGGTACCACCCTTGAGTCTCTAGGACTTAGGGTTCCGGAGTTATGAGCATTTGAAGATCCCCCATATAAGTGAGTTGGGAGAGTGAAAATTTGGGGTTTTAACCAGGGTCAGTTTTAACCGATCCTCAGTGGAGCAAGATAGAGACATGGGACCTTGTCCTATCCCCCATTTGTGTGTACCCCGAGTCCAACGGTACCACCCTTGAGTCTCTAGGACTTAGGGTTCCGGAGTTATGAGCATTTGAAGATCCACCATATAAGTGAGTTGGGAGATTGAAAATTTGGGGTTTTAACCAGGGTCAGCTTTGACCGATCCTCAGGGGAGAAAGATAGAGACATGGGACCTTGTCCTTCCCCCCCATTTGTTTGTACCCCGAGTCCAACGGTACCACCCTTGAGTCTCTAGGACTTAGGGTTCTGGAGTTATGAGCATTTGAAGATCCCCCATATAAGTGAGTTGGGAGAGTGAAAATTTGCCTAAGGTTGAGAGGCCAAAAGTGTTCCTCCAGAAAGTGTTTAGGAGCACGTTTCAGAACCTTAGGAGTGGTTTGGACCCCTCTTTTTGTGGTACTTTTTGTCAAGCTGAAGTTGGTGTTTAGGGTGGTTGAGAGTGTACATGGCTTGGTGTTTTAACCAGGGACAGCTTTGACCGATCCTCAGGGGAGAAAGATAGAGACATGGGACCTTGTCCTACCCCCCCATTTGTGTGTACCCCGAGTCCAACGGTACCACCCTTGAGTCTCTAGGACTTAGGGTTCCGGAGTTATGAGCATTTGAAGATCCCCCATATAAGTGAGTTGGGAGAGTGAAAATTTTCCTAAGGGTGAGAGGCCAAAAGTGTTCCTCCAGAAAGTGTTTAGGAGCACGTTTCAGAACCTTAGGAGTGGTTTGGACCCCTCTTTTTGTGGTACTTTTTGTCAAGCTGAAGTTGGTGTTTAGGGTGGTTGAGAGTGTACATGGCTTGGTGTTTTAACCAGGGACAGCTTTGACCGATCCTCAGGGGAGAAAGATAGAGACATGGGATCTTGTCCTACCCCCCCATTTGTGTGTACCCCGAGTCCAACGGTACCACCCTTGAGTCTCTAGGACTTAGGGTTCCGGAGTTATGAGCATTTGAAGATCCCCCATATAAGTGAGTTGGGAGAGTGGAAATTTGCCTAAGGGTGAGAGGCCAAAAGTGTTCCTCCAGAAAATGTTTAGGAGCACGTTTCAGAGCCTTAGGAGTGGCTTGGACCCCTCTTTTTGTGGTATTTTTTGTCAAGCTGAAGTTGGTGTTTAGGTTGGTTGAGAGTGTACATGGCTTGGTGTTTTAACCAGGGTCAGCTTTGACCGATCCTCAGGGGAGAAAGATAGAGACATGGGACCTTGTCCTAGCCCCCCATTTGTGTGTACCCCGAGTCCAACGGTACCACCCTTGAGTCTCTAGGACTTAGGGTTCCGGAGTTATGAGCATTTGAAGTTTCCCCATATAAGTGCACCTCTAAAGAGTAGATCTCCACCAGAACAGATGGTGGCAGTAATGCACTTAACCTGAATGTCAACTACCAACAGAATTGCAGGAGAAGAAGTAATTATTGAAGTTCACCTGGGGTTCCCTACTCATTATCTATGCACTGTTTACTTGCATTTCCAGTGAAGAAGAGTGGACTTTTCCCCGTTTCCAGAAGTTGGAGGTAAGTTTGATTTACTATGTGTGAAATGTTTGTTGTCTTAATGTAGGCTATGAACAACTTGGCTATGCTGGGGTTGAAACAGATATGGCAAAGTTTGCTAATTGAGGCTGTTAACAGTATGAAAGTCGAAACAGTTTCACCGTGTCACTGCTATTGGAAAAAAAAACAGTTACTACATGGCAGTCACTGCCTGTATAAGTGAGTGAGTGAGTGACTAAGAAACACCATTAAATCAGCCACCCCTGTGTAAGCAATGGTCTCAGTCTGGCCACCCCTATGAAAATTGTCTGGCTCCGCTGCTGGTGAGAGGCCAAAAGTTTTCCTCCAGAAAGTGTTTAGGAGCACGTTTCAGAGCCTTAGGAGTGGTTTGGACCCCTCTTTTTGTGGTACTTTTTGTCAAGCTGAAGTTGGTGTTTAGGGTTGTTGAGAGTGTACATGGCTTGGTGTTTTAACCAGGGTCAGCTTTGACCGATCCTCAGGGGAGAAAGATAGAGACATGGGACCTTGTCCTAGCCCCCCATTTGTGTGTACCCCGAGTCCAACGGTACCACCCTTGAGTCTCTAGGACTTAGGGTTCCGGAGTTATGAGCATTTTAAGATCCCCCATATAAGTGAGTTGGGAGAGTGGAAATTTCCCAAGGGTGAGAGGCCAAAAGTGTTCCTCCAGAAAATGTTTAGGAGCACGTTTCAGAGCCTTAGGAGTGGCTTGGACCCCTCTTTTTGTGGTACTTTTTGTCAAGCTGAAGTTGGTGTTTAGGGTTGTTGAGAGTGTACATGGCTTGGTGTTTTAACCAGGGTCAGCTTTGACCGATCCTCAGGGGAGAAAGATAGAGACATGGGACCTTGTCCTAACCCCCTATTTGTGTGTACCCCGAGTCCAACGATACCACCCTTGAGTCTCTAGGACTTAGGGTTCCGGAGTTATGAGCATTTGAAGATCCCCCATATAAGTGAGTTGGGAGAGTGAAAATTTGGGGTTTTAACCAGGGTCAGTTTTGACCGATCCTCAGTGGAGCAAGATAGAGACATGGGACCTTGTCCTATCCCCCATTTGTGTGTACCCCGAGTCCAACGGTACCACCCTTGAGTCTCTAGGACTTAGGGTTCCGGAGTTATGAGCATTCGAAGTTCCCCCATATAAGTGAGTTGGGAGAGTGAAAATTTGCCTAAGTGTGAGAGGCCAAAAGTGTTCCTCCAGAAAGTGTTTAGGAGCACGTTTCAGAGCCTTAGGAGTGGTTTGGACCCCTCTTTTTGTGGTACTTTTTGTCAAGCTGAAGTTGATGTTTAGGGTTGTTGAGAGTGTACATGGCTTGGTGTTTTAACCAGGGTCAGCTTTGACCGATCCTCAGGGGAGAAAGATAGAGACATGGGACCTTGTCCTACCCCCCCATTTGTGTGTACCCCGAGTCCAACGGTACCACCCTTGAGTCTCTAGGACTTAGGGTTCCGGAGTTATGAGCATTTGAAGATCCCCCATATAAGTGAGTTGGGAGAGTGAAAATTTTCCTAAGGGTGAGAGGCCAAAAGTGTTCCTCCAGAAAGTGTTTAGGAGCACGTTTCAGAACCTTAGGAGTGGTTTGGACCCCTTTTTTTGTGGTACTTTTTGTCAAGCTGAAGTTTGTGTTTAGGGTGGTTGAGAGTGTACATGGCTTGGTGTTTTAACCAGGGTCAGCTTTGACCGATCCTCAGGGGAGAAAGATAGAGACATGGGACCTTGTCCTACCCCCCCATTTGTGTGTACCCCGAGTCCAACGGTACCACCCTTGAGTCTCTAGGATTTAGGGTTCCGGAGTTATGAGCATTTGAAGATCCCCTATATAAGTGAGTTGGGAGAGTGAAAATTTGGGGTTTTAACCAGGGTCAGCTTCGACCGATCCGCAGGGGAGAAAGATAGAGACATGGGACCTTGTCCTACCCCCCCATTTGTGTGTACCCCGAGTCCAACGGTACCACCCTTGAGTCTCTAGGACTTAGGGTTCCGGAGTTATGAGCATTTGAAGATCCCCCATATAAGTGAGTTGGGAGAGTGAAAATTTGGGGTTTTAACCAGGGTCAGCTTCGACCGATCCGCAGGGGAGAAAGATAGAGACATGGGATCTTGTCCTACCCCCCCCATTTGTGTGTACCCCGAGTCCAACGGTACCACCCTTGAGTCTCTAGGACTTAGGGTTCCGGAGTTATGAGCATTTGAAGATCCACCATATAAGTGAGTTGGGAGATTGAAAATTTGGGGTTTTAACCAGGGTCAGCTTTGACCGATCCTCAGGGGAGAAAGATAGAGACATGGGACCTTGTCCTATCCCCCATTTGTGTGTACCCCGAGTCCAACGGTACCACCCTTGAGTCTCTAGGACTTAGGGTTCCGGAGTTATGAGCATTCGAAGTTCCCCCATATAAGTGAGTTGGGAGAGTGAAAATTTGCCTAAGTGTGAGAGGCCAAAAGTGTTCCTCCAGAAAGTGTTTAGGAGCACGTTTCAGAGCCTTAGGAGTGGTTTGGACCCCTCTTTTTGTGGTACTTTTTGTCAAGCTGAAGTTGATGTTTAGGGTTGTTGAGAGTGTACATGGCTTGGTGTTTTAACCAGGGTCAGCTTTGACCGATCCTCAGGGGAGAAAGATAGAGACATGGGACCTTGTCCTACCCCCCCATTTGTGTGTACCCCGAGTCCAACGGTACCACCCTTGAGTCTCTAGGACTTAGGGTTCCGGAGTTATGAGCATTTGAAGATCCCCCATATAAGTGAGTTGGGAGAGTGAAAATTTTCCTAAGGGTGAGAGGCCAAAAGTGTTCCTCCAGAAAGTGTTTAGGAGCACGTTTCAGAACCTTAGGAGTGGTTTGGACCCCTTTTTTTGTGGTACTTTTTGTCAAGCTGAAGTTTGTGTTTAGGGTGGTTGAGAGTGTACATGGCTTGGTGTTTTAACCAGGGTCAGCTTTGACCGATCCTCAGGGGAGAAAGATAGAGACATGGGACCTTGTCCTACCCCCCCATTTGTGTGTACCCCGAGTCCAACGGTACCACCCTTGAGTCTCTAGGATTTAGGGTTCCGGAGTTATGAGCATTTGAAGATCCCCTATATAAGTGAGTTGGGAGAGTGAAAATTTGGGGTTTTAACCAGGGTCAGCTTCGACCGATCCGCAGGGGAGAAAGATAGAGACATGGGACCTTGTCCTACCCCCCCATTTGTGTGTACCCCGAGTCCAACGGTACCACCCTTGAGTCTCTAGGACTTAGGGTTCCGGAGTTATGAGCATTTGAAGATCCCCCATATAAGTGAGTTGGGAGAGTGAAAATTTGGGGTTTTAACCAGGGTCAGCTTCGACCGATCCGCAGGGGAGAAAGATAGAGACATGGGATCTTGTCCTACCCCCCCCATTTGTGTGTACCCCGAGTCCAACGGTACCACCCTTGAGTCTCTAGGACTTAGGGTTCCGGAGTTATGAGCATTTGAAGATCCACCATATAAGTGAGTTGGGAGATTGAAAATTTGGGGTTTTAACCAGGGTCAGCTTTGACCGATCCTCAGGGGAGAAAGATAGAGACATGGGACCTTGTCCTTCCCCCCCATTTGTTTGTACCCCGAGTCCAACGGTACCACCCTTGAGTCTCTAGGACTTAGGGTTCTGGAGTTATGAGCATTTGAAGATCCCCCATATAAGTGAGTTGGGAGAGTGAAAATTTGCCTAAGGTTGAGAGGCCAAAAGTGTTCCTCCAGAAAGTGTTTAGGAGCACGTTTCAGAACCTTAGGAGTGGTTTGGACCCCTCTTTTTGTGGTACTTTTTGTCAAGCTGAAGTTGGTGTTTAGGGTGGTTGAGAGTGTACATGGCTTGGTGTTTTAACCAGGGACAGCTTTGACCGATCCTCAGGGGAGAAAGATAGAGACATGGGACCTTGTCCTACCCCCCCATTTGTGTGTACCCCGAGTCCAACGGTACCACCCTTGAGTCTCTAGGACTTAGGGTTCCGGAGTTATGAGCATTTGAAGATCCCCCATATAAGTGAGTTGGGAGAGTGAAAATTTTCCTAAGGGTGAGAGGCCAAAAGTGTTCCTCCAGAAAGTGTTTAGGAGCACGTTTCAGAACCTTAGGAGTGGTTTGGACCCCTCTTTTTGTGGTACTTTTTGTCAAGCTGAAGTTGGTGTTTAGGGTGGTTGAGAGTGTACATGGCTTGGTGTTTTAACCAGGGACAGCTTTGACCGATCCTCAGGGGAGAAAGATAGAGACATGGGACCTTGTCCTACCCCCCCATTTGTGTGTACCCCGAGTCCAACGGTACCACCCTTGAGTCTCTAGGACTTAGGGTTCCGGAGTTATGAGCATTTGAAGATCCCCCATATAAGTGAGTTGGGAGAGTGAAAATTTGGGGTTTTAACCAGGGTCAGCTTCGACCGATCCGCAGGGGAGAAAGATAGAGACATGGGATCTTGTCCTACCCCCCCATTTGTGTGTACCCCGAGTCCAACGGTACCACCCTTGAGTCTCTAGGACTTAGGGTTCCGGAGTTATGAGCATTTGAAGATCCACCATATAAGTGAGTTGGGAGATTGAAAATTTGGGGTTTTAACCAGGGTCAGCTTTGACCGATCCTCAAGGGAGAAAGATAGAGACATGGGACCTTGTCCTACCCCCCCATTTGTGTGTACCCCGAGTCCAACGGTACCACCCTTGAGTCTCTAGGACTTAGGGTTCCGGAGTTATGAGCATTTGAAGTTTCCCCATATAAGTGCACCTCTAAAGAGTAGATCTCCACCAGAACAGATGGTGGCAGTAATGCACTTAACCTGAATGTCAACTACCAACAGAATTGCAGGAGAAGAAGTAATTATTGAAGTTCACCTGGGGTTCCCTACTCATTATCTATGCACTGTTTACTTGCATTTCCAGTGAAGAAGAGTGGACTTTTCCCCGTTTCCAGAAGTTGGAGGTAAGTTTGATTTACTATGTGTGAAATGTTTGTTGTCTTAATGTAGGCTATGAACAACTTGGCTATGCTGGGGTTGAAACAGATATGGCAAAGTTTGCTAATTGAGGCTGTTAACAGTATGAAAGTCGAAACAGTTTCACCGTGTCACTGCTATTGGAAAAAAAAACAGTTACTACATGGCAGTCACTGCCTGTATAAGTGAGTGAGTGAGTGACTAAGAAACACCATTAAATCAGCCACCCCTGTGTAAGCAATGGTCTCAGTCTGGCCACCCCTATGAAAATTGTCTGGCTCCGCTGCTGGTGAGAGGCCAAAAGTTTTCCTCCAGAAAGTGTTTAGGAGCACGTTTCAGAGCCTTAGGAGTGGTTTGGACCCCTCTTTTTGTGGTACTTTTTGTCAAGCTGAAGTTGGTGTTTAGGGTTGTTGAGAGTGTACATGGCTTGGTGTTTTAACCAGGGTCAGCTTTGACCGATCCTCAGGGGAGAATGATAGAGACATGGGACCTTGTCCTAACCCCCTATTTGTGTGTACCCCGAGTCCAACGATACCACCCTTGAGTCTCTAGGACTTAGGGTTCCGGAGTTATGAGCATTTGAAGATCCCCCATATAAGTGAGTTGGGAGAGTGAAAATTTGGGGTTTTAACCAGGGTCAGTTTTGACCGATCCTCAGTGGAGCAAGATAGAGACATGGGACCTTGTCCTATCCCCCATTTGTGTGTACCCCGAGTCCAACGGTACCACCCTTGAGTCTCTAGGACTTAGGGTTCCGGAGTTATGAGCATTCGAAGTTCCCCCATATAAGTGAGTTGGGAGAGTGAAAATTTGCCTAAGTGTGAGAGGCCAAAAGTGTTCCTCCAGAAAGTGTTTAGGAGCACGTTTCAGAGCCTTAGGAGTGGTTTGGACCCCTCTTTTTGTGGTACTTTTTGTCAAGCTGAAGTTGATGTTTAGGGTTGTTGAGAGTGTACATGGCTTGGTGTTTTAACCAGGGTCAGCTTTGACCGATCCTCAGGGGAGAAAGATAGAGACATGGGACCTTGTCCTACCCCCCCATTTGTGTGTACCCCGAGTCCAACGGTACCACCCTTGAGTCTCTAGGACTTAGGGTTCCGGAGTTATGAGCATTTGAAGATCCCCCATATAAGTGAGTTGGGAGAGTGAAAATTTTCCTAAGGGTGAGAGGCCAAAAGTGTTCCTCCAGAAAGTGTTTAGGAGCACGTTTCAGAACCTTAGGAGTGGTTTGGACCCCTTTTTTTGTGGTACTTTTTGTCAAGCTGAAGTTTGTGTTTAGGGTGGTTGAGAGTGTACATGGCTTGGTGTTTTAACCAGGGTCAGCTTTGACCGATCCTCAGGGGAGAAAGATAGAGACATGGGACCTTGTCCTACCCCCCCATTTGTGTGTACCCCGAGTCCAACGGTACCACCCTTGAGTCTCTAGGATTTAGGGTTCCGGAGTTATGAGCATTTGAAGATCCCCTATATAAGTGAGTTGGGAGAGTGAAAATTTGGGGTTTTAACCAGGGTCAGCTTCGACCGATCCGCAGGGGAGAAAGATAGAGACATGGGACCTTGTCCTACCCCCCCATTTGTGTGTACCCCGAGTCCAACGGTACCACCCTTGAGTCTCTAGGACTTAGGGTTCCGGAGTTATGAGCATTTGAAGATCCCCCATATAAGTGAGTTGGGAGAGTGAAAATTTGGGGTTTTAACCAGGGTCAGCTTCGACCGATCCGCAGGGGAGAAAGATAGAGACATGGGATCTTGTCCTACCCCCCCCATTTGTGTGTACCCCGAGTCCAACGGTACCACCCTTGAGTCTCTAGGACTTAGGGTTCCGGAGTTATGAGCATTTGAAGATCCACCATATAAGTGAGTTGGGAGATTGAAAATTTGGGGTTTTAACCAGGGTCAGCTTTGACCGATCCTCAGGGGAGAAAGATAGAGACATGGGACCTTGTCCTTCCCCCCCATTTGTTTGTACCCCGAGTCCAACGGTACCACCCTTGAGTCTCTAGGACTTAGGGTTCTGGAGTTATGAGCATTTGAAGATCCCCCATATAAGTGAGTTGGGAGAGTGAAAATTTGCCTAAGGTTGAGAGGCCAAAAGTGTTCCTCCAGAAAGTGTTTAGGAGCACGTTTCAGAACCTTAGGAGTGGTTTGGACCCCTCTTTTTGTGGTACTTTTTGTCAAGCTGAAGTTGGTGTTTAGGGTGGTTGAGAGTGTACATGGCTTGGTGTTTTAACCAGGGACAGCTTTGACCGATCCTCAGGGGAGAAAGATAGAGACATGGGACCTTGTCCTACCCCCCCATTTGTGTGTACCCCGAGTCCAACGGTACCACCCTTGAGTCTCTAGGACTTAGGGTTCCGGAGTTATGAGCATTTGAAGATCCCCCATATAAGTGAGTTGGGAGAGTGAAAATTTGCCTAAGGGTGAGAGGCCAAAAGTGTTCCTCCAGAAAGTGTTTAGGAGCACGTTTCAGGACCTTAGGAGTGGTTTGGACCCCTCTTTTTGTGGTACTTTTTGTCAAGCTGAAGTTGGTGTTTAGGGTGGTTGAGAGTGTACATGGCTTGGTGTTTTAACCAGGGTCAGCTTTGACCGATCCTCAGGGGAGAAAGATAGAGACATGGGACCTTGTCCTACCCCCCCCCCCATTTGTGTGTACCCCGAGTTCAACGGTACCACCCTTGAGTCTCTAGGACGTAGGGTTCCGGAGTTATGAGCATTTGAAGATCCCCCATATAAGTGAGTTGGGAGATTGAAAATTTGGGGTTTTAACCAGGGTCAGCTTTGACCGATCCTCAAGGGAGAAAGATAGAGACATGGGACCTTGTCCTACCCCCCCATTTGTGTGTACCCCGAGTCCAACGGTACCACCCTTGAGTCTCTAGGACTTAGGGTTCCGGAGTTATGAGCATTTGAAGATCCCCCATATAAGTGAGTTGGGAGAGTGGAAATTTGCCTAAGGGTGAGAGGCCAAAAGTGTTCCTCCAGAAAATGTTTAGGAGCACGTTTCAGAGCCTTAGGAGTGGCTTGGACCCCTCTTTTTGTGGTATTTTTTGTCAAGCTGAAGTTGGTGTTTAGGTTGGTTGAGAGTGTACATGGCTTGGTGTTTTAACCAGGGTCAGCTTTGACCGATCCTCAGGGGAGAAAGATAGAGACATGGGACCTTGTCCTAGCCCCCCATTTGTGTGTACCCCGAGTCCAACGGTACCACCCTTGAGTCTCTAGGACTTAGGGTTCCGGAGTTATGAGCATTTGAAGTTTCCCCATATAAGTGCACCTCTAAAGAGTAGATCTCCACCAGAACAGATGGTGGCAGTAATGCACTTAACCTGAATGTCAACTACCAACAGAATTGCAGGAGAAGAAGTAATTATTGAAGTTCACCTGGGGTTCCCTACTCATTATCTATGCACTGTTTACTTGCATTTCCAGTGAAGAAGAGTGGACTTTTCCCCGTTTCCAGAAGTTGGAGGTAAGTTTGATTTACTATGTGTGAAATGTTTGTTGTCTTAATGTAGGCTATGAACAACTTGGCTATGCTGGGGTTGAAACAGATATGGCAAAGTTTGCTAATTGAGGCTGTTAACAGTATGAAAGTCGAAACAGTTTCACCGTGTCACTGCTATTGGAAAAAAAAACAGTTACTACATGGCAGTCACTGCCTGTATAAGTGAGTGAGTGAGTGACTAAGAAACACCATTAAATCAGCCACCCCTGTGTAAGCAATGGTCTCAGTCTGGCCACCCCTATGAAAATTGTCTGGCTCCGCTGCTGGTGAGAGGCCAAAAGTTTTCCTCCAGAAAGTGTTTAGGAGCACGTTTCAGAGCCTTAGGAGTGGTTTGGACCCCTCTTTTTGTGGTACTTTTTGTCAAGCTGAAGTTGGTGTTTAGGGTTGTTGAGAGTGTACATGGCTTGGTGTTTTAACCAGGGTCAGCTTTGACCGATCCTCAGGGGAGAAAGATAGAGACATGGGACCTTGTCCTAGCCCCCCATTTGTGTGTACCCCGAGTCCAACGGTACCACCCTTGAGTCTCTAGGACTTAGGGTTCCGGAGTTATGAGCATTTTAAGATCCCCCATATAAGTGAGTTGGGAGAGTGGAAATTTCCCAAGGGTGAGAGGCCAAAAGTGTTCCTCCAGAAAATGTTTAGGAGCACGTTTCAGAGCCTTAGGAGTGGCTTGGACCCCTCTTTTTGTGGTACTTTTTGTCAAGCTGAAGTTGGTGTTTAGGGTTGTTGAGAGTGTACATGGCTTGGTGTTTTAACCAGGGTCAGCTTTGACCGATCCTCAGGGGAGAAAGATAGAGACATGGGACCTTGTCCTAGCCCCCCATTTGTGTGTACCCCGAGTCCAACGGTACCACCCTTGAGTCTCTAGGACTTAGGGTTCCGGAGTTATGAGAATTTGAAGTTTCCCCATATAAGTGCACCTCTAAAGAGTAGATCTCCACCAGAACAGATGGTGGCAGTAATGCACTTAACCTGAATGTCAACTACCAACAGAATTGCAGGAGAAGAAGTAATTATTGAAGTTCACCTGGGGTTCCCTTCTCATTATCTATGCACTGTTTACTTGCATTTCCAGTGAAGAAGAGTGGACTTTTCCCCGTTTCCAGAAGTTGGAGGTAAGTTTGATTTACTATGTGTGAAATGTCTGTTGTCTTAATGTAGGCTATGAACAACTTGGCTATGCTGGGGTTGAAACAGATATGGCAAAGTTTGCTAATTGAGGCTGTTAACAGTATGAAAGTCGAAACAGTTTCACCGTGTCACTGCTATTGGAAAAAAAAACAGTTACTACATGGCAGTCACTGCCTGTATAAGTGAGTGAGTGAGTAACTAAGAAACACCATTAAATCAGCCACCCCTGTGTAAGCAATGGTCTCAGTCTGGCCACCCCTATGAAAATTGTCTGGCTCCGCCGCTGGTGAGAGGCCAAAAGTTTTCCTCCAGAAAGTGTTTAGGAGCACGTTTCAGAGCCTTAGGAGTGGTTTGGACCCCTCTTTTTGTGGTACTTTTTGTCAAGCTGAAGTTGGTGTTTAGGGTTGTTGAGAGTGTACATGGCTTGGTGTTTTAACCAGGGTCAGCTTTGACCGATCCTCAGGGGAGAAAGATAGAGACATAGGACCTTGTCCTACCTCCCCATTTGTGTGTACCCCGAGTCCAACGGTACCACCCTTGAGTCTCTAGGACTTAGGGTTCCGGAGTTATGAGCATTTGAAGATCCCCCATATAAGTGAGTTGGGAGAGTGAAAATTTGCCTAAGGGTGAGAGGCCAAAAGTGTTCCTCCAGAAAGTGTTTAGGAGCACGTTTCAGAGCCTTAGGAGTGGTTTGGACCCCTTTTTAGTGGTACTTTTTTGTCAAGCTGAAGTTGGTGTTTAGGGTTGTTGAGAGTGTACATGGCTTGGTGTTTTAACCAGGGTAAGTTTTGACCGATCCTCAGGGGAAAAAGATAGAGACATGGGACCTTATCCTACCCCCCCATTTGTGTGTACCCCGAGTCCAACGGTACCACCCTTGAGTCTCTAGGACTTAGGGTTCCGGAGTTATGAGCATTTGAAGATCCCCCATATAAGTGAGTTGGGAGAGTGAAAATTTGCCTAAGGGTGAGAGGCCAAAAGTGTTCCTCCAGAAAGTGTTTAGGAGCACGTTTCAGAGCCTTAGCAGTGGTTTGGACCCCTCTTTTTGTGGTACTTTTTGTCAAGCTGAAGTTGGTGTTTAGGTTGGTTGAGAGTGTACATGGCTTGGTGTTTTAACCAGGGTCAGCTTTGACCGATCCTCAGGGGAGAGAGATAGAGACATGGGACCTTGTCCTACCCCACCATTTGTGTGTACCCCGAGTCCAACGGTACCACCCTTGAGTCTCTAGGACTTAGGGTTCCGGAGTTATGAGCATTTGAAGATCCCCCATATAAGTGAGTTGGGAGAGTGAAAATTTGGGGTTTTAACCAGGGTCAGTTTTAACCGATCCTCAGTGGAGCAATATAGAGACATGGGACCTTGTCCTATCCCCCATTTGTGTGTACCCCGAGTCCAACGGTACCACCCTTGAGTCTCTAGGACTTAGGGTTCCGGAGTTATGAGCATTTGAAGATCCCCTATATAAGTGAGTTGGGAGAGTGAAAATTTGGGGTTTGAACCAGGGTCAGCTTCGACCGATCCGCAGGGGAGAAAGATAGAGACATGGGACCTTGTCCTACTCCCCCCATTTGTGTGTACCCCGAGTCCAACGGTACCACCCTTGAGTCTCTAGGACTTAGGGTTCCGGAGTTATGAGCATTTGAAGATCCCCCATATAAGTGAGTTGGGAGAGTGAAAATTTTCCTAAGGGTGAGAGGCCAAAAGTGTTCCTCCAGAAAGTGTTTAGGAGCACGTTTCAGAACCTTAGGAGTGGTTTGGACCCCTCTTTTTGTGGTACTTTTTGTCAAGCTGAAGTTGGTGTTTAGGTTGGTTGAGAGTGTACATGGCTTGGTGTTTTAACCAGGGTCAGCTTTGACCGATCCTCAGGGGAGAGAGATAGAGACATGGGACCTTGTCCTACCCCACCATTTGTGTGTACCCCGAGTCCAACGGTACCACCCTTGAGTCTCTAGGACTTAGGGTTCCGGAGTTATGAGCATTTGAAGATCCCCCATATAAGTGAGTTGGGAGAGTGAAAATTTGGGGTTTTAACCAGGGTCAGTTTTAACCGATCCTCAGTGGAGCAAGATAGAGACATGGGACCTTGTCCTATCCCCCATTTGTGTGTACCCCGAGTCCAACGGTACCACCCTTGAGTCTCTAGGACTTAGGGTTCCGGAGTTATGAGCATTTGAAGATCCCCTATATAAGTGAGTTGGGAGAGTGAAAATTTGGGGTTTTAACCAGGGTCAGCTTCGACCGATCCGCAGGGGAGAAAGATAGAGACATGGGACCTTGTCCTACCCTCCCATTTGTGTGTACCCTGAGTCCAACGGTACCACCCTTGAGTCTCTAGGACTTAGGGTTCCGGAGTTATGAGCATTTGAAGATCCCCCATATAAGTGAGTTGGGAGAGTGAAAATTTTCCTAAGGGTGAGAGGCCAAAAGTGTTCCTCCAGAAAGTGTTTAGGAGCACGTTTCAGGACCTTAGGAGTGGTTTGGACCCCTCTTTTTGTGGTACTTTTTGTCAAGCTGAAGTTGGTGTTTAGGGTGGTTGAGAGTGTACATGGCTTGGTGTTTTAACCAGGGTCAGCTTTGACCGATCCTCAGGGGAGAAAGATAGAGACATGGGACCTTGTCCTACCCCCCCCCATTTGTGTGTACCCCGAGTTCAACGGTACCACCCTTGAGTCTCTAGGACGTAGGGTTCCGGAGTTATGAGCATTTGAAGATCCCCCATATAAGTGAGTTGGGAGATTGAAAATTTGGGGTTTTAACCAGGGTCAGCTTTGACCGATCCTCAAGGGAGAAAGATAGAGACATGGGACCTTGTCCTACCCCCCCATTTGTGTGTACCCCGAGTCCAACGGTACCACCCTTGAGTCTCTAGGACTTAGGGTTCCGGAGTTATGAGCATTTGAAGATCCCCCATATAAGTGAGTTGGGAGAGTGGAAATTTGCCTAAGGGTGAGAGGCCAAAAGTGTTCCTCCAGAAAATGTTTAGGAGCACGTTTCAGAGCCTTAGGAGTGGCTTGGACCCCTCTTTTTGTGGTATTTTTTGTCAAGCTGAAGTTGGTGTTTAGGTTGGTTGAGAGTGTACATGGCTTGGTGTTTTAACCAGGGTCAGCTTTGACCGATCCTCAGGGGAGAAAGATAGAGACATGGGACCTTGTCCTAGCCCCCCATTTGTGTGTACCCCGAGTCCAACGGTACCACCCTTGAGTCTCTAGGACTTAGGGTTCCGGAGTTATGAGCATTTGAAGTTTCCCCATATAAGTGCACCTCTAAAGAGTAGATCTCCACCAGAACAGATGGTGGCAGTAATGCACTTAACCTGAATGTCAACTACCAACAGAATTGCAGGAGAAGAAGTAATTATTGAAGTTCACCTGGGGTTCCCTACTCATTATCTATGCACTGTTTACTTGCATTTCCAGTGAAGAAGAGTGGACTTTTCCCCGTTTCCAGAAGTTGGAGGTAAGTTTGATTTACTATGTGTGAAATGTTTGTTGTCTTAATGTAGGCTATGAACAACTTGGCTATGCTGGGGTTGAAACAGATATGGCAAAGTTTGCTAATTGAGGCTGTTAACAGTATGAAAGTCGAAACAGTTTCACCGTGTCACTGCTATTGGAAAAAAAAACAGTTACTACATGGCAGTCACTGCCTGTATAAGTGAGTGAGTGAGTGACTAAGAAACACCATTAAATCAGCCACCCCTGTGTAAGCAATGGTCTCAGTCTGGCCACCCCTATGAAAATTGTCTGGCTCCGCTGCTGGTGAGAGGCCAAAAGTTTTCCTCCAGAAAGTGTTTAGGAGCACGTTTCAGAGCCTTAGGAGTGGTTTGGACCCCTCTTTTTGTGGTACTTTTTGTCAAGCTGAAGTTGGTGTTTAGGGTTGTTGAGAGTGTACATGGCTTGGTGTTTTAACCAGGGTCAGCTTTGACCGATCCTCAGGGGAGAATGATAGAGACATGGGACCTTGTCCTAACCCCCTATTTGTGTGTACCCCGAGTCCAACGATACCACCCTTGAGTCTCTAGGACTTAGGGTTCCGGAGTTATGAGCATTTGAAGATCCCCCATATAAGTGAGTTGGGAGAGTGAAAATTTGGGGTTTTAACCAGGGTCAGTTTTGACCGATCCTCAGTGGAGCAAGATAGAGACATGGGACCTTGTCCTATCCCCCATTTGTGTGTACCCCGAGTCCAACGGTACCACCCTTGAGTCTCTAGGACTTAGGGTTCCGGAGTTATGAGCATTCGAAGTTCCCCCATATAAGTGAGTTGGGAGAGTGAAAATTTGCCTAAGTGTGAGAGGCCAAAAGTGTTCCTCCAGAAAGTGTTTAGGAGCACGTTTCAGAGCCTTAGGAGTGGTTTGGACCCCTCTTTTTGTGGTACTTTTTGTCAAGCTGAAGTTGATGTTTAGGGTTGTTGAGAGTGTACATGGCTTGGTGTTTTAACCAGGGTCAGCTTTGACCGATCCTCAGGGGAGAAAGATAGAGACATGGGACCTTGTCCTACCCCCCCATTTGTGTGTACCCCGAGTCCAACGGTACCACCCTTGAGTCTCTAGGACTTAGGGTTCCGGAGTTATGAGCATTTGAAGATCCCCCATATAAGTGAGTTGGGAGAGTGAAAATTTTCCTAAGGGTGAGAGGCCAAAAGTGTTCCTCCAGAAAGTGTTTAGGAGCACGTTTCAGAACCTTAGGAGTGGTTTGGACCCCTTTTTTTGTGGTACTTTTTGTCAAGCTGAAGTTTGTGTTTAGGGTGGTTGAGAGTGTACATGGCTTGGTGTTTTAACCAGGGTCAGCTTTGACCGATCCTCAGGGGAGAAAGATAGAGACATGGGACCTTGTCCTACCCCCCCATTTGTGTGTACCCCGAGTCCAACGGTACCACCCTTGAGTCTCTAGGATTTAGGGTTCCGGAGTTATGAGCATTTGAAGATCCCCTATATAAGTGAGTTGGGAGAGTGAAAATTTGGGGTTTTAACCAGGGTCAGCTTCGACCGATCCGCAGGGGAGAAAGATAGAGACATGGGACCTTGTCCTACCCCCCCATTTGTGTGTACCCCGAGTCCAACGGTACCACCCTTGAGTCTCTAGGACTTAGGGTTCCGGAGTTATGAGCATTTGAAGATCCCCCATATAAGTGAGTTGGGAGAGTGAAAATTTGGGGTTTTAACCAGGGTCAGCTTCGACCGATCCGCAGGGGAGAAAGATAGAGACATGGGATCTTGTCCTACCCCCCCCATTTGTGTGTACCCCGAGTCCAACGGTACCACCCTTGAGTCTCTAGGACTTAGGGTTCCGGAGTTATGAGCATTTGAAGATCCACCATATAAGTGAGTTGGGAGATTGAAAATTTGGGGTTTTAACCAGGGTCAGCTTTGACCGATCCTCAGGGGAGAAAGATAGAGACATGGGACCTTGTCCTTCCCCCCCATTTGTTTGTACCCCGAGTCCAACGGTACCACCCTTGAGTCTCTAGGACTTAGGGTTCTGGAGTTATGAGCATTTGAAGATCCCCCATATAAGTGAGTTGGGAGAGTGAAAATTTGCCTAAGGTTGAGAGGCCAAAAGTGTTCCTCCAGAAAGTGTTTAGGAGCACGTTTCAGAACCTTAGGAGTGGTTTGGACCCCTCTTTTTGTGGTACTTTTTGTCAAGCTGAAGTTGGTGTTTAGGGTGGTTGAGAGTGTACATGGCTTGGTGTTTTAACCAGGGACAGCTTTGACCGATCCTCAGGGGAGAAAGATAGAGACATGGGACCTTGTCCTACCCCCCCATTTGTGTGTACCCCGAGTCCAACGGTACCACCCTTGAGTCTCTAGGACTTAGGGTTCCGGAGTTATGAGCATTTGAAGATCCCCCATATAAGTGAGTTGGGAGAGTGAAAATTTGCCTAAGGGTGAGAGGCCAAAAGTGTTCCTCCAGAAAGTGTTTAGGAGCACGTTTCAGAGCCTTAGGAGTGGTTTGGACCCCTTTTTAGTGGTACTTTTTGTCAAGCTGAAGTTGGTGTTTAGGGTTGTTGAGAGTGTACATGGCTTGGTGTTTTAACCAGGGTCAGTTTTGACCGATCTTCAGGGGAAAAAGATAGAGACATGGGACCTTATCCTACCCCCCCATTTGTGTGTACCCCGAGTCCAACGGTACCACCCTTGAGTCTCTAGGACTTAGGGTTCCAGAGTTATGAGCATTTGAAGATCCCCCATATAAGTGAGTTGGGAGAGTGAAAATTTGCCTAAGGGTGAGAGGCCAAAAGTGTTCCTCCAGAAAGTGTTTAGGAGCACATTTCAGAGCCTTAGGAGTGGTTTGGACCCCTCTTTTTGTGGTACTTTTTGTCAAGCTGAAGTTGGTGTTTAGGTTGGTTGAGAGTGTACATGGCTTGGTGTTTTAACCAGGGTCAGCTTTGACCGATCCTCAGGGGAGAAAGATAGAGACATGGGACCTTGTCCTACCCCACCATTTGTGTGTACCCCGAGTCCAACGGTACCACCCTTGAGTCTCTAGGACTTAGGGTTCCGGAGTTATGAGCATTTGAAGATCCCCCATATAAGTGAGTTGGGAGAGTGAAAATTTGGGGTTTTAACCAGGGTCAGTTTTAACCGATCCTCAGTGGAGCAAGATAGAGACATGGGACCTTGTCCTATCCCCCATTTGTGTGTACCCCGAGTCCAACGGTACCACCCTTGAGTCTCTAGGACTTAGGGTTCCGGAGTTATGAGCATTTGAAGATCCCCTATATAAGTGAGTTGGGAGAGTGAAAATTTGGGGTTTTAACCAGGGTCAGCTTCGACCGATCCGCAGGGGAGAAAGATAGAGACATAGGACCTTGTCCTACCCTCCCATTTGTGTGTACCCTGAGTCCAACGGTACCACCCTTGAGTCTCTAGGACTTAGGGTTCCGGAGTTATGAGCATTTGAAGATCCCCCATATAAGTGAGTTGGGAGAGTGAAAATTTTCCTAAGGGTGAGAGGCCAAAAGTGTTCCTCCAGAAAGTGTTTAGGAGCACGTTTCAGGACCTTAGGAGTGGTTTGGACCCCTCTTTTTGTGGTACTTTTTGTCAAGCTGAAGTTGGTGTTTAGGGTGGTTGAGAGTGTACATGGCTTGGTGTTTTAACCAGGGTCAGCTTTGACCGATCCTCAGGGGAGAAAGATAGAGACATGGGACCTTGTCCTACCCCCCCCCCATTTGTGTGTACCCCGAGTTCAACGGTACCACCCTTGAGTCTCTAGGACGTAGGGTTCCGGAGTTATGAGCATTTGAAGATCCCCCATATAAGTGAGTTGGGAGATTGAAAATTTGGGGTTTTAACCAGGGTCAGCTTTGACCGATCCTCAAGGGAGAAAGATAGAGACATGGGACCTTGTCCTACCCCCCCATTTGTGTGTACCCCGAGTCCAACGGTACCACCCTTGAGTCTCTAGGACTTAGGGTTCCGGAGTTATGAGCATTTGAAGATCCCCCATATAAGTGAGTTGGGAGAGTGGAAATTTGCCTAAGGGTGAGAGGCCAAAAGTGTTCCTCCAGAAAATGTTTAGGAGCACGTTTCAGAGCCTTAGGAGTGGCTTGGACCCCTCTTTTTGTGGTATTTTTTGTCAAGCTGAAGTTGGTGTTTAGGTTGGTTGAGAGTGTACATGGCTTGGTGTTTTAACCAGGGTCAGCTTTGACCGATCCTCAGGGGAGAAAGATAGAGACATGGGACCTTGTCCTAGCCCCCCATTTGTGTGTACCCCGAGTCCAACGGTACCACCCTTGAGTCTCTAGGACTTAGGGTTCCGGAGTTATGAGCATTTGAAGTTTCCCCATATAAGTGCACCTCTAAAGAGTAGATCTCCACCAGAACAGATGGTGGCAGTAATGCACTTAACCTGAATGTCAACTACCAACAGAATTGCAGGAGAAGAAGTAATTATTGAAGTTCACCTGGGGTTCCCTACTCATTATCTATGCACTGTTTACTTGCATTTCCAGTGAAGAAGAGTGGACTTTTCCCCGTTTCCAGAAGTTGGAGGTAAGTTTGATTTACTATGTGTGAAATGTTTGTTGTCTTAATGTAGGCTATGAACAACTTGGCTATGCTGGGGTTGAAACAGATATGGCAAAGTTTGCTAATTGAGGCTGTTAACAGTATGAAAGTCGAAACAGTTTCACCGTGTCACTGCTATTGGAAAAAAAAACAGTTACTACATGGCAGTCACTGCCTGTATAAGTGAGTGAGTGAGTGACTAAGAAACACCATTAAATCAGCCACCCCTGTGTAAGCAATGGTCTCAGTCTGGCCACCCCTATGAAAATTGTCTGGCTCCGCTGCTGGTGAGAGGCCAAAAGTTTTCCTCCAGAAAGTGTTTAGGAGCACGTTTCAGAGCCTTAGGAGTGGTTTGGACCCCTCTTTTTGTGGTACTTTTTGTCAAGCTGAAGTTGGTGTTTAGGGTTGTTGAGAGTGTACATGGCTTGGTGTTTTAACCAGGGTCAGCTTTGACCGATCCTCAGGGGAGAAAGATAGAGACATGGGACCTTGTCCTAGCCCCCCATTTGTGTGTACCCCGAGTCCAACGGTACCACCCTTGAGTCTCTAGGACTTAGGGTTCCGGAGTTATGAGCATTTTAAGATCCCCCATATAAGTGAGTTGGGAGAGTGGAAATTTCCCAAGGGTGAGAGGCCAAAAGTGTTCCTCCAGAAAATGTTTAGGAGCACGTTTCAGAGCCTTAGGAGTGGCTTGGACCCCTCTTTTTGTGGTACTTTTTGTCAAGCTGAAGTTGGTGTTTAGGGTTGTTGAGAGTGTACATGGCTTGGTGTTTTAACCAGGGTCAGCTTTGACCGATCCTCAGGGGAGAAAGATAGAGACATGGGACCTTGTCCTAGCCCCCCATTTGTGTGTACCCCGAGTCCAACGGTACCACCCTTGAGTCTCTAGGACTTAGGGTTCCGGAGTTATGAGAATTTGAAGTTTCCCCATATAAGTGCACCTCTAAAGAGTAGATCTCCACCAGAACAGATGGTGGCAGTAATGCACTTAACCTGAATGTCAACTACCAACAGAATTGCAGGAGAAGAAGTAATTATTGAAGTTCACCTGGGGTTCCCTTCTCATTATCTATGCACTGTTTACTTGCATTTCCAGTGAAGAAGAGTGGACTTTTCCCCGTTTCCAGAAGTTGGAGGTAAGTTTGATTTACTATGTGTGAAATGTCTGTTGTCTTAATGTAGGCTATGAACAACTTGGCTATGCTGGGGTTGAAACAGATATGGCAAAGTTTGCTAATTGAGGCTGTTAACAGTATGAAAGTCGAAACAGTTTCACCGTGTCACTGCTATTGGAAAAAAAAACAGTTACTACATGGCAGTCACTGCCTGTATAAGTGAGTGAGTGAGTAACTAAGAAACACCATTAAATCAGCCACCCCTGTGTAAGCAATGGTCTCAGTCTGGCCACCCCTATGAAAATTGTCTGGCTCCGCCGCTGGTGAGAGGCCAAAAGTTTTCCTCCAGAAAGTGTTTAGGAGCACGTTTCAGAGCCTTAGGAGTGGTTTGGACCCCTCTTTTTGTGGTACTTTTTGTCAAGCTGAAGTTGGTGTTTAGGGTTGTTGAGAGTGTACATGGCTTGGTGTTTTAACCAGGGTCAGCTTTGACCGATCCTCAGGGGAGAAAGATAGAGACATAGGACCTTGTCCTACCTCCCCATTTGTGTGTACCCCGAGTCCAACGGTACCACCCTTGAGTCTCTAGGACTTAGGGTTCCGGAGTTATGAGCATTTGAAGATCCCCCATATAAGTGAGTTGGGAGAGTGAAAATTTGCCTAAGGGTGAGAGGCCAAAAGTGTTCCTCCAGAAAGTGTTTAGGAGCACGTTTCAGAGCCTTAGGAGTGGTTTGGACCCCTTTTTAGTGGTACTTTTTTGTCAAGCTGAAGTTGGTGTTTAGGGTTGTTGAGAGTGTACATGGCTTGGTGTTTTAACCAGGGTAAGTTTTGACCGATCCTCAGGGGAAAAAGATAGAGACATGGGACCTTATCCTACCCCCCCATTTGTGTGTACCCCGAGTCCAACGGTACCACCCTTGAGTCTCTAGGACTTAGGGTTCCGGAGTTATGAGCATTTGAAGATCCCCCATATAAGTGAGTTGGGAGAGTGAAAATTTGCCTAAGGGTGAGAGGCCAAAAGTGTTCCTCCAGAAAGTGTTTAGGAGCACGTTTCAGAGCCTTAGCAGTGGTTTGGACCCCTCTTTTTGTGGTACTTTTTGTCAAGCTGAAGTTGGTGTTTAGGTTGGTTGAGAGTGTACATGGCTTGGTGTTTTAACCAGGGTCAGCTTTGACCGATCCTCAGGGGAGAGAGATAGAGACATGGGACCTTGTCCTACCCCACCATTTGTGTGTACCCCGAGTCCAACGGTACCACCCTTGAGTCTCTAGGACTTAGGGTTCCGGAGTTATGAGCATTTGAAGATCCCCCATATAAGTGAGTTGGGAGAGTGAAAATTTGGGGTTTTAACCAGGGTCAGTTTTAACCGATCCTCAGTGGAGCAATATAGAGACATGGGACCTTGTCCTATCCCCCATTTGTGTGTACCCCGAGTCCAACGGTACCACCCTTGAGTCTCTAGGACTTAGGGTTCCGGAGTTATGAGCATTTGAAGATCCCCTATATAAGTGAGTTGGGAGAGTGAAAATTTGGGGTTTGAACCAGGGTCAGCTTCGACCGATCCGCAGGGGAGAAAGATAGAGACATGGGACCTTGTCCTACTCCCCCCATTTGTGTGTACCCCGAGTCCAACGGTACCACCCTTGAGTCTCTAGGACTTAGGGTTCCGGAGTTATGAGCATTTGAAGATCCCCCATATAAGTGAGTTGGGAGAGTGAAAATTTTCCTAAGGGTGAGAGGCCAAAAGTGTTCCTCCAGAAAGTGTTTAGGAGCACGTTTCAGAACCTTAGGAGTGGTTTGGACCCCTCTTTTTGTGGTACTTTTTGTCAAGCTGAAGTTGGTGTTTAGGTTGGTTGAGAGTGTACATGGCTTGGTGTTTTAACCAGGGTCAGCTTTGACCGATCCTCAGGGGAGAGAGATAGAGACATGGGACCTTGTCCTACCCCACCATTTGTGTGTACCCCGAGTCCAACGGTACCACCCTTGAGTCTCTAGGACTTAGGGTTCCGGAGTTATGAGCATTTGAAGATCCCCCATATAAGTGAGTTGGGAGAGTGAAAATTTGGGGTTTTAACCAGGGTCAGTTTTAACCGATCCTCAGTGGAGCAAGATAGAGACATGGGACCTTGTCCTATCCCCCATTTGTGTGTACCCCGAGTCCAACGGTACCACCCTTGAGTCTCTAGGACTTAGGGTTCCGGAGTTATGAGCATTTGAAGATCCCCTATATAAGTGAGTTGGGAGAGTGAAAATTTGGGGTTTTAACCAGGGTCAGCTTCGACCGATCCGCAGGGGAGAAAGATAGAGACATGGGACCTTGTCCTACCCTCCCATTTGTGTGTACCCTGAGTCCAACGGTACCACCCTTGAGTCTCTAGGACTTAGGGTTCCGGAGTTATGAGCATTTGAAGATCCCCCATATAAGTGAGTTGGGAGAGTGAAAATTTTCCTAAGGGTGAGAGGCCAAAAGTGTTCCTCCAGAAAGTGTTTAGGAGCACGTTTCAGGACCTTAGGAGTGGTTTGGACCCCTCTTTTTGTGGTACTTTTTGTCAAGCTGAAGTTGGTGTTTAGGGTGGTTGAGAGTGTACATGGCTTGGTGTTTTAACCAGGGTCAGCTTTGACCGATCCTCAGGGGAGAAAGATAGAGACATGGGACCTTGTCCTACCCCCCCCCATTTGTGTGTACCCCGAGTTCAACGGTACCACCCTTGAGTCTCTAGGACGTAGGGTTCCGGAGTTATGAGCATTTGAAGATCCCCCATATAAGTGAGTTGGGAGATTGAAAATTTGGGGTTTTAACCAGGGTCAGCTTTGACCGATCCTCAAGGGAGAAAGATAGAGACATGGGACCTTGTCCTACCCCCCCATTTGTGTGTACCCCGAGTCCAACGGTACCACCCTTGAGTCTCTAGGACTTAGGGTTCCGGAGTTATGAGCATTTGAAGATCCCCCATATAAGTGAGTTGGGAGAGTGGAAATTTGCCTAAGGGTGAGAGGCCAAAAGTGTTCCTCCAGAAAATGTTTAGGAGCACGTTTCAGAGCCTTAGGAGTGGCTTGGACCCCTCTTTTTGTGGTATTTTTTGTCAAGCTGAAGTTGGTGTTTAGGTTGGTTGAGAGTGTACATGGCTTGGTGTTTTAACCAGGGTCAGCTTTGACCGATCCTCAGGGGAGAAAGATAGAGACATGGGACCTTGTCCTAGCCCCCCATTTGTGTGTACCCCGAGTCCAACGGTACCACCCTTGAGTCTCTAGGACTTAGGGTTCCGGAGTTATGAGCATTTGAAGTTTCCCCATATAAGTGCACCTCTAAAGAGTAGATCTCCACCAGAACAGATGGTGGCAGTAATGCACTTAACCTGAATGTCAACTACCAACAGAATTTCAGGAGAAGAAGTAATTATTGAAGTTCACCTGGGGTTCCCTACTCATTATCTATGCACTGTTTACTTGCATTTCCAGTGAAGAAGAGTGGACTTTTCCCCGTTTCCAGAAGTTGGAGGTAAGTTTGATTTACTATGTGTGAAATGTTTGTTGTCTTAATGTAGGCTATGAACAACTTGGCTATGCTGGGGTTGAAACAGATATGGCAAAGTTTGCTAATTGAGGCTGTTAACAGTATGAAAGTCGAAACAGTTTCACCGTGTCACTGCTATTGGAAAAAAAAACAGTTACTACATGGCAGTCACTGCCTGTATAAGTGAGTGAGTGAGTGACTAAGAAACACCATTAAATCAGCCACCCCTGTGTAAGCAATGGTCTCAGTCTGGCCACCCCTATGAAAATTGTCTGGCTCCGCTGCTGGTGAGAGGCCAAAAGTTTTCCTCCAGAAAGTGTTTAGGAGCACGTTTCAGAGCCTTAGGAGTGGTTTGGACCCCTCTTTTTGTGGTACTTTTTGTCAAGCTGAAGTTGGTGTTTAGGGTTGTTGAGAGTGTACATGGCTTGGTGTTTTAACCAGGGTCAGCTTTGACCGATCCTCAGGGGAGAATGATAGAGACATGGGACCTTGTCCTAACCCCCTATTTGTGTGTACCCCGAGTCCAACGATACCACCCTTGAGTCTCTAGGACTTAGGGTTCCGGAGTTATGAGCATTTGAAGATCCCCCATATAAGTGAGTTGGGAGAGTGAAAATTTGGGGTTTTAACCAGGGTCAGTTTTGACCGATCCTCAGTGGAGCAAGATAGAGACATGGGACCTTGTCCTATCCCCCATTTGTGTGTACCCCGAGTCCAACGGTACCACCCTTGAGTCTCTAGGACTTAGGGTTCCGGAGTTATGAGCATTCGAAGTTCCCCCATATAAGTGAGTTGGGAGAGTGAAAATTTGCCTAAGTGTGAGAGGCCAAAAGTGTTCCTCCAGAAAGTGTTTAGGAGCACGTTTCAGAGCCTTAGGAGTGGTTTGGACCCCTCTTTTTGTGGTACTTTTTGTCAAGCTGAAGTTGATGTTTAGGGTTGTTGAGAGTGTACATGGCTTGGTGTTTTAACCAGGGTCAGCTTTGACCGATCCTCAGGGGAGAAAGATAGAGACATGGGACCTTGTCCTACCCCCCCATTTGTGTGTACCCCGAGTCCAACGGTACCACCCTTGAGTCTCTAGGACTTAGGGTTCCGGAGTTATGAGCATTTGAAGATCCCCCATATAAGTGAGTTGGGAGAGTGAAAATTTTCCTAAGGGTGAGAGGCCAAAAGTGTTCCTCCAGAAAGTGTTTAGGAGCACGTTTCAGAACCTTAGGAGTGGTTTGGACCCCTTTTTTTGTGGTACTTTTTGTCAAGCTGAAGTTTGTGTTTAGGGTGGTTGAGAGTGTACATGGCTTGGTGTTTTAACCAGGGTCAGCTTTGACCGATCCTCAGGGGAGAAAGATAGAGACATGGGACCTTGTCCTACCCCCCCATTTGTGTGTACCCCGAGTCCAACGGTACCACCCTTGAGTCTCTAGGATTTAGGGTTCCGGAGTTATGAGCATTTGAAGATCCCCTATATAAGTGAGTTGGGAGAGTGAAAATTTGGGGTTTTAACCAGGGTCAGCTTCGACCGATCCGCAGGGGAGAAAGATAGAGACATGGGACCTTGTCCTACCCCCCCATTTGTGTGTACCCCGAGTCCAACGGTACCACCCTTGAGTCTCTAGGACTTAGGGTTCCGGAGTTATGAGCATTTGAAGATCCCCCATATAAGTGAGTTGGGAGAGTGAAAATTTGGGGTTTTAACCAGGGTCAGCTTCGACCGATCCGCAGGGGAGAAAGATAGAGACATGGGATCTTGTCCTACCCCCCCCATTTGTGTGTACCCCGAGTCCAACGGTACCACCCTTGAGTCTCTAGGACTTAGGGTTCCGGAGTTATGAGCATTTGAAGATCCACCATATAAGTGAGTTGGGAGATTGAAAATTTGGGGTTTTAACCAGGGTCAGCTTTGACCGATCCTCAGGGGAGAAAGATAGAGACATGGGACCTTGTCCTTCCCCCCCATTTGTTTGTACCCCGAGTCCAACGGTACCACCCTTGAGTCTCTAGGACTTAGGGTTCTGGAGTTATGAGCATTTGAAGATCCCCCATATAAGTGAGTTGGGAGAGTGAAAATTTGCCTAAGGTTGAGAGGCCAAAAGTGTTCCTCCAGAAAGTGTTTAGGAGCACGTTTCAGAACCTTAGGAGTGGTTTGGACCCCTCTTTTTGTGGTACTTTTTGTCAAGCTGAAGTTGGTGTTTAGGGTGGTTGAGAGTGTACATGGCTTGGTGTTTTAACCAGGGACAGCTTTGACCGATCCTCAGGGGAGAAAGATAGAGACATGGGACCTTGTCCTACCCCCCCATTTGTGTGTACCCCGAGTCCAACGGTACCACCCTTGAGTCTCTAGGACTTAGGGTTCCGGAGTTATGAGCATTTGAAGATCCCCCATATAAGTGAGTTGGGAGAGTGAAAATTTGCCTAAGGGTGAGAGGCCAAAAGTGTTCCTCCAGAAAGTGTTTAGGAGCACGTTTCAGAGCCTTAGGAGTGGTTTGGACCCCTTTTTAGTGGTACTTTTTGTCAAGCTGAAGTTGGTGTTTAGGGTTGTTGAGAGTGTACATGGCTTGGTGTTTTAACCAGGGTCAGTTTTGACCGATCTTCAGGGGAAAAAGATAGAGACATGGGACCTTATCCTACCCCCCCATTTGTGTGTACCCCGAGTCCAACGGTACCACCCTTGAGTCTCTAGGACTTAGGGTTCCAGAGTTATGAGCATTTGAAGATCCCCCATATAAGTGAGTTGGGAGAGTGAAAATTTGCCTAAGGGTGAGAGGCCAAAAGTGTTCCTCCAGAAAGTGTTTAGGAGCACATTTCAGAGCCTTAGGAGTGGTTTGGACCCCTCTTTTTGTGGTACTTTTTGTCAAGCTGAAGTTGGTGTTTAGGTTGGTTGAGAGTGTACATGGCTTGGTGTTTTAACCAGGGTCAGCTTTGACCGATCCTCAGGGGAGAAAGATAGAGACATGGGACCTTGTCCTACCCCACCATTTGTGTGTACCCCGAGTCCAACGGTACCACCCTTGAGTCTCTAGGACTTAGGGTTCCGGAGTTATGAGCATTTGAAGATCCCCCATATAAGTGAGTTGGGAGAGTGAAAATTTGGGGTTTTAACCAGGGTCAGTTTTAACCGATCCTCAGTGGAGCAAGATAGAGACATGGGACCTTGTCCTATCCCCCATTTGTGTGTACCCCGAGTCCAACGGTACCACCCTTGAGTCTCTAGGACTTAGGGTTCCGGAGTTATGAGCATTTGAAGATCCCCTATATAAGTGAGTTGGGAGAGTGAAAATTTGGGGTTTTAACCAGGGTCAGCTTCGACCGATCCGCAGGGGAGAAAGATAGAGACATAGGACCTTGTCCTACCCTCCCATTTGTGTGTACCCTGAGTCCAACGGTACCACCCTTGAGTCTCTAGGACTTAGGGTTCCGGAGTTATGAGCATTTGAAGATCCCCCATATAAGTGAGTTGGGAGAGTGAAAATTTTCCTAAGGGTGAGAGGCCAAAAGTGTTCCTCCAGAAAGTGTTTAGGAGCACGTTTCAGGACCTTAGGAGTGGTTTGGACCCCTCTTTTTGTGGTACTTTTTGTCAAGCTGAAGTTGGTGTTTAGGGTGGTTGAGAGTGTACATGGCTTGGTGTTTTAACCAGGGTCAGCTTTGACCGATCCTCAGGGGAGAAAGATAGAGACATGGGACCTTGTCCTACCCCCCCCCCATTTGTGTGTACCCCGAGTTCAACGGTACCACCCTTGAGTCTCTAGGACGTAGGGTTCCGGAGTTATGAGCATTTGAAGATCCCCCATATAAGTGAGTTGGGAGATTGAAAATTTGGGGTTTTAACCAGGGTCAGCTTTGACCGATCCTCAAGGGAGAAAGATAGAGACATGGGACCTTGTCCTACCCCCCCATTTGTGTGTACCCCGAGTCCAACGGTACCACCCTTGAGTCTCTAGGACTTAGGGTTCCGGAGTTATGAGCATTTGAAGATCCCCCATATAAGTGAGTTGGGAGAGTGGAAATTTGCCTAAGGGTGAGAGGCCAAAAGTGTTCCTCCAGAAAATGTTTAGGAGCACGTTTCAGAGCCTTAGGAGTGGCTTGGACCCCTCTTTTTGTGGTATTTTTTGTCAAGCTGAAGTTGGTGTTTAGGTTGGTTGAGAGTGTACATGGCTTGGTGTTTTAACCAGGGTCAGCTTTGACCGATCCTCAGGGGAGAAAGATAGAGACATGGGACCTTGTCCTAGCCCCCCATTTGTGTGTACCCCGAGTCCAACGGTACCACCCTTGAGTCTCTAGGACTTAGGGTTCCGGAGTTATGAGCATTTGAAGTTTCCCCATATAAGTGCACCTCTAAAGAGTAGATCTCCACCAGAACAGATGGTGGCAGTAATGCACTTAACCTGAATGTCAACTACCAACAGAATTGCAGGAGAAGAAGTAATTATTGAAGTTCACCTGGGGTTCCCTACTCATTATCTATGCACTGTTTACTTGCATTTCCAGTGAAGAAGAGTGGACTTTTCCCCGTTTCCAGAAGTTGGAGGTAAGTTTGATTTACTATGTGTGAAATGTTTGTTGTCTTAATGTAGGCTATGAACAACTTGGCTATGCTGGGGTTGAAACAGATATGGCAAAGTTTGCTAATTGAGGCTGTTAACAGTATGAAAGTCGAAACAGTTTCACCGTGTCACTGCTATTGGAAAAAAAAACAGTTACTACATGGCAGTCACTGCCTGTATAAGTGAGTGAGTGAGTGACTAAGAAACACCATTAAATCAGCCACCCCTGTGTAAGCAATGGTCTCAGTCTGGCCACCCCTATGAAAATTGTCTGGCTCCGCTGCTGGTGAGAGGCCAAAAGTTTTCCTCCAGAAAGTGTTTAGGAGCACGTTTCAGAGCCTTAGGAGTGGTTTGGACCCCTCTTTTTGTGGTACTTTTTGTCAAGCTGAAGTTGGTGTTTAGGGTTGTTGAGAGTGTACATGGCTTGGTGTTTTAACCAGGGTCAGCTTTGACCGATCCTCAGGGGAGAAAGATAGAGACATGGGACCTTGTCCTAGCCCCCCATTTGTGTGTACCCCGAGTCCAACGGTACCACCCTTGAGTCTCTAGGACTTAGGGTTCCGGAGTTATGAGCATTTTAAGATCCCCCATATAAGTTAGTTGGGAGAGTGGAAATTTCCCAAGGGTGAGAGGCCAAAAGTGTTCCTCCAGAAAATGTTTAGGAGCACGTTTCAGAGCCTTAGGAGTGGCTTGGACCCCTCTTTTTGTGGTACTTTTTGTCAAGCTGAAGTTGGTGTTTAGGGTTGTTGAGAGTGTACATGGCTTGGTGTTTTAACCAGGGTCAGCTTTGACCGATCCTCAGGGGAGAAAGATAGAGACATGGGACCTTGTCCTAGCCCCCCATTTGTGTGTACCCCGAGTCCAACGGTACCACCCTTGAGTCTCTAGGACTTAGGGTTCCGGAGTTATGAGAATTTGAAGTTTCCCCATATAAGTGCACCTCTAAAGAGTAGATCTCCACCAGAACAGATGGTGGCAGTAATGCACTTAACCTGAATGTCAACTACCAACAGAATTGCAGGAGAAGAAGTAATTATTGAAGTTCACCTGGGGTTCCCTTCTCATTATCTATGCACTGTTTACTTGCATTTCCAGTGAAGAAGAGTGGACTTTTCCCCGTTTCCAGAAGTTGGAGGTAAGTTTGATTTACTATGTGTGAAATGTCTGTTGTCTTAATGTAGGCTATGAACAACTTGGCTATGCTGGGGTTGAAACAGATATGGCAAAGTTTGCTAATTGAGGCTGTTAACAGTATGAAAGTCGAAACAGTTTCACCGTGTCACTGCTATTGGAAAAAAAAACAGTTACTACATGGCAGTCACTGCCTGTATAAGTGAGTGAGTGAGTAACTAAGAAACACCATTAAATCAGCCACCCCTGTGTAAGCAATGGTCTCAGTCTGGCCACCCCTATGAAAATTGTCTGGCTCCGCCGCTGGTGAGAGGCCAAAAGTTTTCCTCCAGAAAGTGTTTAGGAGCACGTTTCAGAGCCTTAGGAGTGGTTTGGACCCCTCTTTTTGTGGTACTTTTTGTCAAGCTGAAGTTGGTGTTTAGGGTTGTTGAGAGTGTACATGGCTTGGTGTTTTAACCAGGGTCAGCTTTGACCGATCCTCAGGGGAGAAAGATAGAGACATAGGACCTTGTCCTACCTCCCCATTTGTGTGTACCCCGAGTCCAACGGTACCACCCTTGAGTCTCTAGGACTTAGGGTTCCGGAGTTATGAGCATTTGAAGATCCCCCATATAAGTGAGTTGGGAGAGTGAAAATTTGCCTAAGGGTGAGAGGCCAAAAGTGTTCCTCCAGAAAGTGTTTAGGAGCACGTTTCAGAGCCTTAGGAGTGGTTTGGACCCCTTTTTAGTGGTACTTTTTTGTCAAGCTGAAGTTGGTGTTTAGGGTTGTTGAGAGTGTACATGGCTTGGTGTTTTAACCAGGGTAAGTTTTGACCGATCCTCAGGGGAAAAAGATAGAGACATGGGACCTTATCCTACCCCCCCATTTGTGTGTACCCCGAGTCCAACGGTACCACCCTTGAGTCTCTAGGACTTAGGGTTCCGGAGTTATGAGCATTTGAAGATCCCCCATATAAGTGAGTTGGGAGAGTGAAAATTTGCCTAAGGGTGAGAGGCCAAAAGTGTTCCTCCAGAAAGTGTTTAGGAGCACGTTTCAGAGCCTTAGCAGTGGTTTGGACCCCTCTTTTTGTGGTACTTTTTGTCAAGCTGAAGTTGGTGTTTAGGTTGGTTGAGAGTGTACATGGCTTGGTGTTTTAACCAGGGTCAGCTTTGACCGATCCTCAGGGGAGAGAGATAGAGACATGGGACCTTGTCCTACCCCACCATTTGTGTGTACCCCGAGTCCAACGGTACCACCCTTGAGTCTCTAGGACTTAGGGTTCCGGAGTTATGAGCATTTGAAGATCCCCCATATAAGTGAGTTGGGAGAGTGAAAATTTGGGGTTTTAACCAGGGTCAGTTTTAACCGATCCTCAGTGGAGCAATATAGAGACATGGGACCTTGTCCTATCCCCCATTTGTGTGTACCCCGAGTCCAACGGTACCACCCTTGAGTCTCTAGGACTTAGGGTTCCGGAGTTATGAGCATTTGAAGATCCCCTATATAAGTGAGTTGGGAGAGTGAAAATTTGGGGTTTTAACCAGGGTCAGCTTCGACCGATCCGCAGGGGAGAAAGATAGAGACATGGGACCTTGTCCTACTCCCCCCATTTGTGTGTACCCCGAGTCCAACGGTACCACCCTTGAGTCTCTAGGACTTAGGGTTCCGGAGTTATGAGCATTTGAAGATCCCCCATATAAGTGAGTTGGGAGAGTGAAAATTTTCCTAAGGGTGAGAGGCCAAAAGTGTTCCTCCAGAAAGTGTTTAGGAGCACGTTTCAGAACCTTAGGAGTGGTTTGGACCCCTCTTTTTGTGGTACTTTTTGTCAAGCTGAAGTTGGTGTTTAGGTTGGTTGAGAGTGTACATGGCTTGGTGTTTTAACCAGGGTCAGCTTTGACCGATCCTCAGGGGAGAGAGATAGAGACATGGGACCTTGTCCTACCCCACCATTTGTGTGTACCCCGAGTCCAACGGTACCACCCTTGAGTCTCTAGGACTTAGGGTTCCGGAGTTATGAGCATTTGAAGATCCCCCATATAAGTGAGTTGGGAGAGTGAAAATTTGGGGTTTTAACCAGGGTCAGTTTTAACCGATCCTCAGTGGAGCAAGATAGAGACATGGGACCTTGTCCTATCCCCCATTTGTGTGTACCCCGAGTCCAACGGTACCACCCTTGAGTCTCTAGGACTTAGGGTTCCGGAGTTATGAGCATTTGAAGATCCCCTATATAAGTGAGTTGGGAGAGTGAAAATTTGGGGTTTTAACCAGGGTCAGCTTCGACCGATCCGCAGGGGAGAAAGATAGAGACATGGGACCTTGTCCTACCCTCCCATTTGTGTGTACCCTGAGTCCAACGGTACCACCCTTGAGTCTCTAGGACTTAGGGTTCCGGAGTTATGAGCATTTGAAGATCCCCCATATAAGTGAGTTGGGAGAGTGAAAATTTTCCTAAGGGTGAGAGGCCAAAAGTGTTCCTCCAGAAAGTGTTTAGGAGCACGTTTCAGGACCTTAGGAGTGGTTTGGACCCCTCTTTTTGTGGTACTTTTTGTCAAGCTGAAGTTGGTGTTTAGGGTGGTTGAGAGTGTACATGGCTTGGTGTTTTAACCAGGGTCAGCTTTGACCGATCCTCAGGGGAGAAAGATAGAGACATGGGACCTTGTCCTACCCCCCCCCATTTGTGTGTACCCCGAGTTCAACGGTACCACCCTTGAGTCTCTAGGACGTAGGGTTCCGGAGTTATGAGCATTTGAAGATCCCCCATATAAGTGAGTTGGGAGATTGAAAATTTGGGGTTTTAACCAGGGTCAGCTTTGACCGATCCTCAAGGGAGAAAGATAGAGACATGGGACCTTGTCCTACCCCCCCATTTGTGTGTACCCCGAGTCCAACGGTACCACCCTTGAGTCTCTAGGACTTAGGGTTCCGGAGTTATGAGCATTTGAAGATCCCCCATATAAGTGAGTTGGGAGAGTGGAAATTTGCCTAAGGGTGAGAGGCCAAAAGTGTTCCTCCAGAAAATGTTTAGGAGCACGTTTCAGAGCCTTAGGAGTGGCTTGGACCCCTCTTTTTGTGGTATTTTTTGTCAAGCTGAAGTTGGTGTTTAGGTTGGTTGAGAGTGTACATGGCTTGGTGTTTTAACCAGGGTCAGCTTTGACCGATCCTCAGGGGAGAAAGATAGAGACATGGGACCTTGTCCTAGCCCCCCATTTGTGTGTACCCCGAGTCCAACGGTACCACCCTTGAGTCTCTAGGACTTAGGGTTCCGGAGTTATGAGCATTTGAAGTTTCCCCATATAAGTGCACCTCTAAAGAGTAGATCTCCACCAGAACAGATGGTGGCAGTAATGCACTTAACCTGAATGTCAACTACCAACAGAATTGCAGGAGAAGAAGTAATTATTGAAGTTCACCTGGGGTTCCCTACTCATTATCTATGCACTGTTTACTTGCATTTCCAGTGAAGAAGAGTGGACTTTTCCCCGTTTCCAGAAGTTGGAGGTAAGTTTGATTTACTATGTGTGAAATGTTTGTTGTCTTAATGTAGGCTATGAACAACTTGGCTATGCTGGGGTTGAAACAGATATGGCAAAGTTTGCTAATTGAGGCTGTTAACAGTATGAAAGTCGAAACAGTTTCACCGTGTCACTGCTATTGGAAAAAAAAACAGTTACTACATGGCAGTCACTGCCTGTATAAGTGAGTGAGTGAGTGACTAAGAAACACCATTAAATCAGCCACCCCTGTGTAAGCAATGGTCTCAGTCTGGCCACCCCTATGAAAATTGTCTGGCTCCGCTGCTGGTGAGAGGCCAAAAGTTTTCCTCCAGAAAGTGTTTAGGAGCACGTTTCAGAGCCTTAGGAGTGGTTTGGACCCCTCTTTTTGTGGTACTTTTTGTCAAGCTGAAGTTGGTGTTTAGGGTTGTTGAGAGTGTACATGGCTTGGTGTTTTAACCAGGGTCAGCTTTGACCGATCCTCAGGGGAGAATGATAGAGACATGGGACCTTGTCCTAACCCCCTATTTGTGTGTACCCCGAGTCCAACGATACCACCCTTGAGTCTCTAGGACTTAGGGTTCCGGAGTTATGAGCATTTGAAGATCCCCCATATAAGTGAGTTGGGAGAGTGAAAATTTGGGGTTTTAACCAGGGTCAGTTTTGACCGATCCTCAGTGGAGCAAGATAGAGACATGGGACCTTGTCCTATCCCCCATTTGTGTGTACCCCGAGTCCAACGGTACCACCCTTGAGTCTCTAGGACTTAGGGTTCCGGAGTTATGAGCATTCGAAGTTCCCCCATATAAGTGAGTTGGGAGAGTGAAAATTTGCCTAAGTGTGAGAGGCCAAAAGTGTTCCTCCAGAAAGTGTTTAGGAGCACGTTTCAGAGCCTTAGGAGTGGTTTGGACCCCTCTTTTTGTGGTACTTTTTGTCAAGCTGGAGGTGTTTAGGGTTGTTGAGAGTGTACATGGCTTGGTGTTTTAACCAGGGTCAGCTTTGACCGATCCTCAAGGGAGAAAGATAGAGACATGGGACCTTGTCCTACCCCCCCATTTGTGTGTACCCCGAGTCCAACGGTACCACCCTTGAGTCTCTAGGACTTAGGGTTCCGGAGTTATGAGCATTTGAAGATCCCCCATATAAGTGAGTTGGGAGAGTGAAAATTTGCCAAAGTGTGAGAGGCCAAAAGTGTTCCTCCAGAAAGTGTTTAGGAGCACGTTTCAGAGCCTTAGGAGTGGTTTGGACCCCTCTTTTTGTGGTACTTTTTGTCAAGCTGAAGTTGGTGTTTAGGTTGGTTGAGAGTGTACATGGCTTGGTGTTTTAACCAGGGTCAGCTATGACCGATCCTCAGGGGAGAGAGATAGAGACATGGGACCTTGTCCTACCCCCCCATTTGTGTGTACCCCGAGTCCAACGGTACCACCCTTGAGTCTCTAGGACTTAGGGTTCCGGAGTTATGAGCATTTGAAGATCCCCCATATAAGTGAGTTGGGAGAGTGAAAATTTGCCTGTGAGAGGCCAAAAGTGTTCCTCCAGAAAGTGTTTAGGAGCACGTTTCAGAGCCTTAGGAGTGGTTTGGACCCCTCTTTTTGTGGTACTTTTTGTCAAGCTGAAGTTGGTGTTTAGGGTGGTTGAGAGTGTACATGGCTTGGTGTTTTAACCAGGGTCAGCTTTGACCGATCCTCAGGGGAGAAAGATAGAGACATGGGACCTTGTCCTACCCCCCCATTTGTGTGTACCCCGAGTTCAACGGTACCACCCTTGAGTCTCTAGGACGTAGGGTTCCGGAGTTATGAGCATTTGAAGATCCCCCATATAAGTGAGTTGGGAGATTGAAAATTTGGGGTTTTAACCAGGGTCAGCTTTGACCGATCCTCAAGGGAGAAAGATAGAGACATGGGACCTTGTCCTACCCCCCCATTTGTGTGTACCCCAAGTCCAACGGTACCACCCTTGAGTCTCTAGGACTTAGGGTTCCGGAGTTATGAGCATTTGAAGATCCCCCATATAAGTGAGTTGGGAGAGTGAAAATTTGCCAAAGTGTGAGAGGCCAAAAGTGTTCCTCCAGAAAGTGTTTAGGAGCACGTTTCAGAGCCTTAGGAGTGGTTTGGACCCCTCTTTTTGTGGTACTTTTTGTCAAGCTGAAGTTGGTGTTTAGGGTGGTTGAGAGTGTACATGGCTTGGTGTTTTAACCAGGGACAGCTTTGACCGATCCTCAGGGGAGAAAGATAGAGACATGGGACCTTGTCCTACCCCCCCATTTGTGTGTACCCCGAGTCCAACGGTACCACCCTTGAGTCTCTAGGACTTAGGGTTCCGGAGTTATGAGCATTTGAAGATCCCCCATATAAGTGAGTTGGGAGAGTGAAAATTTTCCTAAGGGTGAGAGGCCAAAAGTGTTCCTCCAGAAAGTGTTTAGGAGCACGTTTCAGAACCTTAGGAGTGGTTTGGACCCCTCTTTTTGTGGTACTTTTTGTCAAGCTGAAGTTGGTGTTTAGGGTGGTTGAGAGTGTACATGGCTTGGTGTTTTAACCAGGGTCAGCTTTGACCGATCCTCAGGGGAGAAAGATAGAGACATGGGACCTTGTCCTACCCCCCCATTTGTGTGTACCCCGAGTCCAACGGTACCACCCTTGAGTCTCTAGGACTTAGGGTTCCGGAGTTATGAGCATTTGAAGATCCCCCATATAAGTGAGTTGGGAGAGTGAAAATTTGCCAAAGTGTGAGAGGCCAAAAGTGTTCCTCCAGAAAGTGTTTAGGAGCACGTTTCAGAGCCTTAGGAGTGGTTTGGACCCCTCTTTTTGTGGTACTTTTTGTCAAGCTGAAGTTGGTGTTTAGGGTTGTTGAGAGTGTACATGGCTTGGTGTTTTAACCAGGGACAGCTTTGACCGATCCTCAGGGGAGAAAGATAGAGACATGGGACCTTGTCCTACCCCCCCATTTGTGTGTACCCCGAGTCCAACGGTACCACCCTTGAGTCTCTAGGACTTAGGGTTCCGGAGTTATGAGCATTTGAAGATCCCCCATATAAGTGAGTTGGGAGAGTGAAAATTTGCCTAAGGGTGAGAGGCCAAAAGTGTTCCTCCAGAAAGTGTTTAGGAGCACGTTTCAGAGCCTTAGGAGTGGTTTGGACCCCTTTTTTTGTGGTACTTTTTGTCAAGCTGAAGTTGGTGTTTAGGGTTGTTGAGAGTGTACATGGCTTGGTGTTTTAACCAGGTTCAGCTTTGACCGATCCTCAGGGGAGAAAGATAGAGACATGGGACCTTGTCCTACCCCCCCATTTGTGTGTACCCCGAGTCCAACGGTACCACCCTTGAGTCTCTAGGACTTAGGGTTCCGGAGTTATGAGCATTTGAAGATCCCCCATATAAGTGAGTTGGGAGAGTGAAAATTTGCCAAAGTGTGAGAGGCCAAAAGTGTTCCTCCAGAAAGTGTTTAGGAGCACGTTTCAGAGCCTTAGGAGTGGTTTGGACCCCTCTTTTTGTGGTACTTTTTGTCAAGCTGAAGTTGGTGTTTAGGGTTGTTGAGAGTGTACATGGCTTGGTGTTTTAACCAGGGACAGCTTTGACCGATCCTCAGGGGAGAAAGATAGAGACATGGGACCTTGTCCTACCCCCCCATTTGTGTGTACCCCGAGTCCAACGGTACCACCCTTGAGTCTCTAGGACTTAGGGTTCCGGAGTTATGAGCATTTGAAGATCCCCCATATAAGTGAATTGGGGAGAGTGAAAATTTGCCTAAGGGTGAGAGGCCAAAAGTGTTCCTCCAGAAAGTGTTTAGGAGCACGTTTCAGAGCCTTAGGAGTGGTTTGGACCCCTTTTTTTGTGGTACTTTTTGTCAAGCTGAAGTTGGTGTTTAGGGTTGTTGAGAGTGTACATGGCTTGGTGTTTTAACCAGGGTCAGCTTTGACCGATCCTCAGGGGAGAAAGATAGAGACATGGGACCTTGTCCTACCCCCCCCATTTGTGTGTACCCCGAGTCCAACGGTACCACCCTTGAGTCTCTAGGACTTAGGGTTCCGGAGTTATGAGCATTTGAAGATCCCCCATATAAGTGAGTTGGGAGAGTGAAAATTTGGGGTTTTAACCAGGGTCAGCTTTGACCGATCCTCAGGGGAGAAAGATAGAGACATGGGACCTTGTCCTACCCCCCATTTGTGTGTACCCCGAGTCCAACGGTACCACCCTCGAGTCTCTAGGACTTAGGGTTCCGGAGTTATGAGCATTTGAAGATCCCCCATATAAGTGAGTTGGGAGAGTGAAAATTTTCCTAAGGGTGAGAGGCCAAAAGTGTTCCTCCAGAAAGTGTTTAGGAGCACGTTTCAGAACCTTAGGAGTGGTTTGGACCCCTCTTTTTGTGGTACTTTTTGTCAAGCTGAAGTTGGTGTTTAGGGTGGTTGAGAGTGTACATGGCTTGGTGTTTTAACCAGGGTCAGCTTTGACCGATCCTCAGGGGAGAAAGATAGAGACATGGGACCTTGTCCTACCCCCCCATTTGTGTGTACCCCGAGTCCAACGGTACCACCCTTGAGTCTCTAGGACTTAGGGTTCCGGAGTTATGAGCATTTGAAGATCCCCCATATAAGTGAGTTGGGAGAGTGAAAATTTGGGGTTTTAACCAGGGTCAGCTTCGACCGATCCGCAGGGGAGAAAGATAGAGACATGGGATCTTGTCCTACCCCCCCATTTGTGTGTACCCCGAGTACAACGGTACCACCCTTGAGTCTCTAGGACTTAGGGTTCCGGAGTTATGAGCATTTGAAGATCCACCATATAAGTGAGTTGGGAGATTGAAAATTTGGGGTTTTAACCAGGGTCAGCTTTGACCGATCCTCAAGGGAGAAAGATAGAGACATGGGACCTTGTCCTACCCCCCCATTTGTGTGTACCCCGAGTCCAACGGTACCACCCTTGAGTCTCTAGGACTTAGGGTTCCGGAGTTATGAGCATTTGAAGATCCCCCATATAAGTGAGTTGGGAGAGTGAAAATTTGCCTAAGGGTGAGAGGCCAAAAGTGTTCCTCCAGACAGTGTTTAGGAGCACGTTTCAGAGCCTTAGGAGTGGTTTGGACCCCTTTTTTTGTGGTACTTTTTGTCAAGCTGAAGTTGGTGTTTAGGGTTGTTGAGAGTGTACATGGCTTGGTGTTTTAACCAGGGTCAGCTTTGACCGATCCTCAGGGGAGAAAGATAGAGACATGGGACCTTGTCCTACCCCCCCATTTGTGTGTACCCCGAGTCCAACGGTACCACCCTTGAGTCTCTAGGACTTAGGGTTCTGGAGTTATGAGCATTTGAAGATCCCCCATATAAGTGAGTTGGGAGAGTGAAAATATGCCTAAGGTTGAGAGGCCAAAAGTGTTCCTCCAGAAAGTGTTTAGGAGCACGTTTCAGAACCTTAGGAGTGGTTTGGACCCCTCTTTTTGTGGTACTTTTTGTCAAGCTGAAGTTGGTGTTTAGGGTGGTTGAGAGTGTACATGGCTTGGTGTTTTAACCAGGGTCAGCTTTGACCGATCCTCAGGGGAGAAAGATAGAGACATGGGACCTTGTCCTACCCCCCCATTTGTGTGTACCCCGAGTCCAACGGTACCACCCTTGAGTCTCTAGGACTTAGGGTTCCGGAGTTATGAGCATTTGAAGATCCCCCATATAAGTGAGTTGGGAGAGTGAAAATTTTCCTAAGGGTGAGAGGCCAAAAGTGTTCCTCCAGAAAGTGTTTAGGAGCACGTTTCAGAACCTTAGGAGTGGTTTGGACCCCTCTTTTTGTGGTACTTTTTGTCAAGCTGAAGTTGGTGTTTAGGGTGGTTGAGAGTGTACATGGCTTGGTGTTTTAACCAGGGTCAGCTTTGACCGATCCTCAGGGGAGAAAGATAGAGACATGGGACCTTGTCCTTCCCCCCCATTTGTGTGTACCCCGAGTCCAACGGTACCACCCTTGAGTCTCTAGGACTTAGGGTTCCGGAGTTATGAGCATTTGAAGATCCCCCATATAAGTGAGTTGGGAGAGTGAAAATTTGCCTAAGGGTGAGAGGCCAAAAGTGTTCCTCCAGAAAGTGTTTAGGAGCACGTTTCAGAACCTTAGGAGTGGTTTGGACCCCTCTTTTTGTGGTACTTTTTGTCAAGCTGAAGTTGGTGTTTAGGGTGGTTGAGAGTGTACATGGCTTGGTGTTTTAACCAGGGTCAGCTTTGACCGATCCTCAGGGGAGAAAGATAGAGACATGGGACCTTGTCCTACCCCCCCATTTGTGTGTACCCCGAGTCCAACGGTACCACCCTTGAGTCTCTAGGACTTAGGGTTCCGGAGTTATGAGCATTTGAAGATCCCCCATATAAGTGAGTTGGGAGAGTGAAAATTTGGGGTTTTAACCAGGGTCAGCTTCGACCGATCCGCAGGGGAGAAAGATAGAGACATGGGATCTTGTCCTACCCCCCCATTTGTGTGTACCCCGAGTCCAACGGTACCACCCTTGAGTCTCTAGGACTTAGGGTTCCGGAGTTATGAGCATTTGAAGATCCCCCATATAAGTGAGTTGGGAGAGTGAAAATTTTCCTAAGGGTGAGAGGCCAAAAGTGTTCCTCCAGAAAGTGTTTAGGAGCACGTTTCAGAACCTTAGGAGTGGTTTGGACCCCTCTTTTTGTGGTACTTTTTGTCAAGCTGAAGTTGGTGTTTAGGGTGGTTGAGAGTGTACATGGCTTGGTGTTTTAACCAGGGTCAGCTTTGAACGATCCTCAGGGGAGAAAGATAGAGACATGGGACCTTGTCCTACCCCCCCATTTGTGTGTACCCCGAGTCCAACGGTACCACCCTTGAGTCTCTAGGACTTAGGGTTCCGGAGTTATGAGCATTTGAAGATCCCCCATATAAGTGAGTTGGGAGAGTGAAAATTTGCCAAAGTGTGAGAGGCCAAAAGTGTTCCTCCAGAAAGTGTTTAGGAGCACGTTTCAGAGCCTTAGGAGTGGTTTGGACCCCTCTTTTTGTGGTACTTTTTGTCAAGCTGAAGTTGGTGTTTAGGGTTGTTGAGAGTGTACATGGCTTGGTGTTTTAACCAGGGACAGCTTTGACCGATCCTCAGGGGAGAAAGATAGAGACATGGGACCTTGTCCTACCCCCCCATTTGTGTGTACCCCGAGTCCAACGGTACCACCCTTGAGTCTCTAGGACTTAGGGTTCCGGAGTTATGAGCATTTGAAGATCCCCCATATAAGTGAGTTGGGAGAGTGAAAATTTGCTGAAGTGTGAGAGGCCAAAAGTGTTCCTCCAGAAAGTGTTTAGGAGCACGTTTCAGAGCCTTAGGAGTGGTTTGGACCCCTCTTTTTGTGGTACTTTTTGTCAAGCTGAAGTTGGTGTTTCGGGTGGTTGAGAGTGTACATGGCTTGGTGTTTTAACCAGGGTCAGCTTTGACCGATCCTCAGGGGAGAAAGATAGAGACATGGGACCTTGTCCTACCCCCCCATTTGTGTGTACCCCGAGTTCAACGGTACCACCCTTGAGTCTCTAGGACGTAGGGTTCCGGAGTTATGAGCATTTGAAGATCCCCCATATAAGTGAGTTGGGAGATTGAAAATTTGGGGTTTTAACCAGGGTCAGCTTTGACCGATCCTCAAGGGAGAAAGATAGAGACATGGGACCTTGTCCTACCCCCCCATTTGTGTGTACCCCGAGTCCAACGGTACCACCCTTGAGTCTCTAGGACTTAGGGTTCCGGAGTTATGAGCATTTGAAGATCCCCCATATAAGTGAGTTGGGAGAGTGAAAATTTGCCAAAGTGTGAGAGGCCAAAAGTGTTCCTCCAGAAAGTGTTTAGGAGCACGTTTCAGAGCCTTAGGAGTGGTTTGGACCCCTCTTTTTGTGGTACTTTTTGTCAAGCTGAAGTTGGTGTTTAGGTTGGTTGAGAGTGTACATGGCTTGGTGTTTTAACCAGGGTCAGCTATGACCGATCCTCAGGGGAGAGAGATAGAGACATGGGACCTTGTCCTACCCCCCCATTTGTGTGTACCCCGAGTCCAACGGTACCACCCTTGAGTCTCTAGGACTTAGGGTTCCGGAGTTATGAGCATTTGAAGATCCCCCATATAAGTGAGTTGGGAGAGTGAAAATTTGCCTGTGAGAGGCCAAAAGTGTTCCTCCAGAAAGTGTTTAGGAGCACGTTTCAGAGCCTTAGGAGTGGTTTGGACCCCTCTTTTTGTGGTACTTTTTGTCAAGCTGAAGTTGGTGTTTAGGGTGGTTGAGAGTGTACATGGCTTGGTGTTTTAACCAGGGTCAGCTTTGACCGATCCTCAGGGGAGAAAGATAGAGACATGGGACCTTGTCCTACCCCCCCATTTGTGTGTACCCCGAGTTCAACGGTACCACCCTTGAGTCTCTAGGACGTAGGGTTCCGGAGTTATGAGCATTTGAAGATCCCCCATATAAGTGAGTTGGGAGATTGAAAATTTGGGGTTTTAACCAGGGTCAGCTTTGACCGATCCTCAAGGGAGAAAGATAGAGACATGGGACCTTGTCCTACCCCCCCATTTGTGTGTACCCCAAGTCCAACGGTACCACCCTTGAGTCTCTAGGACTTAGGGTTCCGGAGTTATGAGCATTTGAAGATCCCCCATATAAGTGAGTTGGGAGAGTGAAAATTTGCCAAAGTGTGAGAGGCCAAAAGTGTTCCTCCAGAAAGTGTTTAGGAGCACGTTTCAGAGCCTTAGGAGTGGTTTGGACCCCTCTTTTTGTGGTACTTTTTGTCAAGCTGAAGTTGGTGTTTAGGGTGGTTGAGAGTGTACATGGCTTGGTGTTTTAACCAGGGACAGCTTTGACCGATCCTCAGGGGAGAAAGATAGAGACATGGGACCTTGTCCTACCCCCCCATTTGTGTGTACCCCGAGTCCAACGGTACCACCCTTGAGTCTCTAGGACTTAGGGTTCCGGAGTTATGAGCATTTGAAGATCCCCCATATAAGTGAGTTGGGAGAGTGAAAATTTTCCTAAGGGTGAGAGGCCAAAAGTGTTCCTCCAGAAAGTGTTTAGGAGCACGTTTCAGAACCTTAGGAGTGGTTTGGACCCCTCTTTTTGTGGTACTTTTTGTCAAGCTGAAGTTGGTGTTTAGGGTGGTTGAGAGTGTACATGGCTTGGTGTTTTAACCAGGGTCAGCTTTGACCGATCCTCAGGGGAGAAAGATAGAGACATGGGACCTTGTCCTACCCCCCCATTTGTGTGTACCCCGAGTCCAACGGTACCACCCTTGAGTCTCTAGGACTTAGGGTTCCGGAGTTATGAGCATTTGAAGATCCCCCATATAAGTGAGTTGGGAGAGTGAAAATTTGGGGTTTTAACCAGGGTCAGCTTCGACCGATCCGCAGGGGAGAAAGATAGAGACATGGGATCTTGTCCTACCCCCCCATTTGTGTGTACCCCGAGTCCAACGGTACCACCCTTGAGTCTCTAGGACTTAGGGTTCCGGAGTTATGAGCATTTGAAGATCCACCATATAAGTGAGTTGGGAGATTGAAAATTTGGGGTTTTAACCAGGGTCAGCTTTGACCGATCCTCAGGGGAGAAAGATAGAGACATGGGACCTTGTCCTTCCCCCCCATTTGTGTGTACCCCGAGTCCAACGGTACCACCCTTGAGTCTCTAGGACTTAGGGTTCTGGAGTTATGAGCATTTGAAGATCCCCCATATAAGTGAGTTGGGAGAGTGAAAATTTGCCAAAGTGTGAGAGGCCAAAAGTGTTCCTCCAGAAAGTGTTTAGGAGCACGTTTCAGTGCCTTAGGAGTGGTTTGGACCCCTTTTTTTGTGGTACTTTTTGTCAAGCTGAAGTTGGTGTTTAGGGTTGTTGAGAGTGTACATGGCTTGGTGTTTTAACCAGGGTCAGCTTTGACCGATCCTCAGGGGAGAAAGATAGAGACATGGGACCTTGTCCTACCCCCCATTTGTGTGTACCCCGAGTCCAACGGTACCACCCTTGAGTCTCTAGGACTTAGGGTTCCGGAGTTATGAGCATTTGAAGATCCACCATATAAGTGAGTTGGGAGATTGAAAATTTGGGGTTTTAACCAGGGTCAGCTTTGACCGATCCTCAGGGGAGAAAGATAGAGACATGGGACCTTGTCCTTCCCCCCCATTTGTGTGTACCCCGAGTCCAACGGTACCACCCTTGAGTCTCTAGGACTTAGGGTTCTGGAGTTATGAGCATTTGAAGATCCCCCATATAAGTGAGTTGGGAGAGTGAAAATTTGCCTAAGGTTGAGAGGCCAAAAGTGTTCCTCCAGAAAGTGTTTAGGAGCACGTTTCAGAACCTTAGGAGTGGTTTGGACCCCTCTTTTTGTGGTACTTTTTGTCAAGCTGAAGTTGGTGTTTAGGGTGGTTGAGAGTGTACATGGCTTGGTGTTTTAACCAGGGTCAGCTTTGACCGATCCTCAGGGGAGAAAGATAGAGACATGGGACCTTGTCCTACCCCCCCATTTGTGTGTACCCCGAGTCCAACGGTACCACCCTTGAGTCTCTAGGACTTAGGGTTCCGGAGTTATGAGCATTTGAAGATCCCCCATATAAGTGAGTTGGGAGAGTGAAAATTTGGGGTTTTAACCAGGGTCAGCTTCGACCGATCCGCAGGGGAGAAAGATAGAGACATGGGATCTTGTCCTACCCCCCCATTTGTGTGTACCCCGAGTCCAACGGTACCACCCTTGAGTCTCTAGGACTTAGGGTTCCGGAGTTATGAGCATTTGAAGATCCACCATATAAGTGAGTTGGGAGATTGAAAATTTGGGGTTTTAACCAGGGTCAGCTTTGACCGATCCTCAGGGGAGAAAGATAGAGACATGGGACCTTGTCCTACCCCCCCATTTGTGTGTACCCCGAGTCCAACGGTACCACCCTTGAGTCTCTAGGACTTAGGGTTCCGGAGTTATGAGCATTTGAAGATCCCCCATATAAGTGAGTTGGGAGAGTGAAAATTTGGGGTTTTAACCAGGGTCAGCTTTGACCGATCCTCAGGGGAGAAAGATAGAGACATGGGACCTTGTCCTACCCCCCCCATTTGTGTGTACCCCGAGTCCAACGGTACCACCCTTGAGTCTCTAGGACTTAGGGTTCTGGAGTTATGAGCATTTGAAGATCCCCCATATAAGTGAGTTGGGAGAGTGAAAATTTGCCTAAGGTTGAGAGGCCAAAAGTGTTCCTCCAGAAAGTGTTTAGGAGCACGTTTCAGAACCTTAGGAGTGGTTTGGACCCCTCTTTTTGTGGTACTTTTTGTCAAGCTGAAGTTGGTGTTTAGGGTGGTTGAGAGTGTACATGGCTTGGTGTTTTAACCAGGGTCAGCTTTGACCGATCCTCAGGGGAGAAAGATAGAGACATGGGACCTTGTCCTACCCCCCCATTTGTGTGTACCCCGAGTCCAACGGTACCACCCTTGAGTCTCTAGGACTTAGGGTTCCGGAGTTATGAGCATTTGAAGATCCCCCATATAAGTGAGTTGGGAGAGTGAAAATTTGGGGTTTTAACCAGGGTCAGCTTCGACCGATCCGCAGGGGAGAAAGATAGAGACATGGGATCTTGTCCTACCCCCCCATTTGTGTGTACCCCGAGTCCAACGGTACCACCCTTGAGTCTCTAGGACTTAGGGTTCCGGAGTTATGAGCATTTGAAGATCCCCCATATAAGTGAGTTGGGAGAGTGAAAATTTTCCTAAGGGTGAGAGGCCAAAAGTGTTCCTCCAGAAAGTGTTTAGGAGCACGTTTCAGAACCTTAGGAGCGTTTTGGACCCCTCTTTTTGTGGTACTTTTTGTCAAGCTGAAGTTGGTGTTTAGGGTGGTTGAGAGTGTACATGGCTTGGTGTTTTAACCAGGGTCAGCTTTGACCGATCCTCAGGGGAGAAAGATAGAGACATGGGACCTTGTCCTACCCCCCCATTTGTGTGTACCCCGAGTTCAACGGTACCACCCTTGAGTCTCTAGGACGTAGGGTTCCGGAGTTATGAGCATTTGAAGATCCCCCATATAAGTGAGTTGGGAGATTGAAAATTTGGGGTTTTAACCAGGGTCAGCTTTGACCGATCCTCAAGGGAGAAAGATAGAGACATGGGACCTTGTCCTACCCCCCCATTTGTGTGTACCCCGAGTCCAACGGTACCACCCTTGAGTCTCTAGGACTTAGGGTTCCGGAGTTATGAGCATTTGAAGATCCCCCATATAAGTGAGTTGGGAGAGTGAAAATTTTCCTAAGGGTGAGAGGCCAAAAGTGTTCCTCCAGAAAGTGTTTAGGAGCACGTTTCAGAACCTTAGGAGTGGTTTGGACCCCTCTTTTTGTGGTACTTTTTGTCAAGCTGAAGTTTGTGTTTAGGGTTGTTGAGAGTGTACATGGCTTGGTGTTTTAACCAGGGTCAGCTTTGACCGATCCTCAGGGGAGAAAGATAGAGACATGGGACCTTGTCCTACCCCCCCCATTTGTGTGTACCCCGAGTCCAACGGTACCACCCTTGAGTCTCTAGGACTTAGGGTTCTGGAGTTATGAGCATTTGAAGATCCCCCATATAAGTGAGTTGGGAGAGTGAAAATTTGCCTAAGGTTGAGAGGCCAAAAGTGTTCCTCCAGAAAGTGTTTAGGAGCACGTTTCAGAACCTTAGGAGTGGTTTGGACCCCTCTTTTTGTGGTACTTTTTGTCAAGCTGAAGTTGGTGTTTAGGGTGGTTGAGAGTGTACATGGCTTGGTGTTTTAACCAGGGTCAGCTTTGACCGATCCTCAGGGGAGAAAGATAGAGACATGGGACCTTGTCCTACCCCCCCATTTGTGTGTACCCCGAGTCCAACGGTACCACCCTTGAGTCTCTAGGACTTAGGGTTCCGGAGTTATGAGCATTTGAAGATCCCCCATATAAGTGAGTTGGGAGAGTGAAAATTTGGGGTTTTAACCAGGGTCAGCTTCGACCGATCCGCAGGGGAGAAAGATAGAGACATGGGATCTTGTCCTACCCCCCCCATTTGTGTGTACCCCGAGTCCAACGGTACCACCCTTGAGTCTCTAGGACTTAGGGTTCCGGAGTTATGAGCATTTGAAGATCCACCATATAAGTGAGTTGGGAGATTGAAAATTTGGGGTTTTAACCAGGGTCAGCTTTGACCGATCCTCAGGGGAGAAAGATAGAGACATGGGACCTTGTCCTTCCCCCCCATTTGTTTGTACCCCGAGTCCAACGGTACCACCCTTGAGTCTCTAGGACTTAGGGTTCTGGAGTTATGAGCATTTGAAGATCCCCCATATAAGTGAGTTGGGAGAGTGAAAATTTGCCTAAGGTTGAGAGGCCAAAAGTGTTCCTCCAGAAAGTGTTTAGGAGCACGTTTCAGAACCTTAGGAGTGGTTTGGACCCCTCTTTTTGTGGTACTTTTTGTCAAGCTGAAGTTGGTGTTTAGGGTGGTTGAGAGTGTACATGGCTTGGTGTTTTAACCAGGGTCAGCTTTGACCGATCCTCAGGGGAGAAAGATAGAGACATGGGACCTTGTCCTACCCCCCCATTTGTGTGTACCCCGAGTCCAACGGTACCACCCTTGAGTCTCTAGGACTTAGGGTTCCGGAGTTATGAGCATTTGAAGATCCCCCATATAAGTGAGTTGGGAGAGTGAAAATTTGGGGTTTTAACCAGGGTCAGCTTCGACCGATCCGCAGGGGAGAAAGATAGAGACATGGGATCTTGTCCTACCCCCCCATTTGTGTGTACCCCGAGTCCAACGGTACCACCCTTGAGTCTCTAGGACTTAGGGTTCCGGAGTTATGAGCATTTGAAGATCCCCCATATAAGTGAGTTGGGAGAGTGAAAATTTTCCTAAGGGTGAGAGGCCAAAAGTGTTCCTCCAGAAAGTGTTTAGGAGCACGTTTCAGAACCTTAGGAGTGTTTTGGACCCCTCTTTTTGTGGTACTTTTTGTCAAGCTGAAGTTGGTGTTTAGGGTGGTTGAGAGTGTACATGGCTTGGTGTTTTAACCAGGGTCAGCTTTGACCGATCCTCAGGGGAGAAAGATAGAGACATGGGACCTTGTCCTACCCCCCCATTTGTGTGTACCCCGAGTTCAACGGTACCACCCTTGAGTCTCTAGGACGTAGGGTTCCGGAGTTATGAGCATTTGAAGATCCCCCATATAAGTGAGTTGGGAGATTGAAAATTTGGGGTTTTAACCAGGGTCAGCTTTGACCGATCCTCAAGGGAGAAAGATAGAGACATGGGACCTTGTCCTACCCCCCCATTTGTGTGTACCCCGAGTCCAACGGTACCGCCCTTGAGTATCTAGGACTTAGGGTTCCGGAGTTATGAGCATTTGAAGATCCCCCATATAAGTGAGTTGGGAGAGTGAAAATTTGCCAAAGTGTGAGAGGCCAAAAGTGTTCCTCCAGAAAGTGTTTAGGAGCACGTTTCAGAGCCTTAGGAGTGGTTTGGACCCCTCTTTTTGTGGTACTTTTTGTCAAGCTGAAGTTGGTGTTTAGGGTGGTTGAGAGTGTACATGGCTTGGTGTTTTAACCAGGGTCAGCTTTGACCGATCCTCAGGGGAGAAAGATAGAGACATGGGACCTTGTCCTACCCCCCCCCATTTGTGTGTACCCCGAGTCCAACGGTACCACCCTTGAGTCTCTAGGACTTAGGGTTCCGGAGTTATGAGCATTTGAAGATCCCCCATATAAGTGAGTTGGGAGAGTGAAAATTTGCCTGGGGGGGGGGGGGGGGGGGGGGGGCAAAAGTGTTCCTCCAGAAAGTGTTTAGGAGCATGTTTCAGAGCCTTAGGAGTGGTTTGGACCCCTTTTTTGTGGTACTTTTTGTCAAGCTGAAGTTGGTGTTTAGGGTTGTTGAGAGTGTACATGGCTTGGTGTTTTAACCAGGGTCAGTTTTGACCGATCCTCAGGGGAAAAAGATAGAGACATGGGACCTTATCCTACCCCCCCATTTGTGTGTACCCCGAGTCCAACGGTACCACCCTTGAGTCTCTAGGACTTAGGGTTCCGGAGTTATGAGCATTTGAAGATCCCCCATATAAGTGAGTTGGGAGAGTGAAAATTTGCCTAAGGGTGAGAGGCCAAAAGTGTTCCTCCAGAAAGTGTTTAGGAGCACGTTTCAGAACCTTAGGAGTGGTTTGGACCCCTGTTTTTTTGATACTTTTTGTCAAGCTGAAGTTGGTGTTTAGGGTTGTTGAGAGTGTACATGGCTTGGTGTTTTAACCAGGGTCAGCTTTGACCGATCCTCAGGGGAGAAAGATAGAGACATGGGACCTTGTCCTACCCCCCCATTTGTGTGTACCCCGAGTCCAACGGTACCACCCTTGAGTCTCTAGGACTTAGGGTTCCGGAGTTATGAGCATTTGAAGATCCCCCATATAAGTGAGTTGGGAGAGTGAAAATTTGGGGTTTTAACCAGGGTCAGTTTTAACCGATCCTCAGTGGAGCAAGATAGAGACATGGGGCCTTGTCCTATCCCCCATTTGTGTGTACCCCGAGTCCAACGGTACCACCCTTGAGTCTCTAGGACTTAGGGTTCCGGAGTTATGAGCATTCGAAGTTCCCCCATATAAGTGAGTTGGGAGAGTGAAAATTTGCCTAAGTGTGAGAGGCCAAAAAGTGTTCCTCCAGAAAGTGTTTAGGAGCACGTTTCAGAGCCTTAGGAGTGGTTTGGACCCCTCTTTTTGTGGTACTTTTTGTCAAGCTGGAGGTGTTTAGGGTTGTTGAGAGTGTACATGGCTTGGTGTTTTAACCAGGGTCAGCTTTGACCGATCCTCAGGGGAGAAAGATAGAGACATGGGACCTTGTCCTACCCCCCCATTTGTGTGTACCCCGAGTCCAACGGTACCACCCTTGAGTCTCTAGGACTTAGGGTTCCAGAGTTATGAGCATTTGAAGATCCCCCATATAAGTGAGTTGGGAGAGTGAAAATTTGCCTAAGGGTGAGAGGCCAAAAGTGTTCCTCCAGAAAGTGTTTAGGAGCACGTTTCAGAACCTTAGGAGTGGTTTGGACCCCTCTTTTTGTGGTACTTTTTGTCAAGCTGAAGTTGATGTTTAGGGTTGTTGAGAGTGTACATGGCTTGGTGTTTTAACCAGGGTCAGCTTTGACCGATCCTCAGGGGAGAAAGATAGAGACATGGGACCTTGTCCTACCCCCCCATTTGTGTGTACCCCGAGTCCAACGGTACCACCCTTGAGTCTCTAGGACTTAGGGTTCCGGAGTTATGAGCATTTGAAGATCCCCTATATAAGTGAGTTGGGAGAGTGAAAATTTGGGGTTTTAACCAGGGTCAGCTTCGACCGATCCGCAGGGGAGAAAGATAGAGACATGGGACCTTGTCCTACCCCCCCATTTGTGTGTACCCCGAGTCCAACGGTACCACCCTTGAGTCTCTAGGACTTAGGGTTCCGGAGTTATGAGCATTTGAAGATCCCCCATATAAGTGAGTTGGGAGAGTGAAAATTTGCCTGTGAGAGGCCAAAAGTGTTCCTCCAGAAAGTGTTTAGGAGCACGTTTCAGAGCCTTAGGAGTGGTTTGGACCCCTCTTTTTGTGGTACTTTTTGTCAAGCTGAAGTTGGTGTTTAGGGTGGTTGAGAGTGTACATGGCTTGGTGTTTTAACCAGGGTCAGCTTTGACCGATCCTCAGGGGAGAAAGATAGAGACATGGGACCTTGTCCTACCCCCCCCATTTGTGTGTACCCCGAGTTCAACGGTACCACCCTTGAGTCTCTAGGACGTAGGGTTCCGGAGTTATGAGCATTTGAAGATCCCCCATATAAGTGAGTTGGGAGATTGAAAATTTGGGGTTTTAACCAGGGTCAGCTTTGACCGATCCTCAAGGGAGAAAGATAGAGACATGGGACCTTGTCCTACCCCCCCATTTCTGTGTACCCCAAGTCCAACGGTACCACCCTTGAGTCTCTAGGACTTAGGGTTCCGGAGTTATGAGCATTTGAAGATCCCCCATATAAGTGAGTTGGGAGAGTGAAAATTTGCCAAAGTGTGAGAGGCCAAAAGTGTTCCTCCAGAAAGTGTTTAGGAGCACGTTTCAGAGCCTTAGGAGTGGTTTGGACCCCTCTTTTTGTGGTACTTTTTGTCAAGCTGAAGTTGGTGTTTAGGGTGGTTGAGAGTGTACATGGCTTGGTGTTTTAACCAGGGACAGCTTTGACCGATCCTCAGGGGAGAAAGATAGAGACATGGGATCTTGTCGTACCCCCCCATTTGTGTGTACCCCGAGTCCAACGGTACCACCCTTGAGTCTCTAGGACTTAGGGTTCCGGAGTTATGAGCATTTGAAGATCCCCCATATAAGTGAGTTGGGAGAGTGAAAATTTGCCTAAGGGTGAGAGGCCAAAAGTGTTCCTCCAGAAAGTGTTTAGGAGCACGTTTCAGAGCCTTAGGAGTGGTTTGGACCCCTCTTTTTGTGGTACTTTTTGTCAAGCTGAAGTTGGTGTTTAGGGTGGTTGAGAGCGTACATGGCTTGGTGTTTTAACCAGGGTCAGCTTTGACCGATCCTCAGGGGAGAAAGATAGAGACATGGGACCTTGTCCTACCCCCCCCCCCCATTTGTGTGTACCCCGAGTCCAACGGTACCACCCTTGAGTCTCTAGGACTTAGGGTTCCGGAGTTATGAGCATTTGAAGATCCCCCATATAAGTGAGTTGGGAGAGTGAAAATTTGCTGAAGTGTGAGAGGCCAAAAGTGTTCCTCCAGAAAGTGTTTAGGAGCACGTTTCAGAGCCTTAGGAGTGGTTTGGACCCCTCTTTTTGTGGTACTTTTTGTCAAGCTGGAGGTGTTTAGGGTGGTTGAGAGTGTACATGGCTTGGTGTTTTAACCAGGGTCAGCTTTGACCGATCCTCAGGGGAGAAAGATAGAGACATGGGACCTTGTCCTACCCCCTCCCCCCCCCCCCCCCCCATTTGTGTGTACCCCGAGTCCAACGGTACCACCCTTGAGTCTCTAGGACTTAGGGTTCCGGAGTTATGAGCATTTGAAGATCCCCCATATAAGTGAGTTGGGAGATTGAAAATTTGGGGTTTTAACCAGGGTCAGCTTTGACCGATCCTCAAGGGAGAAAGATAGAGACATGGGACCTTGTCCTACCCCCCCCATTTGTGTGTACCCCGAGTCCAACGGTACCACCCTTGAGTCTCTAGGACTTAGGGTTCCGGAGTTATGAGCATTTGAAGATCCCCCATATAAGTGAGTTGGGAGAGTGAAAATTTGCCTAAGGGGGGGGGGGGGGGCAAAAGTGTTCCTCCAGAAAGTGTTTAGGAGCACGTTTCAGAGCCTTAGGAGTGGTTTGGACCCCTTTTTTGTGGTACTTTTTGTCAAGCTGAAGTTGGTGTTTAGGGTTGTTGAGAGTGTACATGGCTTGGTGTTTTAACCAGGGTCAGTTTTGACCGATCCTCAGGGGAAAAAGATAGAGACATGGGACCTTATCCTACCCCCCCATTTGTGTGTACCCCGAGTCCAACGGTACCACCCTTGAGTCTCTAGGACTTAGGGTTCCGGAGTTATGAGCATTTGAAGATCCCCCATATAAGTGAGTTGGGAGAGTGAAAATTTGCCTAAGGGTGAGAGGCCAAAAGTGTTCCTCCAGAAAGTGTTTAGGAGCACGTTTCAGAACCTTAGGAGTGGTTTGGACCCCTCTTTTTGTGGTACTTTTTGTCAAGCTGAAGTTGATGTTTAGGGTTGTTGAGAGTGTACATGGCTTGGTGTTTTAACCAGGGTCAGCTTTGACCGATCCTCAGGGGAGAAAGATAGAGACATGGGACCTTGTCCTACCCCCCCATTTGTGTGTACCCCGAGTCCAACGGTACCACCCTTGAGTCTCTAGGACTTAGGGTTCCGGAGTTATGAGCATTTGAAGATCCCCCATATAAGTGAGTTGGGAGAGTGAAAATTTGTGGTTTTAACCAGGGTCAGCTTCGACCGATCCGCAGGGGAGAAAGATAGAGACATGGGACCTTGTCCTACCCCCCCATTTGTGTGTACCCCGAGTCCAACGGTACCACCCTTGAGTCTCTAGGACTTAGGGTTCCGGAGTTATGAGCATTTGAAGATCCCCCATATAAGTGAGTTGGGAGAGTGAAAATTTTCCTAAGGGTGAGAGGCCAAAAGTGTTCCTCCAGAAAGTGTTTAGGAGCACGTTTCAGAACCTTAGGAGTGGTTTGGACCCCTCTTTTTGTGGTACTTTTTGTCAAGCTGAAGTTGGTGTTTAGGGTGGTTGAGAGTGTACATGGCTTGGTGTTTTAACCAGGGACAGCTTTGACCGATCCTCAGGGGAGAAAGATAGAGACATGGGACCTTGTCCTACCCCCCCATTTGTGTGTACCCCGAGTCCAACGGTACCACCCTTGAGTCTCTAGGACTTAGGGTTCCGGAGTTATGAGCATTTGAAGATCCCCCATATAAGTGAGTTGGGAGAGTGAAAATTTGCCTAAGGGTGAGAGGCCAAAAGTGTTCCTCCAGAAAGTGTTTAGGAGCACGTTTCGGAGCCTTAGGAGTGGTTTGGACCCCTTTTTTTGTGGTACTTTTTGTCAAGCTGAAGTTGGTGTTTAGGGTTGTTGAGAGTGTACATGGCTTGGTGTTTTAACCAGGGTCAGCTTTGACCGATCCTCAGGGGAGAAAGATAGAGACATGGGACCTTGTCCTACCCCCCCATTTGTGTGTACCCCGAGTCCAACGGTACCACCCTTGAGTCTCTAGGACTTAGGGTTCCGGAGTTATGAGCATTTGAAGATCCCCCATATAAGTGAGTTGGGAGAGTGAAAATTTGGGGTTTTAACCAGGGTCAGCTTTGACCGATCCTCAGGGGAGAAAGATAGAGACATGGGACCTTGTCCTTCCCCCCCATTTGTGTGTACCCCGAGTCCAACGGTACCACCCTTGAGTCTCTAGGACTTAGGGTTCCGGAGTTATGAGCATTTGAAGATCCCCCATATAAGTGAGTTGGGAGAGTGAAAATTTGCCTAAGGGTGAGAGGCCAAAAGTGTTCCTCCAGAAAGTGTTTAGGAGCACGTTTCAGAGCCTTAGGAGTGGTTTGGACCCCTTTTTTTGTGGTACTTTTTGTCAAGCTGAAGTTGGTGTTTAGGGTTGTTGAGAGTGTACATGGCTTGGTGTTTTAACCAGGGTCAGCTTTGACCGATCCTCAGGGGAGAAAGATAGAGACATGGGACCTTGTCCTACCCCCCCATTTGTGTGTACCCCGAGTCCAACGGTACCACCCTTGAGTCTCTAGGACTTAGGGTTCCGGAGTTATGAGCATTTGAAGATCCCCCATATAAGTGAGTTGGGAGAGTGAAAAGTTGGGGTTTTAACCAGGGTCAGCTTTGACCGATCCTCAGGGGAGAAAGATAGAGACATGGGACCTTGTCCTACCCCCCCATTTGTGTGTACCCCGAGTCCAACGGTACCACCCTTGAGTCTCTAGGACTTAGGGTTCCGGAGTTATGAGCATTTGAAGATCCCCCATATAAGTGAGTTGGGAGAGTGAAAATTTGGGGTTTTAACCAGGGTCAGCTTTGACCGATCCTCAGGGGAGAAAGATAGAGACATGGGACCTTGTCCTACCCCCCATTTGTGTGTACCCCGAGTCCAACGGTACCACCCTTGAGTCTCTAGGACTTAGGGTTCCGGAGTTATGAGCATTTGAAGATCCCCCATATAAGTGAGTTGGGAGAGTGAAAATTTGGGGTTTTAACCAGGGTCAGCTTTGACCGATCCTCAGGGGAGAAAGATAGAGACATGGGACCTTGTCCTACCCCCCATTTGTGTGTACCCCGAGTCCAACGGTACCACCCTTGAGTCTCTAGGACTTAGGGTTCTGGAGTTATGAGCATTTGAAGATCCCCCATATAAGTGAGTTGGGAGAGTGAAAATTTGCCTAAGGGTGAGAGACCAAAAGTGTTCCTCCAGAAAGTGTTTAGGAGCACGTTTCAGAACCTTAGGAGTGGTTTGGACCCCTCTTTTTGTGGTACTTTTTGTCAAGCTGAAGTTGGTGTTTAGGGTTGTTGAGAGTGTACATGGCTTGGTGTTTTAACCAGGGTCAGCTTTGACCGATCCTCAGGGGAGAAAGATAGAGACATGGGACCTTGTCCTACCCCCCCATTTGTGTGTACCCCGAGTCCAACGGTACCACCCTTGAGTCTCTAGGACTTAGGGTTCCGGAGTTATGAGCATTTGAAGATCCCCCATATAAGTGAGTTGGGAGAGTGAAAATTTGGGGTTTTAACCAGGGTCAGCTTTGACCGATCCTCAGGGGAGAAAGATAGAGACATGGGACCTTGTCCTTCCCCCCCATTTGTGTGTACCCCGAGTCCAACGGTACCACCCTTGAGTCTCTAGGACTTAGGGTTCCGGAGTTATGAGCATTTGAAGATCCCCCATATAAGTGAGTTGGGAGAGTGAAAATTTTCCTAAGGGTGAGAGGCCAAAAGTGTTCCTCCAGAAAGTGTTTAGGAGCACGTTTCAGAACCTTAGGAGTGGTTTGGACCCCTCTTTTTGTGGTACTTTTTGTCAAGCTGAAGTTGGTGTTTAGGGTGGTTGAGAGTGTACATGGCTTGGTGTTTTAACCAGGGACAGCTTTGACCGATCCTCAGGGGAGAAAGATAGAGACATGGGACCTTGTCCTACCCCCCCATTTGTGTGTACCCCGAGTCCAACGGTACCACCCTTGAGTCTCTAGGACTTAGGGTTCCGGAGTTATGAGCATTTGAAGATCCCCCATATAAGTGAGTTGGGAGAGTGAAAATTTGCCTAAGGTTGAGAGGCCAAAAGTGTTCCTCCAGAAAGTGTTTAGGAGCACGTTTCAGAACCTTAGGAGTGGTTTGGACCCCTCTTTTTGTGGTACTTTTTGTCAAGCTGAAGTTGGTGTTTAGGGTGGTTGAGAGTGTACATGGCTTGGTGTTTTAACCAGGGTCAGCTTTGACCGATCCTCAGGGGAGAAAGATAGAGACATGGGACCTTGTCCTACCCCCCCATTTGTGTGTACCCCGAGTCCAACGGTACCACCCTTGAGTCTCTAGGACTTAGGGTTCCGGAGTTATGAGCATTTGAAGATCCCCCATATAAGTGAGTTGGGAGAGTGAAAATTTGGGGTTTTAACCAGGGTCAGCTTCGACCGATCCGCAGGGGAGAAAGATAGAGACATGGGATCTTGTCCTACCCCCCCATTTGTGTGTACCCCGAGTCCAACGGTACCACCCTTGAGTCTCTAGGACTTAGGGTTCCGGAGTTATGAGCATTTGAAGATCCACCATATAAGTGAGTTGGGAGATTGAAAATTTGGGGTTTTAACCAGGGTCAGCTTTGACCGATCCTCAAGGGAGAAAGATAGAGACATGGGACCTTGTCCTACCCCCCCATTTGTGTGTACCCCGAATCCAACGGTACCACCCTTGAGTCTCTAGGACTTAGGGTTCCGGAGTTATGAGCATTTGAAGATCCCCCATATAAGTGAGTTGGGAGAGTGAAAATTTGCCTAAGGGTGAGAGGCCAAAAGTGTTCCTCCAGACAGTGTTTAGGAGCACGTTTCAGAGCCTTAGGAGTGGTTTCGACCCCTTTTTTTGTGGTACTTTTTGTCAAGCTGAAGTTTGTGTTTAGGGTTGTTGAGAGTGTACATGGCTTGGTGTTTTAACCAGGGTCAGCTTTGACCGATCCTCAGGGGAGAAAGATAGAGACATGGGACCTTGTCCTACCCCCCCCCCATTTGTGTGTACCCCGAGTCCAACGGTACCACCCTTGAGTCTCTAGGACTTAGGGTTCTGGAGTTATGAGCATTTGAAGATCCCCCATATAAGTGAGTTGGGAGAGTGAAAATTTGCCGAAGGTTGAGAGGCCAAAAGTGTTCCTCCAGAAAGTGTTTAGGAGCACGTTTCAGAACCTTAGGAGTGGTTTGGACCCCTCTTTTTGTGGTACTTTTTGTCAAGCTGAAGTTGGTGTTTAGGGTGGTTGAGAGTGTACATGGCTTGGTGTTTTAACCAGGGTCAGCTTTGACCGATCCTCAGGGGAGAAAGATAGAGACATGGGACCTTGTCCTACCCCCCCATTTGTGTGTACCCTGAGTCCAACGGTACCACCCTTGAGTCTCTAGGACTTAGGGTTCCGGAGTTATGAGCATTTGAAGATCCCCCATATAAGTGAGTTGGGAGAGTGAAAATTTGGGGTTTTAACCAGGGTCAGTTTTAACCGATCCTCAGTGGAGCAAGATAGAGACATGGGACCTTGTCCTATCCCCCATTTGTGTGTACCCCGAGTCCAACGGTACCACCCTTGAGTCTCTAGGACTTAGGGTTCCGGAGTTATGAGCATTCGAAGTTCCCCCATCTAAGTGAGTTGGGGGAGTGAAAATTTGCCTAAGGGTGAGAGGCCAAAAGTGTTCCCCCAGAAAGTGTTTAGGAGCACGTTTCAGAGCCTTAGGAGTGGTTTGGACCCCTCTTTTTGTGATACTTTTTGTCAAGCTGAAGTTGGTGTTTAGGGTTGTTGAGAGTGTACATGGCTTGCTGTTTTAACCATTGTCAGCTTTGACCGATCCTCAGGGGAGAAAGATAGAGACATGGGACCTTGTCCTACCCCCCCATTTGTGTGTACCCCGAGTCCAACGGTACCACCCTTGAGTCTCTAGGACTTAGGGTTCCGGAGTTATGAGCATTTGAAGATCCCCCATATAAGTGAGTTGGGAGAGTGAAAATTTGCCTAAGGGTGAGAGGCCAAAAGTGTTCCTCCAGAAAGTGTTTAGGAGCACGTTTCAGAGCCTTAGGAGTGGTTTGGACCCCTTTTTAGTGGTACTTTTTGTCAAGCTGAAGTTGGTGTTTAGGGTTGTTGAGAGTGTACATGGCTTGGTGTTTTAACCAGGGTCAGTTTTGACCGATCTTCAGGGGAAAAAGATAGAGACATGGGACCTTATCCTACCCCCCCATTTGTGTGTACCCCGAGTCCAACGGTACCACCCTTGAGTCTCTAGGACTTAGGGTTCCGGAGTTATGAGCATTTGAAGATCCCCCATATAAGTGAGTTGGGAGAGTGAAAATTTGCCTAAGGGTGAGAGGCCAAAAGTGTTCCTCCAGAAAGTGTTTAGGAGCACGTTTCAGAGCCTTAGGAGTGGTTTGGACCCCTCTTTTTGTGGTACTTTTTGTCAAGCTGAAGTTGGTGTTTAGGTTGGTTGAGAGTGTACATGGCTTGGTGTTTTAACCAGGGTCAGCTTTGACCGATCCTCAGGGGAGAAAGATAGAGACATGGGACCTTGTCCTACCCCACCATTTGTGTGTACCCCGAGTCCAACGGTACCACCCTTGAGTCTCTAGGACTTAGGGTTCCGGAGTTATGAGCATTTGAAGATCCCCCATATAAGTGAGTTGGGAGAGTGAAAATTTGGGGTTTTAACCAGGGTCAGTTTTAACCGATCCTCAGTGGAGCAAGATAGAGACATGGGACCTTGTCCTATCCCCCATTTGTGTGTACCCCGAGTCCAACGGTACCACCCTTGAGTCTCTAGGACTTAGGGTTCCGGAGTTATGAGCATTTGAAGATCCCCTATATAAGTGAGTTGGGAGAGTGAAAATTTGGGGTTTTAACCAGGGTCAGCTTCGACCGATCCGCAGGGGAGAAAGATAGAGACATAGGACCTTGTCCTACCCTCCCATTTGTGTGTACCCTGAGTCCAACGGTACCACCCTTGAGTCTCTAGGACTTAGGGTTCCGGAGTTATGAGCATTTGAAGATCCCCCATATAAGTGAGTTGGGAGAGTGAAAATTTTCCTAAGGGTGAGAGGCCAAAAGTGTTCCTCCAGAAAGTGTTTAGGAGCACGTTTCAGGACCTTAGGAGTGGTTTGGACCCCTCTTTTTGTGGTACTTTTTGTCAAGCTGAAGTTGGTGTTTAGGGTGGTTGAGAGTGTACATGGCTTGGTGTTTTAACCAGGGTCAGCTTTGACCGATCCTCAGGGGAGAAAGATAGAGACATGGGACCTTGTCCTACCCCCCCCCCCATTTGTGTGTACCCCGAGTTCAACGGTACCACCCTTGAGTCTCTAGGACGTAGGGTTCCGGAGTTATGAGCATTTGAAGATCCCCCATATAAGTGAGTTGGGAGATTGAAAATTTGGGGTTTTAACCAGGGTCAGCTTTGACCGATCCTCAAGGGAGAAAGATAGAGACATGGGACCTTGTCCTACCCCCCCATTTGTGTGTACCCCGAGTCCAACGGTACCACCCTTGAGTCTCTAGGACTTAGGGTTCCGGAGTTATGAGCATTTGAAGATCCCCCATATAAGTGAGTTGGGAGAGTGGAAATTTGCCTAAGGATGAGAGGCCAAAAGTGTTCCTCCAGAAAATGTTTAGGAGCACGTTTCAGAGCCTTAGGAGTGGCTTGGACCCCTCTTTTTGTGGTATTTTTTGTCAAGCTGAAGTTGGTGTTTAGGTTGGTTGAGAGTGTACATGGCTTGGTGTTTTAACCAGGGTCAGCTTTGACCGATCCTCAGGGGAGAAAGATAGAGACATGGGACCTTGTCCTAGCCCCCCATTTGTGTGTACCCCGAGTCCAACGGTACCACCCTTGAGTCTCTAGGACTTAGGGTTCCGGAGTTATGAGCATTTGAAGTTTCCCCATATAAGTGCACCTCTAAAGAGTAGATCTCCACCAGAACAGATGGTGGCAGTAATGCACTTAACCTGAATGTCAACTACCAACAGAATTGCAGGAGAAGAAGTAATTATTGAAGTTCACCTGGGGTTCCCTACTCATTATCTATGCACTGTTTACTTGCATTTCCAGTGAAGAAGAGTGGACTTTTCCCCGTTTCCAGAAGTTGGAGGTAAGTTTGATTTACTATGTGTGAAATGTTTGTTGTCTTAATGTAGGCTATGAACAACTTGGCTATGCTGGGGTTGAAACAGATATGGCAAAGTTTGCTAATTGAGGCTGTTAACAGTATGAAAGTCGAAACAGTTTCACCGTGTCACTGCTATTGGAAAAAAAAACAGTTACTACATGGCAGTCACTGCCTGTATAAGTGAGTGAGTGAGTGACTAAGAAACACCATTAAATCAGCCACCCCTGTGTAAGCAATGGTCTCAGTCTGGCCACCCCTATGAAAATTGTCTGGCTCCGCTGCTGGTGAGAGGCCAAAAGTTTTCCTCCAGAAAGTGTTTAGGAGCACGTTTCAGAGCCTTAGGAGTGGTTTGGACCCCTCTTTTTGTGGTACTTTTTGTCAAGCTGAAGTTGGTGTTTAGGGTTGTTGAGAGTGTACATGGCTTGGTGTTTTAACCAGGGTCAGCTTTGACCGATCCTCAGGGGAGAATGATAGAGACATGGGACCTTGTCCTAGCCCCCCATTTGTGTGTACCCCGAGTCCAACGGTACCACCCTTGAGTCTCTAGGACTTAGGGTTCCGGAGTTATGAGCATTTTAAGATCCCCCATATAAGTGAGTTGGGAGAGTGGAAATTTCCCAAGGGTGAGAGGCCAAAAGTGTTCCTCCAGAAAATGTTTAGGAGCACGTTTCAGAGCCTTAGGAGTGGCTTGGACCCCTCTTTTTGTGGTACTTTTTGTCAAGCTGAAGTTGGTGTTTAGGGTTGTTGAGAGTGTACATGGCTTGGTGTTTTAACCAGGGTCAGCTTTGACCGATCCTCAGGGGAGAAAGATAGAGACATGGGACCTTGTCCTAGCCCCCCATTTGTGTGTACCCCGAGTCCAACGGTACCACCCTTGAGTCTCTAGGACTTAGGGTTCCGGAGTTATGAGAATTTGAAGTTTCCCCACATAAGTGCACCTCTAAAGAGTAGATCTCCACCAGAACAGATGGTGGCAGTAATGCACTTAACCTGAATGTCAACTACCAACAGAATTGCAGGAGAAGAAGTAATTATTGAAGTTCACCTGGGGTTCCCTTCTCATTATCTATGCACTGTTTACTTGCATTTCCAGTGAAGAAGAGTGGACTTTTCCCCGTTTCCAGAAGTTGGAGGTAAGTTTGATTTACTATGTGTGAAATGTCTGTTGTCTTAATGTAGGCTATGAACAACTTGGCTATGCTGGGGTTGAAACAGATATGGCAAAGTTTGCTAATTGAGGCTGTTAACAGTATGAAAGTCGAAACAGTTTCACCGTGTCACTGCTATTGGAAAAAAAAACAGTTACTACATGGCAGTCACTGCCTGTATAAGTGAGTGAGTGAGTAACTAAGAAACACCATTAAATCAGCCACCCCTGTGTAAGCAATGGTCTCAGTCTGGCCACCCCTATGAAAATTGTCTGGCTCCGCCGCTGGTGAGAGGCCAAAAGTTTTCCTCCAGAAAGTGTTTAGGAGCACGTTTCAGAGCCTTAGGAGTGGTTTGGACCCCTCTTTTTGTGGTACTTTTTGTCAAGCTGAAGTTGGTGTTTAGGGTTGTTGAGAGTGTACATGGCTTGGTGTTTTAACCAGGGTCAGCTTTGACCGATCCTCAGGGGAGAAAGATAGAGACATGGGACCTTGTCCTACCTCCCCATTTGTGTGTACCCCGAGTCCAACGGTACCACCCTTGAGTCTCTAGGACTTAGGGTTCCGGAGTTATGAGCATTTGAAGATCCCCCATATAAGTGAGTTGGGAGAGTGAAAATTTGCCTAAGGGTGAGAGGCCAAAAGTGTTCCTCCAGAAAGTGTTTAGGAGCACGTTTCAGAGCCTTAGGAGTGGTTTGGACCCCTTTTTAGTGGTACTTTTTTGTCAAGCTGAAGTTGGTGTTTAGGGTTGTTGAGAGTGTACATGGCTTGGTGTTTTAACCAGGGTAAGTTTTGACCGATCCTCAGGGGAAAAAGATAGAGACATGGGACCTTATCCTACCCCCCCATTTGTGTGTACCCCGAGTCCAACGGTACCACCCTTGAGTCTCTAGGACTTAGGGTTCCGGAGTTATGAGCATTTGAAGATCCCCCATATAAGTGAGTTGGGAGAGTGAAAATTTGCCTAAGGGTGAGAGGCCAAAAGTGTTCCTCCAGAAAGTGTTTAGGAGCACGTTTCAGAGCCTTAGCAGTGGTTTGGACCCCTCTTTTTGTGGTACTTTTTGTCAAGCTGAAGTTGGTGTTTAGGTTGGTTGAGAGTGTACATGGCTTGGTGTTTTAACCAGGGTCAGCTTTGACCGATCCTCAGGGGAGAGAGATAGAGACATGGGACCTTGTCCTACCCCACCATTTGTGTGTACCCCGAGTCCAACGGTACCACCCTTGAGTCTCTAGGACTTAGGGTTCCGGAGTTATGAGCATTTGAAGATCCCCCATATAAGTGAGTTGGGAGAGTGAAAATTTGGGGTTTTAACCAGGGTCAGTTTTAACCGATCCTCAGTGGAGCAATATAGAGACATGGGACCTTGTCCTATCCCCCATTTGTGTGTACCCCGAGTCCAACGGTACCACCCTTGAGTCTCTAGGACTTAGGGTTCCGGAGTTATGAGCATTTGAAGATCCCCTATATAAGTGAGTTGGGAGAGTGAAAATTTGGGGTTTTAACCAGGGTCAGCTTCGACCGATCCGCAGGGGAGAAAGATAGAGACATGGGACCTTGTCCTACTCCCCCCATTTGTGTGTACCCCGAGTCCAACGGTACCACCCTTGAGTCTCTAGGACTTAGGGTTCCGGAGTTATGAGCATTTGAAGATCCCCCATATAAGTGAGTTGGGAGAGTGAAAATTTTCCTAAGGGTGAGAGGCCAAAAGTGTTCCTCCAGAAAGTGTTTAGGAGCACGTTTCAGAACCTTAGGAGTGGTTTGGACCCCTCTTTTTGTGGTACTTTTTGTCAAGCTGAAGTTGGTGTTTAGGTTGGTTGAGAGTGTACATGGCTTGGTGTTTTAACCAGGGTCAGCTTTGACCGATCCTCAGGGGAGAGAGATAGAGACATGGGACCTTGTCCTACCCCACCATTTGTGTGTACCCCGAGTCCAACGGTACCACCCTTGAGTCTCTAGGACTTAGGGTTCCGGAGTTATGAGCATTCGAAGATCCCCCATATAAGTGAGTTGGGAGAGTGAAAATTTGGGGTTTTAACCAGGGTCAGTTTTAACCGATCCTCAGTGGAGCAAGATAGAGACATGGGACCTTGTCCTATCCCCCATTTGTGTGTACCCCGAGTCCAACGGTACCACCCTTGAGTCTCTAGGACTTAGGGTTCCGGAGTTATGAGCATTTGAAGATCCCCTATATAAGTGAGTTGGGAGAGTGAAAATTTGGGGTTTTAACCAGGGTCAGCTTCGACCGATCCGCAGGGGAGAAAGATAGAGACATGGGACCTTGTCCTACCCTCCCATTTGTGTGTACCCTGAGTCCAACGGTACCACCCTTGAGTCTCTAGGACTTAGGGTTCCGGAGTTATGAGCATTTGAAGATCCCCCATATAAGTGAGTTGGGAGAGTGAAAATTTTCCTAAGGGTGAGAGGCCAAAAGTGTTCCTCCAGAAAGTGTTTAGGAGCACGTTTCAGGACCTTAGGAGTGGTTTGGACCCCTCTTTTTGTGGTACTTTTTGTCAAGCTGAAGTTGGTGTTTAGGGTGGTTGAGAGTGTACATGGCTTGGTGTTTTAACCAGGGTCAGCTTTGACCGATCCTCAGGGGAGAAAGATAGAGACATGGGACCTTGTCCTACCCCCCCCCATTTGTGTGTACCCCGAGTTCAACGGTACCACCCTTGAGTCTCTAGGACGTAGGGTTCCGGAGTTATGAGCATTTGAAGATCCCCCATATAAGTGAGTTGGGAGATTGAAAATTTGGGGTTTTAACCAGGGTCAGCTTTGACCGATCCTCAAGGGAGAAAGATAGAGACATGGGACCTTGTCCTACCCCCCCATTTGTGTGTACCCCGAGTCCAACGGTACCACCCTTGAGTCTCTAGGACTTAGGGTTCCGGAGTTATGAGCATTTGAAGATCCCCCATATAAGTGAGTTGGGAGAGTGGAAATTTGCCTAAGGGTGAGAGGCCAAAAGTGTTCCTCCAGAAAATGTTTAGGAGCACGTTTCAGAGCCTTAGGAGTGGCTTGGACCCCTCTTTTTGTGGTATTTTTTGTCAAGCTGAAGTTGGTGTTTAGGTTGGTTGAGAGTGTACATGGCTTGGTGTTTTAACCAGGGTCAGCTTTGACCGATCCTCAGGGGAGAAAGATAGAGACATGGGACCTTGTCCTAGCCCCCCATTTGTGTGTACCCCGAGTCCAACGGTACCACCCTTGAGTCTCTAGGACTTAGGGTTCCGGAGTTATGAGCATTTGAAGTTTCCCCATATAAGTGCACCTCTAAAGAGTAGATCTCCACCAGAACAGATGGTGGCAGTAATGCACTTAACCTGAATGTCAACTACCAACAGAATTGCAGGAGAAGAAGTAATTATTGAAGTTCACCTGGGGTTCCCTACTCATTATCTATGCACTGTTTACTTGCATTTCCAGTGAAGAAGAGTGGACTTTTCCCCGTTTCCAGAAGTTGGAGGTAAGTTTGATTTACTATGTGTGAAATGTTTGTTGTCTTAATGTAGGCTATGAACAACTTGGCTATGCTGGGGTTGAAACAGATATGGCAAAGTTTGCTAATTGAGGCTGTTAACAGTATGAAAGTCGAAACAGTTTCACCGTGTCACTGCCATTGGAAAAAAAAACAGTTACTACATGGCAGTCACTGCCTGTATAAGTGAGTGAGTGAGTGACTAAGAAACACCATTAAATCAGCCACCCCTGTGTAAGCAATGGTCTCAGTCTGGCCACCCCTATGAAAATTGTCTGGCTCCGCTGCTGGTGAGAGGCCAAAAGTTTTCCTCCAGAAAGTGTTTAGGAGCACGTTTCAGAGCCTTAGGAGTGGTTTGGACCCCTCTTTTTGTGGTACTTTTTGTCAAGCTGAAGTTGGTGTTTAGGGTTGTTGAGAGTGTACATGGCTTGGTGTTTTAACCAGGGTCAGCTTTGACCGATCCTCAGGGGAGAATGATAGAGACATGGGACCTTGTCCTAACCCCCTATTTGTGTGTACCCCGAGTCCAACGATACCACCCTTGAGTCTCTAGGACTTAGGGTTCCGGAGTTATGAGCATTTGAAGATCCCCCATATAAGTGAGTTGGGAGAGTGAAAATTTGGGGTTTTAACCAGGGTCAGTTTTGACCGATCCTCAGTGGAGCAAGATAGAGACATGGGACCTTGTCCTATCCCCCATTTGTGTGTACCCCGAGTCCAACGGTACCACCCTTGAGTCTCTAGGACTTAGGGTTCCGGAGTTATGAGCATTCGAAGTTCCCCCATATAAGTGAGTTGGGAGAGTGAAAATTTGCCTAAGTGTGAGAGGCCAAAAGTGTTCCTCCAGAAAGTGTTTAGGAGCACGTTTCAGAGCCTTAGGAGTGGTTTGGACCCCTCTTTTTGTGGTACTTTTTGTCAAGCTGGAGGTGTTTAGGGTTGTTGAGAGTGTACATGGCTTGGTGTTTTAACCAGGGTCAGCTTTGACCGATCCTCAGGGGAGAAAGATAGAGACATGGGACCTTGTCCTACCCCCCCATTTGTGTGTACCCCGAGTCCAACGGTACCACCCTTGAGTCTCTAGGACTTAGGGTTCCGGAGTTATGAGCATTTGAAGATCCCCCATATAAGTGAGTTGGGAGAGTGAAAATTTGCCAGTGTGAGAGGCCAAAAGTGTTCCTCCAGAAAGTGTTTAAGAGCACGTTTCAGAGCCTTAGGAGTGGTTTGGACCCCTCTTTTTGTGGTACTTTTTGTCAAGCTGAAGTTGGTGTTTAGGTTGGTTGAGAGTGTACATGGCTTGGTGTTTTAACCAGGGTCAGCTATGACCGATCCTCAGGGGAGAGAGATAGAGACATGGGACCTTGTCCTACCCCCCCATTTGTGTGTACCCCGAGTCCAACGGTACCACCCTTGAGTCTCTAGGACTTAGGGTTCCGGAGTTATGAGCATTTGAAGATCCCCCATATAAGTGAGTTGGGAGAGTGAAAATTTGCCTAAGTGTGAAAGGCCAAAAGTGTTCCTCCAGAAAGTGTTTAGGAGCACGTTTCAGAGCCTTAGGAGTGGTTTGGACCCCTCTTTTTGTGGTACTTTTTGTCAAGCTGAAGTTGGTGTTTCGGGTGGTTGAGAGTGTACATGGCTTGGTGTTTTAACCAGGGTCAGCTTTGACCGATCCTCAGGGGAGAAAGATAGAGACATGGGACCTTGTCCTACCCCCCCATTTGTGTGTACCCCGAGTCCAACGGTACCACCCTTGAGTCTCTAGGACTTAGGGTTCCGGAGTTATGAGCATTTGAAGATCCCCCATATAAGTGAGTTGGGAGAGTGGAAATTTGCCTAAGGGTGAGAGGCCAAAAGTGTTCCTCCAGAAAATGTTTAGGAGCACGTTTCAGAGCCTTAGGAGTGGCTTGGACCCCTCTTTTTGTGGTACTTTTTGTCAAGCTGAAGTTGGTGTTTAGGGTTGTTGAGAGTGTACATGGCTTGGTGTTTTAACCAGGGTCAGCTTTGACCGATCCTCAGGGGAGAAAGATAGAGACATGGGACCTTGTCCTAGCCCCCCATTTGTGTGTACCCCGAGTCCAACGGTACCACCCTTGAGTCTCTAGGACTTAGGGTTCCGGAGTTATGAGCATTTTAAGATCCCCCATATAAGTGAGTTGGGAGAGTGGAAATTTCCCAAGGGTGAGAGGCCAAAAGTGTTCCTCCAGAAAATGTTTAGGAGCACGTTTCAGAGCCTTAGGAGTGGCTTGGACCCCTCTTTTTGTGGTACTTTTTGTCAAGCTGAAGTTGGTGTTTAGGGTTGTTGAGAGTGTACATTGCTTGGTGTTTTAACCAGGGTCAGCTTTGACCGATCCTCAGGGGAGAAAGATAGAGACATGGGACCTTGTCCTAGCCCCCCATTTGTGTGTACCCCGAGTCCAACGGTACCACCCTTGAGTCTCTAGGACTTAGGGTTCCGGAGTTATGAGAATTTGAAGTTTCCCCATATAAGTGCACCTCTAAAGAGTAGATCTCCACCAGAACAGATGGTGGCAGTAATGCACTTAACCTGAATGTCAACTACCAACAGAATTGCAGGAGAAGAAGTAATTATTGAAGTTCACCTGGGGTTCCCTTCTCATTATCTATGCACTGTTTACTTGCATTTCCAGTGAAGAAGAGTGGACTTTTCCCCGTTTCCAGAAGTTGGAGGTAAGTTTGATTTACTATGTGTGAAATGTCTGTTGTCTTAATGTAGGCTATGAACAACTTGGCTATGCTGGGGTTGAAACAGATATGGCAAAGTTTGCTAATTGAGGCTGTTAACAGTATGAAAGTCGAAACAGTTTCACCGTGTCACTGCTATTGGAAAAAAAAACAGTTACTACATGGCAGTCACTGCCTGTATAAGTGAGTGAGTGAGTAACTAAGAAACACCATTAAATCAGCCACCCCTGTGTAAGCAATGGTCTCAGTCTGGCCACCCCTATGAAAATTGTCTGGCTCCGCCGCTGGTGAGAGGCCAAAAGTTTTCCTCCAGAAAGTGTTTAGGAGCACGTTTCAGAGCCTTAGGAGTGGTTTGGACCCCTCTTTTTGTGGTACTTTTTGTCAAGCTGAAGTTGGTGTTTAGGGTTGTTGAGAGTGTACATGGCTTGGTGTTTTAACCAGGGTCAGCTTTGACCGATCCTCAGGGGAGAAAGATAGAGACATGGGACCTTGTCCTACCTCCCCATTTGTGTGTACCCCGAGTCCAACGGTACCACCCTTGAGTCTCTAGGACTTAGGGTTCCGGAGTTATGAGCATTTGAAGATCCCCCATATAAGTGAGTTGGGAGAGTGAAAATTTGGGGTTTTAACCAGGGTCAGTTTTGACCGATCCTCAGTGGAACAAGATAGAGACATGGTACCTTGTCCTATCCCCCCATTTGTGTGTACCCCGAGTCCAACGGTACCACCCTTGAGTCACTAGGACGTAGGGTTCCGGAGTTATGAGCATTCGAAGTTCCCCCATATAAGTGAGTTGGGAGAGTGAAAATTTGCCTAAGGGTGAGAGGCCAAAAGTGTTCCTCCAGAAAGTGTTTAGGAACACGTTTCAAAGCCTTAGGAGTGGTTTGGATCCCTCTTTTTGTGGTACTTTTTGTCAAGCTGAAGTTGGTGTTTAGGGTTGTTGAGAGTGTACATGGCTTGGTGTTTTAACCAGGGTCAGCTTTGACCGATCCTCAGGGGAGAAAGATAGAGACATGGGACCTTGTCCTACCCCCCCCATTTGTGTGTACCCCGAGTCCAACGGTACCACCCTTGAGTCTCTAGGACTTAGGGTTCCGGAGTTATGAGCATTTGAAGTTCCCCCATATAAGTGAGTTGGGAGAGTGAAAATTTGCCTAAGGGTGAGAGGCCAAAAGTGTTCCTCCAGAAAGTGTTTAGGAGCACGTTTCAGAGCCTTAGGAGTGGTTTGGACCCCTCTTTTTGTGGTACTTTTTGTCAAGCTGAAGTTGGTGTTTAGGGTTGTTGAGAGTGTACATGGCTTGGTGTTTTAACCAGGGTCAGCTTTGACCGATCCTCAGGGGAGAGAGATAGAGACATGGGACCTTGTCTTACCCCCCCCCCCCCCCCATTTGTGTGTACCCCGAGTCCAACGGTACCACCCTTGAGTCTCTAGGACTTAGGGTTCCGGAGTTATGAGCATTTGAAGATCCCCCATATAAGTGAGTTGGGAGAGTGAAAATTTGCCTAAGGGTGAGAGGCCAAAAGTGTTCCTCCAGAAAGTGTTTAGGAGCACGTTTCAGAACCTTAGGAGTGGTTTGGACCCCTGTTTTTTTGATACTTTTTGTCAAGCTGAAGTTGGTGTTTAGGGTTGTTGAGAGTGTACATGGCTTGGTGTTTTAACTAGGGTCAGCTTTGACCGATCCTCAGGGGAGAAAGATAGAGACATGGGACCTTGTCCTACCCCCCCATTTGTGTGTACCCCGAGTCCAACGGTACCACCCTTGAGTCTCTAGGACTTAGGGTTCCGGAGTTATGAGCATTTGAAGATCCCCCATATAAGTGAGTTGGGAGAGTGAAAATTTGGGGTTTTAACCAGGGTCAGTTTTAACCGATCCTCAGTGGAGCAAGATAGAGACATGGGGCCTTGTCCTATCCCCCATTTGTGTGTACCCCGAGTCCAACGGTACCACCCTTGAGTCTCTAGGACTTAGGGTTCCGGAGTTATGAGCATTCGAAGTTCCCCCATATAAGTGAGTTGGGAGAGTGAAAATTTGCCTAAGTGTGAGAGGCCAAAAAGTGTTCCTCCAGAAAGTGTTTAGGAGCACGTTTCAGAGCCTTAGGAGTGGTTTGGACCCCTCTTTTTGTGGTACTTTTTGTCAAGCTGGAGGTGTTTAGGGTTGTTGAGAGTGTACATGGCTTGGTGTTTTAACCAGGGTCAGCTTTGACCGATCCTCAGGGGAGAAAGATAGAGACATGGGACCTTGTCCTACCCCCCCATTTGTGTGTACCCCGAGTCCAACGGTACCACCCTTGAGTCTCTAGGACTTAGGGTTCCAGAGTTATGAGCATTTGAAGATCCCCCATATAAGTGAGTTGGGAGAGTGAAAATTTGCCTAAGGGTGAGAGGCCAAAAGTGTTCCTCCAGAAAGTGTTTAGGAGCACGTTTCAGAACCTTAGGAGTGGTTTGGACCCCTCTTTTTGTGGTACTTTTTGTCAAGCTGAAGTTGATGTTTAGGGTTGTTGAGAGTGTACATGGCTTGGTGTTTTAACCAGGGTCAGCTTCGACCGATCCTCAGGGGAGAAAGATAGAGACATGGGACCTTGTCCTACCCCCCCATTTGTGTGTACCCCGAGTCCAACGGTACCACCCTTGAGTCTCTAGGACTTAGGGTTCCGGAGTTATGAGCATTTGAAGATCCCCTATATAAGTGAGTTGGGAGAGTGAAAATTTGGGGTTTTAACCAGGGTCAGCTTCGACCGATCCGCAGGGGAGAAAGATAGAGACATGGGACCTTGTCCTACCCCCCCATTTGTGTGTACCCCGAGTCCAACGGTACCACCCTTGAGTCTCTAGGACTTAGGGTTCCGGAGTTATGAGCATTTGAAGATCCCCCATATAAGTGAGTTGGGAGAGTGAAAATTTGCCTGTGAGAGGCCAAAAGTGTTCCTCCAGAAAGTGTTTAGGAGCACGTTTCAGAGCCTTAGGAGTGGTTTGGACCCCTCTTTTTGTGGTACTTTTTGTCAAGCTGAAGTTGGTGTTTAGGGTGGTTGAGAGTGTACATGGCTTGGTGTTTTAACCAGGGTCAGCTTTGACCGATCCTCAGGGGAGAAAGATAGAGACATGGGACCTTGTCCTACCCCCCCATTTGTGTGTACCCCGAGTTCAACGGTACCACCCTTGAGTCTCTAGGACGTAGGGTTCCGGAGTTATGAGCATTTGAAGATCCCCCATATAAGTGAGTTGGGAGAGTGAAAATTTTCCTAAGGGTGAGAGGCCAAAAGTGTTCCTCCAGAAAGTGTTTAGGAGCACGTTTCAGAACCTTAGGAGTGGTTTGGACCCCTCTTTTTGTGGTACTTTTTGTCAAGCTGAAGTTGGTGTTTAGGGTGGTTGAGAGTGTACATGGCTTGGTGTTTTAACCAGGGTCAGCTTTGACCGATCCTCAGGGGAGAAAGATAGAGACATGGGACCTTGTCCTACCCCCCCATTTGTGTGTACCCCGAGTTCAACGGTACCACCCTTGAGTCTCTAGGACGTAGGGTTCCGGAGTTATGAGCATTTGAAGATCCCCCATATAAGTGAGTTGGGAGATTGAAAATTTGGGGTTTTAACCAGGGTCAGCTTTGACCGATCCTCAAGGGAGAAAGATAGAGACATGGGACCTTGTCCTACCCCCCCATTTGTGTGTACCCCGAGTCCAACGGTACCGCCCTTGAGTCTCTAGGACTTAGGGTTCCGGAGTTATGAGCATTTGAAGATCCCCCATATAAGTGAGTTGGGAGAGTGAAAATTTGCCAAAGTGTGAGAGGCCAAAAGTGTTCCTCCAGAAAGTGTTTAGGAGCACGTTTCAGAGCCTTAGGAGTGGTTTGGACCCCTCTTTTTGTGGTACTTTTTGTCAAGCTGAAGTTGATGTTTAGGGTTGTTGAGAGTGTACATGGCTTGGTGTTTTAACCAGGGTCAGCTTTGACCGATCCTCAGGGGAGAAAGATAGAGACATGGGACCTTGTCCTACCCCCCCATTTGTGTGTACCCCGAGTCCAACGGTACCACCCTTGAGTCTCTAGGACTTAGGGTTCCGGAGTTATGAGCATTTGAAGATCCCCCATATAAGTGAGTTGGGAGAGTGAAAATTTGGGGTTTTAACCAGGGTCAGCTTCGACCGATCCGCAGGGGAGAAAGATAGAGACATGGGATCTTGTCCTACCCCCCCATTTGTTTGTACCCCGAGTCCAACGGTACCACACTTGAGTCTCTAGGACTTAGGGTTCCGGAGTTATGAGCATTTGAAGATCCACCATATAAGTGAGTTGGGAGATTGAAAATTTGGGGTTTTAACCAGGGTCAGCTTTGACCGATCCTCAAGGGAGAAAGATAGAGACATGGGACCTTGTCCTACCCCCCCATTTGTGTGTACCCCGAGTCCAACGGTACCACCCTTGAGTCTCTAGGACTTAGGGTTCCGGAGTTATGAGCATTTGAAGATCCCCCATATAAGTGAGTTGGGAGAGTGAAAATTTGCCTAAGGGTGAGAGGCCAAAAGTGTTCCTCCAGACAGTGGTTAGGAGCACGTTTCAGAGCCTTAGGAGTGGTTTGGACCCCTTTTTTTGTGGTACTTTTTGTCAAGCTGAAGTTTGTGTTTAGGGTTGTTGAGAGTGTACATGGCTTGGTGTTTTAACCAGGGTCAGCTTTGACCGATCCTCAGGGGAGAAAGATAGAGACATGGGACCTTGTCCTACCCCCCCATTTGTGTGTACCCCGAGTCCAACGGTACCACCCTTGAGTCTCTAGGACTTAGGGTTCCGGAGTTATGAGCATTTGAAGATCCCCCATATAAGTGAGTTGGGAGAGTGAAAATTTGGGGTTTTAACCAGGGTCAGCTTCGACCGATCCGCAGGGGAGAAAGATAGAGACATGGGATCTTGTCCTACCCCCCCATTTGTGTGTACCCCGAGTCCAACGGTACCACCCTTGAGTCTCTAGGACTTAGGGTTCCGGAGTTATGAGCATTTGAAGATCCCCCATATAAGTGAGTTGGGAGAGTGAAAATTTTCCTAAGGGTGAGAGGCCAAAAGTGTTCCTCCAGAAAGTGTTTAGGAGCACGTTTCAGAACCTTAGGAGTGGTTTGGACCCCTCTTTTTGTGGTACTTTTTGTCAAGCTGAAGTTGGTGTTTAGGGTGGTTGAGAGTGTACATGGCTTGGTGTTTTAACCAGGGTCAGCTTTGACCGATCCTCAGGGGAGAAAGATAGAGACATGGGACCTTGTCCTACCCCCCCATTTGTGTGTACCCCGAGTTCAACGGTACCACCCTTGAGTCTCTAGGACGTAGGGTTCCGGAGTTATGAGCATTTGAAGATCCCCCATATAAGTGAGTTGGGAGATTGAAAATTTGGGGTTTTAACCAGGGTCAGCTTTGACCGATCCTCAAGGGAGAAAGATAGAGACATGGGACCTTGTCCTACCCCCCCATTTGTGTGTACCCCGAGTCCAACGGTACCGCCCTTGAGTCTCTAGGACTTAGGGTTCCGGAGTTATGAGCATTTGAAGATCCCCCATATAAGTGAGTTGGGAGAGTGAAAATTTGCCAAAGTGTGAGAGGCCAAAAGTGTTCCTCCAGAAAGTGTTTAGGAGCACGTTTCAGAGCCTTAGGAGTGGTTTGGACCCCTCTTTTTGTGGTACTTTTTGTCAAGCTGAAGTTGATGTTTAGGGTTGTTGAGAGTGTACATGGCTTGGTGTTTTAACCAGGGTCAGCTTTGACCGATCCTCAGGGGAGAAAGATAGAGACATGGGACCTTGTCCTACCCCCCCATTTGTGTGTACCCCGAGTCCAACGGTACCACCCTTGAGTCTCTAGGACTTAGGGTTCCGGAGTTATGAGCATTTGAAGATCCCCCATATAAGTGAGTTGGGAGAGTGAAAATTTGCCAAAGTGTTAGAGGCCAAAAGTGTTCCTCCAGAAAGTGTTTAGGAGCACGTTTCAGAGCCTTAGGAGTGGTTTGGACCCCTCTTTTTGTGGTACTTTTTGTCAAGCTGAAGTTGGTGTTTAGGGTTGTTGAGAGTGTACATGGCTTGGTGTTTTAACCAGGGACAGCTTTGACCGATCCTCAGGGGAGAAAGATAGAGACATGGGACCTTGTCCTACCCCCCCATTTGTGTGTACCCCGAGTCCAACGGTACCACCCTTGAGTCTCTAGGACTTAGGGTTCCGGAGTTATGAGCATTTGAAGATCCCCCATATAAGTGAGTTGGGAGAGTGAAAATTTGCCTAAGGGTGAGAGGCCAAAAGTGTTCCTCCAGAAAGTGTTTAGGAGCACGTTTCAGAGCCTTAGGAGTAGTTTGGACCCCTTTTTTTGTGGTACTTTTTGTCAAGCTGAAGTTGGTGTTTAGGGTTGTTGAGAGTGTACATGGCTTGGTGTTTTAACCAGGGTCAGCTTTGACCGATCCTCAGGGGAGAAAGATAGAGACATGGGACCTTGTCCTACCCCCCCATTTGTGTGTACCCCGAGTCCAACGGTACCACCCTTGAGTCTCTAGGACTTAGGGTTCCGGAGTTATGAGCATTTGAAGATCCCCCATATAAGTGAGTTGGGAGAGTGAAAATTTGCCAGTGTGAGAGGCCAAAAGTGTTCCTCCAGAAAGTGTTTAGGAGCACGTTTCAGAGCCTTAGGAGTGGTTTGGACCCCTCTTTTTGTGGTACTTTTTGTCAAGCTGAAGTTGGTGTTTAGGGTTGTTGAGAGTGTACATGGCTTGGTGTTTTAACCAGGGACAGCTTTGACTGATCCTCAGGGGAGAAAGATAGAGACATGGGACCTTGTCCTACCCCCCCATTTGTGTGTACCCCGAGTCCAACGGTACCACCCTTGAGTCTCTAGGACTTAGGGTTCCGGAGTTATGAGCATTTGAAGATCCCCCATATAAGTGAGTTGGGAGAGTGAAAATTTGCCTAAGGGTGAGAGGCCAAAAGTGTTCCTCCAGAAAGTGTTTAGGAGCACGTTTCAGAGCCTTAGGAGTGGTTTGGACCCCCTTTTTTGTGGTACTTTTTGTCAAGCTGAAGTTGGTGTTTAGGGTTGTTGAGAGTGTACATGGCTTGGTGTTTTAACCAGGTTCAGCTTTGACCGATCCTCAGGGGAGAAAGATAGAGACATGGGACCTTGTCCTACCCCCCCATTTGTGTGTACCCCGAGTCCAACGGTACCACCCTTGAGTCTCTAGGACTTAGGGTTCCGGAGTTATGAGCATTTGAAGATCCCCCATATAAGTGAGTTGGGAGAGTGAAAATTTGCCAAAGTGTGAGAGGCCAAAAGTGTTCCTCCAGAAAGTGTTTAGGAGCACGTTTCAGAGCCTTAGGAGTGGTTTGGACCCCTCTTTTTGTGGTACTTTTTGTCAAGCTGAAGTTGGTGTTTAGGGTTGTTGAGAGTGTACATGGCTTGGTGTTTTAACCAGGGACAGCTTTGACCGATCCTCAGGGGAGAAAGATAGAGACATGGGACCTTGTCCTACCCCCCCATTTGTGTGTACCCCGAGTCCAACGGTACCACCCTTGAGTCTCTAGGACTTAGGGTTCCGGAGTTATGAGCATTTGAAGATCCCCCATATAAGTGAATTGGGGAGAGTGAAAATTTGCCTAAGGGTGAGAGGCCAAAAGTGTTCCTCCAGAAAGTGTTTAGGAGCACGTTTCAGAGCCTTAGGAGTGGTTTGGACCCCTTTTTTTGTGGTACTTTTTGTCAAGCTGAAGTTGGTGTTTAGGGTTGTTGAGAGTGTACATGGCTTGGTGTTTTAACCAGGGTCAGCTTTGACCGATCCTCAGGGGAGAAAGATAGAGACATGGGACCTTGTCCTACCCCCCCCATTTGTGTGTACCCCGAGTCCAACGGTACCACCCTTGAGTCTCTAGGACTTAGGGTTCCGGAGTTATGAGCATTTGAAGATCCCCCATATAAGTGAGTTGGGAGAGTGAAAATTTGGGGTTTTAACCAGGGTCAGCTTTGACCGATCCTCAGGGGAGAAAGATAGAGACATGGGACCTTGTCCTACCCCCCATTTGTGTGTACCCCGAGTCCAACGGTACCACCCTCGAGTCTCTAGGACTTAGGGTTCCGGAGTTATGAGCATTTGAAGATCCCCCATATAAGTGAGTTGGGAGAGTGAAAATTTTCCTAAGGGTGAGAGGCCAAAAGTGTTCCTCCAGAAAGTGTTTAGGAGCACGTTTCAGAACCTTAGGAGTGGTTTGGACCCCTCTTTTTGTGGTACTTTTTGTCAAGCTGAAGTTGGTGTTTAGGGTGGTTGAGAGTGTACATGGCTTGGTGTTTTAACCAGGGTCAGCTTTGACCGATCCTCAGGGGAGAAAGATAGAGACATGGGACCTTGTCCTACCCCCCCATTTGTGTGTACCCCGAGTCCAACGGTACCACCCTTGAGTCTCTAGGACTTAGGGTTCCGGAGTTATGAGCATTTGAAGATCCCCCATATAAGTGAGTTGGGAGAGTGAAAATTTGGGGTTTTAACCAGGGTCAGCTTCGACCGATCCGCAGGGGAGAAAGATAGAGACATGGGATCTTGTCCTACCCCCCCATTTGTGTGTACCCCGAGTACAACGGTACCACCCTTGAGTCTCTAGGACTTAGGGTTCCGGAGTTATGAGCATTTGAAGATCCACCATATAAGTGAGTTGGGAGATTGAAAATTTGGTGTTTTAACCAGGGTCAGCTTTGACCGATCCTCAAGGGAGAAAGATAGAGACATGGGACCTTGTCCTACCCCCCCATTTGTGTGTACCCCGAGTCCAACGGTACCACCCTTGAGTCTCTAGGACTTAGGGTTCCGGAGTTATGAGCATTTGAAGATCCCCCATATAAGTGAGTTGGGAGAGTGAAAATTTGCCTAAGGGTGAGAGGCCAAAAGTGTTCCTCCAGACAGTGTTTAGGAGCACGTTTCAGAGCCTTAGGAGTGGTTTGGACCCATTTTTTTGTGGTACTTTTTGTCAAGCTGAAGTTGGTGTTTAGGGTTGTTGAGAGTGTACATGGCTTGGTGTTTTAACCAGGGTCAGCTTTGACCGATCCTCAGGGGAGAAAGATAGAGACATGGGACCTTGTCCTACCCCCCCATTTGTGTGTACCCCGAGTCCAACGGTACCACCCTTGAGTCTCTAGGACTTAGGGTTCCGGAGTTATGAGCATTTGAAGATCCCCCATATAAGTGAGTTGGGAGAGTGAAAATTTTCCTAAGGGTGAGAGGCCAAAAGTGTTCCTCCAGAAAGTGTTTAGGAGCACGTTTCAGAACCTTAGGAGTGGTTTGGACCCCTCTTTTTGTGGTACTTTTTGTCAAGCTGAAGTTGGTGTTTAGGGTGGTTGAGAGTGTACATGGCTTGGTGTTTTAACCAGGGTCAGCTTTGACCGATCCTCAGGGGAGAAAGATAGAGACATGGGACCTTGTCCTTCCCCCCCATTTGTGTGTACCCCGAGTCCAACGGTACCACCCTTGAGTCTCTAGGACTTAGGGTTCCGGAGTTATGAGCATTTGAAGATCCCCTATATAAGTGAGTTGGGAGAGTGAAAATTTGGGGTTTTAACCAGGGTCAGCTTCGACCGATCCGCAGGGGAGAAAGATAGAGACATGGGACCTTGTCCTACCCCCCCATTTGTGTGTACCCCGAGTCCAACGGTACCACCCTTGAGTCTCTAGGACTTAGGGTTCCGGAGTTATGAGCATTTGAAGATCCCCCATATAAGTGAGTTGGGAGAGTGAAAATTTGGGGTTTTAACCAGGGTCAGCTTCGACCGATCCGCAGGGGAGAAAGATAGAGACATGGGATCTTGTCCTACCCCCCCATTTGTGTGTACCCCGAGTCCAACGGTACCACCCTTGAGTCTCTAGGACTTAGGGTTCCGGAGTTATGAGCATTTGAAGATCCACCATATAAGTGAGTTGGGAGATTGAAAATTTGGGGTTTTAACCAGGGTCAGCTTTGACCGATCCTCAGGGGAGAAAGATAGAGACATGGGACCTTGTCCTTCCCCCCCATTTGTTTGTACCCCGAGTCCAACGGTACCACCCTTGAGTCTCTAGGACTTAGGGTTCTGGAGTTATGAGCATTTGAAGATCCCCCATATAAGTGAGTTGGGAGAGTGAAAATTTGCCTAAGGTTGAGAGGCCAAAAGTGTTCCTCCAGAAAGTGTTTAGGAGCACGTTTCAGAACCTTAGGAGTGGTTTGGACCCCTCTTTTTGTGGTACTTTTTGTCAAGCTGAAGTTGGTGTTTAGGGTGGTTGAGAGTGTACATGGCTTGGTGTTTTAACCAGGGACAGCTTTGACCGATCCTCAGGGGAGAAAGATAGAGACATGGGACCTTGTCCTACCCCCCCATTTGTGTGTACCCCGAGTCCAACGGTACCACCCTTGAGTCTCTAGGACTTAGGGTTCCGGAGTTATGAGCATTTGAAGATCCCCCATATAAGTGAGTTGGGAGAGTGAAAATTTTCCTAAGGGTGAGAGGCCAAAAGTGTTCCTCCAGAAAGTGTTTAGGAGCACGTTTCAGAACCTTAGGAGTGGTTTGGACCCCTCTTTTTGTGGTACTTTTTGTCAAGCTGAAGTTGGTGTTTAGGGTGGTTGAGAGTGTACATGGCTTGGTGTTTTAACCAGGGACAGCTTTGACCGATCCTCAGGGGAGAAAGATAGAGACATGGGACCTTGTCCTACCCCCCCATTTGTGTGTACCCCGAGTCCAACGGTACCACCCTTGAGTCTCTAGGACTTAGGGTTCCGGAGTTATGAGCATTTGAAGATCCCCCATATAAGTGAGTTGGGAGAGTGAAAATTTGGGGTTTTAACCAGGGTCAGCTTCGACCGATCCGCAGGGGAGAAAGATAGAGACATGGGATCTTGTCCTACCCCCCCATTTGTGTGTACCCCGAGTCCAACGGTACCACCCTTGAGTCTCTAGGACTTAGGGTTCCGGAGTTATGAGCATTTGAAGATCCACCATATAAGTGAGTTGGGAGATTGAAAATTTGGGGTTTTAACCAGGGTCAGCTTTGACCGATCCTCAAGGGAGAAAGATAGAGACATGGGACCTTGTCCTACCCCCCCATTTGTGTGTACCCCGAGTCCAACGGTACCACCCTTGAGTCTCTAGGACTTAGGGTTCCGGAGTTATGAGCATTTGAAGATCCCCCATATAAGTGAGTTGGGAGAGTGAAAATTTTCCTAAGGGTGAGAGGCCAAAAGTGTTCCTCCAGAAAGTGTTTAGGAGCACGTTTCAGAACCTTAGGAGTGGTTTGGACCCCTCTTTTTGTGGTACTTTTTGTCAAGCTGAAGTTGGTGTTTAGGGTGGTTGAGAGTGTACATGGCTTGGTGTTTTAACCAGGGACAGCTTTGACCGATCCTCAGGGGAGAAAGATAGAGACATGGGACCTTGTCCTACCCCCCCATTTGTGTGTACCCCGAGTCCAACGGTACCACCCTTGAGTCTCTAGGACTTAGGGTTCCGGAGTTATGAGCATTTGAAGATCCACCATATAAGTGAGTTGGGAGAGTGAAAATTTGGGGTTTTAACCAGGGTCAGCTTCGACCGATCCGCAGGGGAGAAAGATAGAGACATGGGATCTTGTCCTACCCCCCCATTTGTGTGTACCCCGAGTCCAACGGTACCACCCTTGAGTCTCTAGGACTTAGGGTTCCGGAGTTATGAGCATTTGAAGATCCACCATATAAGTGAGTTGGGAGATTGAAAATTTGGGGTTTTAACCAGGGTCAGCTTTGACCGATCCTCAAGGGAGAAAGATAGAGACATGGGACCTTGTCCTACCCCCCCATTTGTGTGTACCCCGAGTCCAACGGTACCACCCTTGAGTCTCTAGGACTTAGGGTTCCGGAGTTATGAGCATTTGAATATCCCCCATATAAGTGAGTTGGGAGAGTGAAAATTTGCCTAAGGGTGAGAGGCCAAAAGTGTTCCTCCAGACAGTGTTTAGGAGCACGTTTCAGAGCCTTAGGAGTGGTTTGGACCCCTTTTTTTGTGGTACTTTTTGTCAAGCTGAAGTTTGTGTTTAGGGTTGTTGAGAGTGTACATGTCTTGGTGTTTTAACCAGGGTCAGCTTTGACCGATCCTCAGGGGAGAAAGATAGAGACATGGGACCTTGTCCTACCCCCCCCATTTGTGTGTACCCCGAGTCCAACGGTACCACCCTTGAGTCTCTAGGACTTAGGGTTCCGGAGTTATGAGCATTTGAAGATCCCCCATATAAGTGAGTTGGGAGAGTGAAAATTTTCCTAAGGGTGAGAGGCCAAAAGTGTTCCTCCAGAAAGTGTTTAGGAGCACGTTTCAGAACCTTAGGAGTGGTTTGGACCCCTCTTTTTGTGGTACTTTTTGTCAAGCTGAAGTTGGTGTTTAGGGTGGTTGAGAGTGTACATGGCTTGGTGTTTTAACCAGGGTCAGCTTTGACCGATCCTCAGGGGAGAAAGATAGAGACATGGGACCTTGTCCTACCCCCCCATTTGTGTGTACCCCGAGTTCAACGGTACCACCCTTGAGTCTCTAGGACGTAGGGTTCCGGAGTTATGAGCATTTGAAGATCCCCCATATAAGTGAGTTGGGAGATTGAAAATTTGGGGTTTTAACCAGGGTCAGCTTTGACCGATCCTCAAGGGAGAAAGATAGAGACATGGGACCTTGTCCTACCCCCCCATTTGTGTGTACCCCGAGTCCAACGGTACCGCCCTTGAGTCTCTAGGACTTAGGGTTCCGGAGTTATGAGCATTTGAAGATCCCCCATATAAGTGAGTTGGGAGAGTGAAAATTTGCCAAAGTGTGAGAGGCCAAAAGTGTTCCTCCAGAAAGTGTTTAGGAGCACGTTTCAGAGCCTTAGGAGTGGTTTGGACCCCTCTTTTTGTGGTACTTTTTGTCAAGCTGAAGTTGGTGTTTAGGGTGGTTGAGAGTGTACATGGCTTGGTGTTTTAACCAGGGTCAGCTTTGACCGATCCTCAGGGGAGAAAGATAGAGACATGGGACCTTGTCCTACCCCCCCCCCCATTTGTGTGTACCCCGAGTCCAACGGTACCACCCTTGAGTCTCTAGGGCTTAGGGTTCCGGAGTTATGAGCATTTGAAGATCCCCCATATAAGTGAGTTGGGAGAGTGAAAATTTGCCTAGGGGGGGGGGGGGGCCAAAAGTGTTCCTCCAGAAAGTGTTTAGGAGCACGTTTCAGAGCCTTAGGAGTGGTTTGGACCCCTTTTTTGTGGTACTTTTTGTCAAGCTGAAGTTGGTGTTTAGGGTTGTTGAGAGTGTACATGGCTTGGTGTTTTAACCAGGGTCAGTTTTGACCGATCCTCAGGGGAAAAAGATAGAGACATGGGACCTTATCCTACCCCCCCATTTGTGTGTACCCCGAGTCCAACGGTACCACCCTTGAGTGTCTAGGACTTAGGGTTCCGGAGTTATGAGCATTTGAAGATCCCCCATATAAGTGAGTTGGGAGAGTGAAAATTTGTGGTTTTAACCAGGGTCAGCTTCGACCGATCCGCAGGGGAGAAAGATAGAGACATGGGACCTTGTCCTACCCCCCCCCATTTGTGTGTACCCCGAGTCCAACGGTACCACCCTTGAGTCTCTAGGACTTAGGGTTCCGGAGTTATGAGCATTTGAAGATCCCCCATATAAGTGAGTTGGGAGAGTGAAAATTTTCCTAAGGGTGAGAGGCCAAAAGTGTTCCTCCAGAAAGTGTTTAGGAGCACGTTTCGGAGCCTTAGGAGTGGTTTGGACCCCTTTTTTTGTGGTACTTTTTGTCAAGCTGAAGTTGGTGTTTAGGGTTGTTGAGAGTGTACATGGCTTGGTGTTTTAACCAGGGTCAGCTTTGACCGATCCTCAGGGGAGAAAGATGGAGACATGGGACCTTGTCCTACCCCCCCATTCGTGTGTACCCCGAGTCCAACGGTACCACCCTTGAGTCTCTAGGACTTAGGGTTCCGGAGTTATGAGCATTTGAAGATCCCCCATATAAGTGAGTTGGGAGAGTGAAAATTTGCCTAAGGGTGAGAGGCCAAAAGTGTTCCTCCAGAAAGTGTTTAGGAGCACGTTTCGGAGCCTTAGGAGTGGTTTGGACCCCTTTTTTTGTGGTACTTTTTGTCAAGCTGAAGTTGGTGTTTAGGGTTGTTGAGAGTGTACATGGCTTGGTGTTTTAACCAGGGTCAGCTTTGACCGATCCTCAGGGGAGAAAGATAGAGACATGGGACCTTGTCCTACCCCCCCATTTGTGTGTACCCCGAGTCCAACGGTACCACCCTTGAGTCTCTGCGACTTAGGGTTCCGGAGTTATGAGCATTTGAAGATCCCCCATATAAGTGAGTTGGGAGAGTGAAAATTTTCCTAAGGGTGAGAGGCCAAAAGTGTTCCTCCAGAAAGTGTTTAGGAGCACGTTTCAGAACCTTAGGAGTGGTTTGGACCCCTCTTTTTGTGGTACTTTTTGTCAAGCTGAAGTTGGTGTTTAGGGTGGTTGAGAGTGTACATGGCTTGGTGTTTTAACCAGGGACAGCTTTGACCGATCCTCAGGGGAGAAAGATAGAGACATGGGACCTTGTCCTACCCCCCCCATTTGTGTGTACCCCGAGTCCAACGGTACCACCCTTGAGTCTCTAGGACTTAGGGTTCCGGAGTTATGAGCATTTGAAGATCCCCCATATAAGTGAGTTGGGAGAGTGAAAATTTGGGGTTTTAACCAGGGTCAGCTTCGACCGATCCGCAGGGGAGAAAGATAGAGACATGGGATCTTGTCCTACCCCCCCATTTGTGTGTACCCCGAGTCCAACGGTACCACCCTTGAGTCTCTAGGACTTAGGGTTCCGGAGTTATGAGCATTTGAAGATCCCCCATATAAGTGAGTTGGGAGAGTGAAAATTTTCCTAAGGGTGAGAGGCCAAAAGTGTTCCTCCAGAAAGTGTTTAGGAGCACGTTTCAGAACCTTAGGAGTGGTTTGGACCCCTCTTTTTGTGGTACTTTTTGTCAAGCTGAAGTTGGTGTTTAGGGTGGTTGAGAGTGTACATGGCTTGGTGTTTTAACCAGGGTCAGCTTTGACCGATCCTCAGGGGAGAAAGATAGAGACATGGGACCTTGTCCTACCCCCCCATTTGTGTGTACCCCGAGTTCAACGGTACCACCCTTGAGTCTCTAGGACGTAGGGTTCCGGAGTTATGAGCATTTGAAGATCCCCCATATAAGTGAGTTGGGAGATTGAAAATTTGGGGTTTTAACCAGGGTCAGCTTTGACCGATCCTCAAGGGAGAAAGATAGAGACATGGGACCTTGTCCTACCCCCCCATTTGTGTGTACCCCGAGTCCAACGGTACCACCCTTGAGTCTCTAGGACTTAGGGTTCCGGAGTTATGAGCATTTGAAGATCCCCCATATAAGTGAGTTGGGAGAGTGAAAATTTTCCTAAGGGTGAGAGGCCAAAAGTGTTCCTCCAGAAAGTGTTTAGGAGCACGTTTCAGAACCTTAGGAGTGGTTTGGACCCCTCTTTTTGTGGTACTTTTTGTCAAGCTGAAGTTGGTGTTTAGGGTGGTTGAGAGTGTACATGGCTTGGTGTTTTAACCAGGGTCAGCTTTGACCGATCCTCAGGGGAGAAAGATAGAGACATGGGACCTTGTCCTACCCCCCCATTTGTGTGTACCCCGAGTCCAACGGTACCACCCTTGAGTCTCTAGGACTTAGGGTTCCGGAGTTATGAGCATTTGAAAATCCCCCATATAAGTGAGTTGGGAGAGTGAAAATTTTCCTAAGGGTGAGAGGCCAAAAGTGTTCCTCCAGAAAGTGTTTAGGAGCACGTTTCAGAACCTTAGGAGTGGTTTGGACCCCTCTTTTTGTGGTACTTTTTGTCAAGCTGAAGTTGGTGTTTAGGGTGGTTGAGAGTGTACATGGCTTGGTGTTTTAACCAGGGTTAGCTTTGACCGATCCTCAGGGGAGAAAGATAGAGACATGGGACCTTGTCCTACCCCCCCATTTGTGTGTACCCCGAGTTCAACGGTACCACCCTTGAGTCTCTAGGACGTAGGGTTCCGGAGTTATGAGCATTTGAAGATCCCCCATATAAGTGAGTTGGGAGATTGAAAATTTGGGGTTTTAACCAGGGTCAGCTTTGACCGATCCTCAAGGGAGAAAGATAGAGACATGGGACCTTGTCCTACCCCCCCATTTGTGTGTACCCCGAGTCCAACGGTACCACCCTTGAGTCTCTAGGACTTAGGGTTCCGGAGTTATGAGCATTTGAAGATCCCCCATATAAGTGAGTTGGGAGAGTGAAAATTTTCCTAAGGGTGAGAGGCCAAAAGTGTTCCTCCAGAAAGTGTTTAGGAGCACGTTTCAGAACCTTAGGAGTGGTTTGGACCCCTCTTTTTGTGGTACTTTTTGTCAAGCTGAAGTTTGTGTTTAGGGTTGTTGAGAGTGTACATGGCTTGGTGTTTTAACCAGGGTCAGCTTTGACCGATCCTCAGGGGAGAAAGATAGAGACATGGGACCTTGTCCTACCCCCCCCCCATTTGTGTGTACCCCGAGTCCAACGGTACCACCCTTGAGTCTCTAGGACTTAGGGTTCTGGAGTTATGAGCATTTGAAGATCCCCCATATAAGTGAGTTGGGAGAGTGAAAATTTGCCTAAGGTTGAGAGGCCAAAAGTGTTCCTCCAGAAAGTGTTTAGGAGCACGTTTCAGAACCTTAGGAGTGGTTTGGACCCCTCTTTTTGTGGTACTTTTTGTCAAGCTGAAGTTGGTGTTTAGGGTGGTTGAGAGTGTACATGGCTTGGTGTTTTAACCAGGGTCAGCTTTGACCGATCCTCAGGGGAGAAAGATAGAGACATGGGACCTTGTCCTACCCCCCCATTTGTGTGTACCCCGAGTCCAACGGTACCACCCTTGAGTCTCTAGGACTTAGGGTTCCGGAGTTATGAGCATTTGAAGATCCCCCATATAAGTGAGTTGGGAGAGTGAAAATTTGGGGTTTTAACCAGGGTCAGCTTCGACCGATCCGCAGGGGAGAAAGATAGAGACATGGGATCTTGTCCTACCCCCCCCCATTTGTGTGTACCCCGAGTCCAACGGTACCACCCTTGAGTCTCTAGGACTTAGGGTTCCGGAGTTATGAGCATTTGAAGATCCACCATATAAGTGAGTTGGGAGATTGAAAATTTGGGGTTTTAACCAGGGTCAGCTTTGACCGATCCTCAGGGGAGAAAGATAGAGACATGGGACCTTGTCCTTCCCCCCCATTTGTTTGTACCCCGAGTCCAACGGTACCACCCTTGAGTCTCTAGGACTTAGGGTTCTGGAGTTATGAGCATTTGAAGATCCCCCATATAAGTGAGTTGGGAGAGTGAAAATTTGCCTAAGGTTGAGAGGCCAAAAGTGTTCCTCCAGAAAGTGTTTAGGAGCACGTTTCAGAACCTTAGGAGTGGTTTGGACCCCTCTTTTTGTGGTACTTTTTGTCAAGCTGAAGTTGGTGTTTAGGGTGGTTGAGAGTGTACATGGCTTGGTGTTTTAACCAGGGTCAGCTTTGACCGATCCTCAGGGGAGAAAGATAGAGACATGGGACCTTGTCCTACCCCCCCATTTGTGTGTACCCCGAGTCCAACGGTACCACCCTTGAGTCTCTAGGACTTAGGGTTCCGGAGTTATGAGCATTTGAAGATCCCCCATATAAGTGAGTTGGGAGAGTGAAAATTTGGGGTTTTAACCAGGGTCAGCTTCGACCGATCCGCAGGGGAGAAAGATAGAGACATGGGATCTTGTCCTACCCCCCCATTTGTGTGTACCCCGAGTCCAACGGTACCACCCTTGAGTCTCTAGGACTTAGGGTTCCGGAGTTATGAGCATTTGAAGATCCCCCATATAAGTGAGTTGGGAGAGTGAAAATTTTCCTAAGGGTGAGAGGCCAAAAGTGTTCCTCCAGAAAGTGTTTAGGAGCACGTTTCAGAACCTTAGGAGTGTTTTGGACCCCTCTTTTTGTGGTACTTTTTGTCAAGCTGAAGTTGGTGTTTAGGGTGGTTGAGAGTGTACATGGCTTGGTGTTTTAACCAGGGTCAGCTTTGACCGATCCTCAGGGGAGAAAGATAGAGACATGGGACCTTGTCCTACCCCCCCATTTGTGTGTACCCCGAGTTCAACGGTACCACCCTTGAGTCTCTAGGACGTAGGGTTCCGGAGTTATGAGCATTTGAAGATCCCCCATATAAGTGAGTTGGGAGATTGAAAATTTGGGGTTTTAACCAGGGTCAGCTTCGACCGATCCGCAGGGGAGAAAGATAGAGACATGGGACCTTGTCCTACCCCCCCATTTGTGTGTACCCCGAGTCCAACGGTACCACCCTTGAGTCTCTAGGACTTAGGGTTCCGGAGTTATGAGCATTTGAAGATCCCCCATATAAGTGAGTTGGGAGAGTGAAAATTTTCCTAAGGGTGAGAGGCCAAAAGTGTTCCTCCAGAAAGTGTTTAGGAGCACGTTTCAGAACCTTAGGAGTGTTTTGGACCCCTCTTTTTGTGGTACTTTTTGTCAAGCTGAAGTTGGTGTTTAGGGTGGTTGAGAGTGTACATGGCTTGGTGTTTTAACCAGGGTCAGCTTTGACGATCCTCAGGGGAGAAAGATAGAGACATGGGACCTTGTCCTAGCCCCCCATTTGTGTGTACCCCGAGTCCAACGGTACCACCCTTGAGTCTCTAGGACTTAGGGTTCCGGAGTTATGAGAATTTGAAGTTTCCCCATATAAGTGCACCTCTAAAGAGTAGATCTCCACCAGAACAGATGGTGGCAGTAATGCACTTAACCTGAATGTCAACTACCAACAGAATTGCAGGAGAAGAAGTAATTATTGAAGTTCACCTGGGGTTCCCTTCTCATTATCTATGCACTGTTTACTTGCATTTCCAGTGAAGAAGAGTGGACTTTTCCCCGTTTCCAGAAGTTGGAGGTAAGTTTGATTTACTATGTGTGAAATGTCTGTTGTCTTAATGTAGGCTATGAACAACTTGGCTATGCTGGGGTTGAAACAGATATGGCAAAGTTTGCTAATTGAGGCTGTTAACAGTATGAAAGTCGAAACAGTTTCACCGTGTCACTGCTATTGGAAAAAAAAACAGTTACTACATGGCAGTCACTGCCTGTATAAGTGAGTGAGTGAGTAACTAAGAAACACCATTAAATCAGCCACCCCTGTGTAAGCAATGGTCTCAGTCTGGCCACCCCTATGAAAATTGTCTGGCTCCGCCGCTGGTGAGAGGCCAAAAGTTTTCCTTCAGAAAGTGTTTAGGAGCACGTTTCAGAGCCTTAGGAGTGGTTTGGACCCCTCTTTTTGTGGTACTTTTTGTCAAGCTGAAGTTGGTGTTTAGGGTTGTTGAGAGTGTACATGGCTTGGTGTTTTAACCAGGGTCAGCTTTGACCGATCCTCAGGGGAGAAAGATAGAGACATGGGACCTTGTCCTACCTCCCCATTTGTGTGTACCCCGAGTCCAACGGTACCACCCTTGAGTCTCTAGGACTTAGGGTTCCGGAGTTATGAGCATTTGAAGATCCCCCATATAAGTGAGTTGGGAGAGTGAAAATTTGGGGTTTTAACCAGGGTCAGTTTTGACCGATCCTCAGTGGAACAAGATAGAGACATGGTACCTTGTCCTATCCCCCCATTTGTGTGTACCCCGAGTCCAACGGTACCACCCTTGAGTCACTAGGACTTAGGGTTCCGGAGTTATGAGCATTCGAAGTTCCCCCATATAAGTGAGTTGGGAGAGTGAAAATTTGCCTAAGGGTGAGAGGCCAAAAGTGTTCCTCCAGAAAGTGTTTAGGAACACGTTTCAAAGCCTTAGGAGTGGTTTGGATCCCTCTTTTTGTGGTACTTTTTGTCAAGCTGAAGTTGGTGTTTAGGGTTGTTGAGAGTGTACATGGCTTGGTGTTTTAACCAGGGTCAGCTTTGACCGATCCTCAGGGGAGAAAGATAGAGACATGGGACCTTGTCCTACCCCCCCCATTTGTGTGTACCCCGAGTCCAACGGTACCACCCTTGAGTCTCTAGGACTTAGGGTTCCGGAGTTATGAGCATTTGAAGTTCCCCCATATAAGTGAGTTGGGAGAGTGAAAATTTGCCTAAGGGTGAGAGGCCAAAAGTGTTCCTCCAGAAAGTGTTTAGGAGCACGTTTCAGAGCCTTAGGAGTGGTTTGGACCCCTCTTTTTGTGGTACTTTTTGTCAAGCTGAAGTTGGTGTTTAGGGTTGTTGAGAGTGTACATGGCTTGGTGTTTTAACCAGGGTCAGCTTTGACCGATCCTCAGGGGAGAGAGATAGAGACATGGGACCTTGTCTTACCCCCCCCCCATTTGTGTGTACCCCGAGTCCAACGGTACCACCCTTGAGTCTCTAGGACTTAGGGTTCCGGAGTTATGAGCATTTGAAGATCCCCCATATAAGTGAGTTGGGAGAGTGAAAATTTGCCTAAGGGTGAGAGGCCAAAAGTGTTCCTCCAGAAAGTGTTTAGGAGCACGTTTCAGAACCTTAGGAGTGGTTTGGACCCCTGTTTTTTTGATACTTTTTGTCAAGCTGAAGTTGGTGTTTAGGGTTGTTGAGAGTGTACATGGCTTGGTGTTTTAACCAGGGTCAGCTTTGACCGATCCTCAGGGGAGAAAGATAGAGACATGGGACCTTGTCCTACCCCCCCATTTGTGTGTACCCCGAGTCCAACGGTACCACCCTTGAGTCTCTAGGACTTAGGGTTCCGGAGTTATGAGCATTTGAAGATCCCCCATATAAGTGAGTTGGGAGAGTGAAAATTTGGGGTTTTAACCAGGGTCAGCTTTGACCGATCCTCAGGGGAGAAAGATAGAGACATGGGACCTTGTCCTTCCCCCCCATTTGTGTGTACCCCGAGTCCAACGGTACCACCCTTGAGTCTCTAGGACTTAGGGTTCCGGAGTTATGAGCATTTGAAGATCCCCCATATAAGTGAGTTGGGAGAGTGAAAATTTTCCTAAGGGTGAGAGGCCAAAAGTGTTCCTCCAGAAAGTGTTTAGGAGCACGTTTCAGAACCTTAGGAGTGGTTTGGACCCCTCTTTTTGTGGTACTTTTTGTCAAGCTGAAGTTGGTGTTTAGGGTGGTTGAGAGTGTACATGGCTTGGTGTTTTAACCAGGGACAGCTTTGACCGATCCTCAGGGGAGAAAGATAGAGACATGGGACCTTGTCCTACCCCCCCATTTGTGTGTACCCCGAGTCCAACGGTACCACCCTTGAGTCTCTAGGACTTAGGGTTCCGGAGTTATGAGCATTTGAAGATCCCCCATATAAGTGAGTTGGGAGAGTGAAAATTTGCCTAAGGTTGAGAGGCCAAAAGTGTTCCTCCAGAAAGTGTTTAGGAGCACGTTTCAGAACCTTAGGAGTGGTTTGGACCCCTCTTTTTGTGGTACTTTTTGTCAAGCTGAAGTTGGTGTTTAGGGTGGTTGAGAGTGTACATGGCTTGGTGTTTTAACCAGGGTCAGCTTTGACCGATCCTCAGGGGAGAAAGATAGAGACATGGGACCTTGTCCTACCCCCCCATTTGTGTGTACCCCGAGTCCAACGGTACCACCCTTGAGTCTCTAGGACTTAGGGTTCCGGAGTTATGAGCATTTGAAGATCCCCCATATAAGTGAGTTGGGAGAGTGAAAATTTGGGGTTTTAACCAGGGTCAGCTTCGACCGATCCGCAGGGGAGAAAGATAGAGACATGGGATCTTGTCCTACCCCCCCATTTGTGTGTACCCCGAGTCCAACGGTACCACCCTTGAGTCTCTAGGACTTAGGGTTCCGGAGTTATGAGCATTTGAAGATCCACCATATAAGTGAGTTGGGAGATTGAAAATTTGGGGTTTTAACCAGGGTCAGCTTTGACCGATCCTCAAGGGAGAAAGATAGAGACATGGGACCTTGTCCTACCCCCCCATTTGTGTGTACCCCGAATCCAACGGTACCACCCTTGAGTCTCATGGACTTAGGGTTCCGGAGTTATGAGCATTTGAAGATCCCCCATATAAGTGAGTTGGGAGAGTGAAAATTTGCCTAAGGGTGAGAGGCCAAAAGTGTTCCTCCAGACAGTGTTTAGGAGCACGTTTCAGAGCCTTAGGAGTGGTTTCGACCCCTTTTTTTGTGGTACTTTTTGTCAAGCTGAAGTTTGTGTTTAGGGTTGTTGAGAGTGTACATGGCTTGGTGTTTTAACCAGGGTCAGCTTTGACCGATCCTCAGGGGAGAAAGATAGAGACATGGGACCTTGTCCTACCCCCCCCCCCCCCCATTTGTGTGTACCCCGAGTCCAACGGTACCACCCTTGAGTCTCTAGGACTTAGGGTTCTGGAGTTATGAGCATTTGAAGATCCCCCATATAAGTGAGTTGGGAGAGTGAAAATTTGCCGAAGGTTGAGAGGCCAAAAGTGTTCCTCCAGAAAGTGTTTAGGAGCACGTTTCAGAACCTTAGGAGTGGTTTGGACCCCTCTTTTTGTGGTACTTTTTGTCAAGCTGAAGTTGGTGTTTAGGGTGGTTGAGAGTGTACATGGCTTGGTGTTTTAACCAGGGTCAGCTTTGACCGATCCTCAGGGGAGAAAGATAGAGACATGGGACCTTGTCCTACCCCCCCATTTGTGTGTACCCTGAGTCCAACGGTACCACCCTTGAGTCTCTAGGACTTAGGGTTCCGGAGTTATGAGCATTTGAAGATCCCCCATATAAGTGAGTTGGGAGAGTGAAAATTTGGGGTTTTAACCAGGGTCAGTTTTAACCGATCCTCAGTGGAGCAAGATAGAGACATGGGACCTTGTCCTATCCCCCATTTGTGTGTACCCCGAGTCCAACGGTACCACCCTTGAGTCTCTAGGACTTAGGGTTCCGGAGTTATGAGCATTCGAAGTTCCCCCATCTAAGTGAGTTGGGGGAGTGAAAATTTGCCTAAGGGTGAGAGGCCAAAAGTGTTCCCCCAGAAAGTGTTTAGGAGCACGTTTCAGAGCCTTAGGAGTGGTTTGGACCCCTCTTTTTGTGATACTTTTTGTCAAGCTGAAGTTGGTGTTTAGGGTTGTTGAGAGTGTACATGGCTTGCTGTTTTAACCATTGTCAGCTTTGACCGATCCTCAGGGGAGAAAGATAGAGACATGGGACCTTGTCCTACCCCCCCATTTGTGTGTACCCCGAGTCCAACGGTACCACCCTTGAGTCTCTAGGACTTAGGGTTCCGGAGTTATGAGCATTTGAAGATCCCCCATATAAGTGAGTTGGGAGAGTGAAAATTTTCCTAAGGGTGAGAGGCCAAAAGTGTTCCTCCAGAAAGTGTTTAGGAGCACGTTTCAGAACCTTAGGAGTGGTTTGGACCCCTCTTTTTGTGGTACTTTTTGTCAAGCTGAAGTTGGTGTTTAGGGTGGTTGAGAGTGTACATGGCTTGGTGTTTTAACCAGGGACAGCTTTGACCGATCCTCAGGGGAGAAAGATAGAGACATGGGACCTTGTCCTACCCCCCCATTTGTGTGTACCCCGAGTCCAACGGTACCACCCTTGAGTCTCTAGGACTTAGGGTTCCGGAGTTATGAGCATTTGAAGATCCCCCATATAAGTGAGTTGGGAGAGTGAAAATTTGCCTAAGGTTGAGAGGCCAAAAGTGTTCCTCCAGAAAGTGTTTAGGAGCACGTTTCAGAACCTTAGGAGTGGTTTGGACCCCTCTTTTTGTGGTACTTTTTGTCAAGCTGAAGTTGGTGTTTAGGGTGGTTGAGAGTGTACATGGCTTGGTGTTTTAACCAGGGTCAGCTTTGACCGATCCTCAGGGGAGAAAGATAGAGACATGGGACCTTGTCCTACCCCCCCATTTGTGTGTACCCCGAGTCCAACGGTACCACCCTTGAGTCTCTAGGACTTAGGGTTCCGGAGTTATGAGCATTTGAAGATCCCCCATATAAGTGAGTTGGGAGAGTGAAAATTTGGGGTTTTAACCAGGGTCAGCTTCGACCGATCCGCAGGGGAGAAAGATAGAGACATGGGATCTTGTCCTACCCCCCCATTTGTGTGTACCCCGAGTCCAACGGTACCACCCTTGAGTCTCTAGGACTTAGGGTTCCGGAGTTATGAGCATTTGAAGATCCACCATATAAGTGAGTTGGGAGATTGAAAATTTGGGGTTTTAACCAGGGTCAGCTTTGACCGATCCTCAAGGGAGAAAGATAGAGACATGGGACCTTGTCCTACCCCCCCATTTGTGTGTACCCCGAATCCAACGGTACCACCCTTGAGTCTCATGGACTTAGGGTTCCGGAGTTATGAGCATTTGAAGATCCCCCATATAAGTGAGTTGGGAGAGTGAAAATTTGCCTAAGGGTGAGAGGCCAAAAGTGTTCCTCCAGACAGTGTTTAGGAGCACGTTTCAGAGCCTTAGGAGTGGTTTCGACCCCTTTTTTTGTGGTACTTTTTGTCAAGCTGAAGTTTGTGTTTAGGGTTGTTGAGAGTGTACATGGCTTGGTGTTTTAACCAGGGTCAGCTTTGACCGATCCTCAGGGGAGAAAGATAGAGACATGGGACCTTGTCCTACCCCCCCCCCCCCCATTTGTGTGTACCCCGAGTCCAACGGTACCACCCTTGAGTCTCTAGGACTTAGGGTTCTGGAGTTATGAGCATTTGAAGATCCCCCATATAAGTGAGTTGGGAGAGTGAAAATTTGCCGAAGGTTGAGAGGCCAAAAGTGTTCCTCCAGAAAGTGTTTAGGAGCACGTTTCAGAACCTTAGGAGTGGTTTGGACCCCTCTTTTTGTGGTACTTTTTGTCAAGCTGAAGTTGGTGTTTAGGGTGGTTGAGAGTGTACATGGCTTGGTGTTTTAACCAGGGTCAGCTTTGACCGATCCTCAGGGGAGAAAGATAGAGACATGGGACCTTGTCCTACCCCCCCATTTGTGTGTACCCTGAGTCCAACGGTACCACCCTTGAGTCTCTAGGACTTAGGGTTCCGGAGTTATGAGCATTTGAAGATCCCCCATATAAGTGAGTTGGGAGAGTGAAAATTTGGGGTTTTAACCAGGGTCAGTTTTAACCGATCCTCAGTGGAGCAAGATAGAGACATGGGACCTTGTCCTATCCCCCATTTGTGTGTACCCCGAGTCCAACGGTACCACCCTTGAGTCTCTAGGACTTAGGGTTCCGGAGTTATGAGCATTCGAAGTTCCCCCATCTAAGTGAGTTGGGGGAGTGAAAATTTGCCTAAGGGTGAGAGGCCAAAAGTGTTCCCCCAGAAAGTGTTTAGGAGCACGTTTCAGAGCCTTAGGAGTGGTTTGGACCCCTCTTTTTGTGATACTTTTTGTCAAGCTGAAGTTGGTGTTTAGGGTTGTTGAGAGTGTACATGGCTTGCTGTTTTAACCATTGTCAGCTTTGACCGATCCTCAGGGGAGAAAGATAGAGACATGGGACCTTGTCCTACCCCCCCATTTGTGTGTACCCCGAGTCCAACGGTACCACCCTTGAGTCTCTAGGACTTAGGGTTCCGGAGTTATGAGCATTTGAAGATCCCCCATATAAGTGAGTTGGGAGAGTGAAAATTTGGGGTTTTAACCAGGGTCAGCTTTGACCGATCCTCAGGGGAGAAAGATAGAGACATGGGACCTTGTCCTACCCCCCCATTTGTGTGTACCCCGAGTCCAACGGTACCACCCTTGAGTCTCTAGGACTTAGGGTTCCGGAGTTATGAGCATTTGAAGATCCCCCATATAAGTGAGTTGGGAGAGTGAAAATTTGGGGTTTTAACCAGGGTCAGCTTTGACCGATCCTCAGGGGAGAAAGATAGAGACATGGGACCTTGTCCTTCCCCCCCATTTGTGTGTACCCCGAGTCCAACGGTACCACCCTTGAGTCTCTAGGACTTAGGGTTCCGGAGTTATGAGCATTTGAAGATCCCCCATATAAGTGAGTTGGGAGAGTGAAAATTTGCCTAAGGGTGAGAGGCCAAAAGTGTTCCTCCAGAAAGTGTTTAGGAGCACGTTTCAGAACCTTAGGAGTGGTTTGGACCCCTCTTTTTGTGGTACTTTTTGTCAAGCTGAAGTTGGTGTTTAGGGTGGTTGAGAGTGTACATGGCTTGGTGTTTTAACCAGGGACAGCTTTGACCGATCCTCAGGGGAGAAAGATAGAGACATGGGACCTTGTCCTACCCCCCCATTTGTGTGTACCCCGAGTCCAACGGTACCACCCTTGAGTCTCTAGGACTTAGGGTTCCGGAGTTATGAGCATTTGAAGATCCCCCATATAAGTGAGTTGGGAGAGTGAAAATTTGCCTAAGGTTGAGAGGCCAAAAGTGTTCCTCCAGAAAGTGTTTAGGAGCACGTTTCAGAACCTTAGGAGTGGTTTGGACCCCTCTTTTTGTGGTACTTTTTGTCAAGCTGAAGTTGGTGTTTAGGGTGGTTGAGAGTGTACATGGCTTGGTGTTTTAACCAGGGTCAGCTTTGACCGATCCTCAGGGGAGAAAGATAGAGACATGGGACCTTGTCCTACCCCCCCATTTGTGTGTACCCCGAGTCCAACGGTACCACCCTTGAGTCTCTAGGACTTAGGGTTCCAGAGTTATGAGCATTTGAAGATCCCCCATATAAGTGAGTTGGGAGAGTGAAAATTTGCCTAAGGGTGAGAGGCCAAAAGTGTTCCTCCAGAAAGTGTTTAGGAGCACGTTTCAGAGCCTTAGGAGTGGTTTGGACCCCTCTTTTTGTGGTACTTTTTGTCAAGCTGAAGTTGATGTTTAGGGTTGTTGAGAGTGTACATGGCTTGGTGTTTTAACCAGGGTCAGCTTTGACCGATCCTCAGGGGAGAAAGATAGAGACATGGGACCTTGTCCTACCCCCCCATTTGTGTGTACCCCGAGTCCAACGGTACCACCCTTGAGTCTCTAGGACTTAGGGTTCCGGAGTTATGAGCATTTGAAGATCCCCCATATAAGTGAGTTGGGAGAGTGAAAATTTGGGGTTTTAACCAGGGTCAGTTTTGACCGATCCTCAGGAGAGAAAGATAGAGACATGGGACCTTGTCCTACACCCCCCCCCCCCCCATTTGTGTGTACCCCGAGTCCAACGGTACCACCCTTGAGTCTCTAGGATTTAGGGTTCCGGAGTTATGAGCATTTGAAGATCCCCCATATAAGTGAGTTGGGAGAGTGGAAATTTGCCTAAGGGTGAGAGGCCAAAAGTGTTCCTCCAGAAAATGTTTAGGAGCACGTTTCAGAGCCTTAGGAGTGGCTTGGACCCCTCTTTTTGTGGTACTTTTTGTCAAGCTGAAGTTGGTGTTTAGGGTTGTTGAGAGTGTACATGGCTTGGTGTTTTAACCAGGGTCAGCTTTGACCGATCCTCAGGGGAGAAAGATAGAGACATGGGACCTTGTCCTAGCCCCCCATTTGTGTGTACCCCGAGTCCAACGGTACCACCCTTGAGTCTCTAGGACTTAGGGTTCCGGAGTTATGAGCATTTTAAGATCCCCCATATAAGTGAGTTGGGAGAGTGGAAATTTCCCAAGGGTGAGAGGCCAAAAGTGTTCCTCCAGAAAATGTTTAGGAGCACGTTTCAGAGCCTTAGGAGTGGCTTGGACCCCTCTTTTTGTGGTACTTTTTGTCAAGCTGAAGTTGGTGTTTAGGGTTGTTGAGAGTGTACATGGCTTGGTGTTTTAACCAGGGTCAGCTTTGACCGATCCTCAGGGGAGAAAGATAGAGACATGGGACCTTGTCCTAGCCCCCCTTTTGTGTGTACCCCGAGTCCAACGGTACCACCCTTGAGTCTCTAGGACTTAGGGTTCCGGAGTTATGAGCATTTTAAGATCCCCCATATAAGTGAGTTGGGAGAGTGGAAATTTCCCAAGGGTGAGAGGCCAAAAGTGTTCCTCCAGAAAATGTTTAGGAGCACGTTTCAGAGCCTTAGGAGTGGCTTGGACCCCTCTTTTTGTGGTACTTTTTGTCAAGCTGAAGTTGGTGTTTAGGGTTGTTGAGAGTGTACATGGCTTGGTGTTTTAACCAGGGTCAGCTTTGACCGATCCTCAGGGGAGAAAGATAGAGACATGGGACCTTGTCCTAGCCCCCCATTTGTGTGTACCCCGAGTCCAACGGTACCACCCTTGAGTCTCTAGGACTTAGGGTTCCGGAGTTATGAGCATTTGAAGATCCCCTATATAAGTGAGTTGGGAGAGTGAAAATTTGGGGTTTTAACCAGGGTCAGCTTCGACCGATCCGCAGGGGAGAAAGATAGAGACATGGGACCTTGTCCTACCCCCCCATTTGTGTGTACCCCGAGTCCAACGGTACCACCCTTGAGTCTCTAGGACTTAGGGTTCCGGAGTTATGAGCATTTGAAGATCCCCCATATAAGTGAGTTGGGAGAGTGAAAATTTGGGGTTTTAACCAGGGTCAGTTTTAACCGATCCTCAGTGGAGCAAGATAGAGACATGGGGCCTTGTCCTATCCCCCATTTGTGTGTACCCCGAGTCCAACGGTACCACCCTTGAGTCTCTAGGACTTAGGGTTCCGGAGTTATGAGCATTCGAAGTTCCCCCATATAAGTGAGTTGGGAGAGTGAAAATTTGCCTAAGTGTGAGAGGCCAAAAAGTGTTCCTCCAGAAAGTGTTTAGGAGCACGTTTCAGAGCCTTAGGAGTGGTTTGGACCCCTCTTTTTGTGGTACTTTTTGTCAAGCTGGAGGTGTTTAGGGTTGTTGAGAGTGTACATGGCTTGGTGTTTTAACCAGGGTCAGCTTTGACCGATCCTCAGGGGAGAAAGATAGAGACATGGGACCTTGTCCTACCCCCCCATTTGTGTGTACCCCGAGTCCAACGGTACCACCCTTGAGTCTCTAGGACTTAGGGTTCCAGAGTTATGAGCATTTGAAGATCCCCCATATAAGTGAGTTGGGAGAGTGAAAATTTGCCTAAGGGTGAGAGGCCAAAAGTGTTCCTCCAGAAAGTGTTTAGGAGCACGTTTCAGAACCTTAGGAGTGGTTTGGACCCCTCTTTTTGTGGTACTTTTTGTCAAGCTGAAGTTGATGTTTAGGGTTGTTGAGAGTGTACATGGCTTGGTGTTTTAACCAGGGTCAGCTTTGACCGATCCTCAGGGGAGAAAGATAGAGACATGGGACCTTGTCCTACCCCCCCATTTGTGTGTACCCCGAGTCCAACGGTACCACCCTTGAGTCTCTAGGACTTAGGGTTCCGGAGTTATGAGCATTTGAAGATCCCCTATATAAGTGAGTTGGGAGAGTGAAAATTTGGGGTTTTAACCAGGGTCAGCTTCGACCGATCCGCAGGGGAGAAAGATAGAGACATGGGACCTTGTCCTACCCCCCCATTTGTGTGTACCCCGAGTCCAACGGTACCACCCTTGAGTCTCTAGGACTTAGGGTTCCGGAGTTATGAGCATTTGAAGATCCCCCATATAAGTGAGTTGGGAGAGTGAAAATTTGCCTGTGAGAGGCCAAAAGTGTTCCTCCAGAAAGTGTTTAGGAGCACGTTTCAGAGCCTTAGGAGTGGTTTGGACCCCTCTTTTTGTGGTACTTTTTGTCAAGCTGAAGTTGGTGTTTAGGGTGGTTGAGAGTGTACATGGCTTGGTGTTTTAACCAGGGTCAGCTTTGACCGATCCTCAGGGGAGAAAGATAGAGACATGGGACCTTGTCCTACCCCCCCCATTTGTGTGTACCCCGAGTTCAACGGTACCACCCTTGAGTCTCTAGGACGTAGGGTTCCGGAGTTATGAGCATTTGAAGATCCCCCATATAAGTGAGTTGGGAGATTGAAAATTTGGGGTTTTAACCAGGGTCAGCTTTGACCGATCCTCAAGGGAGAAAGATAGAGACATGGGACCTTGTCCTACCCCCCCATTTGTGTGTACCCCAAGTCCAACGGTACCACCCTTGAGTCTCTAGGACTTAGGGTTCCGGAGTTATGAGCATTTGAAGATCCCCCATATAAGTGAGTTGGGAGAGTGAAAATTTGCCAAAGTGTGAGAGGCCAAAAGTGTTCCTCCAGAAAGTGTTTAGGAGCACGTTTCAGAGCCTTAGGAGTGGTTTGGACCCCTCTTTTTGTGGTACTTTTTGTCAAGCTGAAGTTGGTGTTTAGGGTGGTTGAGAGTGTACATGGCTTGGTGTTTTAACCAGGGACAGCTTTGACCGATCCTCAGGGGAGAAAGATAGAGACATGGGATCTTGTCCTACCCCCCCATTTGTGTGTACCCCGAGTCCAACGGTACCACCCTTGAGTCTCTAGGACTTAGGGTTCCGGAGTTATGAGCATTTGAAGATCCCCCATATAAGTGAGTTGGGAGAGTGAAAATTTGCCTAAGGGTGAGAGGCCAAAAGTGTTCCTCCAGAAAGTGTTTAGGAGCACGTTTCAGAGCCTTAGGAGTGGTTTGGACCCCTCTTTTTGTGGTACTTTTTGTCAAGCTGAAGTTGGTGTTTAGGGTGGTTGAGAGCGTACATGGCTTGGTGTTTTAACCAGGGTCAGCTTTGACCGATCCTCAGGGGAGAAAGATAGAGACATGGGACCTTGTCCTACCCCCCCCCATTTGTGTGTACCCCGAGTCCAACGGTACCACCCTTGAGTCTCTAGGACTTAGGGTTCCGGAGTTATGAGCATTTGAAGATCCCCCATATAAGTGAGTTGGGAGAGTGAAAATTTGCTGAAGTGTGAGAGGCCAAAAGTGTTCCTCCAGAAAGTGTTTAGGAGCACGTTTCAGAGCCTTAGGAGTGGTTTGGACCCCTCTTTTTGTGGTACTTTTTGTCAAGCTGGAGGTGTTTAGGGTGGTTGAGAGTGTACATGGCTTGGTGTTTTAACCAGGGTCAGCTTTGACCGATCCTCAGGGGAGAAAGATAGAGACATGGGACCTTGTCCTACCCCCTCCCCCCCCCCCCCCATTTGTGTGTACCCCGAGTCCAACGGTACCACCCTTGAGTCTCTAGGACTTAGGGTTCCGGAGTTATGAGCATTTGAAGATCCCCCATATAAGTGAGTTGGGAGATTGAAAATTTGGGGTTTTAACCAGGGTCAGCTTTGACCGATCCTCAAGGGAGAAAGATAGAGACATGGGACCTTGTCCTACCCCCCCCATTTGTGTGTACCCCGAGTCCAACGGTACCACCCTTGAGTCTCTAGGACTTAGGGTTCCGGAGTTATGAGCATTTGAAGATCCCCCATATAAGTGAGTTGGGAGAGTGAAAATTTGCCTAAGGGGGGGGGGGGGGGCAAAAGTGTTCCTCCAGAAAGTGTTTAGGAGCACGTTTCAGAGCCTTAGGAGTGGTTTGGACCCCTTTTTTGTGGTACTTTTTGTCAAGCTGAAGTTGGTGTTTAGGGTTGTTGAGAGTGTACATGGCTTGGTGTTTTAACCAGGGTCAGTTTTGACCGATCCTCAGGGGAAAAAGATAGAGACATGGGACCTTATCCTACCCCCCCATTTGTGTGTACCCCGAGTCCAACGGTACCACCCTTGAGTCTCTAGGACTTAGGGTTCCGGAGTTATGAGCATTTGAAGATCCCCCATATAAGTGAGTTGGGAGAGTGAAAATTTGCCTAAGGGTGAGAGGCCAAAAGTGTTCCTCCAGAAAGTGTTTAGGAGCACGTTTCAGAACCTTAGGAGTGGTTTGGACCCCTCTTTTTGTGGTACTTTTTGTCAAGCTGAAGTTGATGTTTAGGGTTGTTGAGAGTGTACATGGCTTGGTGTTTTAACCAGGGTCAGCTTTGACCGATCCTCAGGGGAGAAAGATAGAGACATGGGACCTTGTCCTACCCCCCCATTTGTGTGTACCCCGAGTCCAACGGTACCACCCTTGAGTCTCTAGGACTTAGGGTTCCGGAGTTATGAGCATTTGAAGATCCCCCATATAAGTGAGTTGGGAGAGTGAAAATTTGTGGTTTTAACCAGGGTCAGCTTCGACCGATCCGCAGGGGAGAAAGATAGAGACATGGGACCTTGTCCTACCCCCCCATTTGTGTGTACCCCGAGTCCAACGGTACCACCCTTGAGTCTCTAGGACTTAGGGTTCCGGAGTTATGAGCATTTGAAGATCCCCCATATAAGTGAGTTGGGAGAGTGAAAATTTTCCTAAGGGTGAGAGGCCAAAAGTGTTCCTCCAGAAAGTGTTTAGGAGCACGTTTCAGAACCTTAGGAGTGGTTTGGACCCCTCTTTTTGTGGTACTTTTTGTCAAGCTGAAGTTGGTGTTTAGGGTGGTTGAGAGTGTACATGGCTTGGTGTTTTAACCAGGGACAGCTTTGACCGATCCTCAGGGGAGAAAGATAGAGACATGGGACCTTGTCCTACCCCCCCATTTGTGTGTACCCCGAGTCCAACGGTACCACCCTTGAGTCTCTAGGACTTAGGGTTCCGGAGTTATGAGCATTTGAAGATCCCCCATATAAGTGAGTTGGGAGAGTGAAAATTTGCCTAAGGGTGAGAGGCCAAAAGTGTTCCTCCAGAAAGTGTTTAGGAGCACGTTTCGGAGCCTTAGGAGTGGTTTGGACCCCTTTTTTTGTGGTACTTTTTGTCAAGCTGAAGTTGGTGTTTAGGGTTGTTGAGAGTGTACATGGCTTGGTGTTTTAACCAGGGTCAGCTTTGACCGATCCTCAGGGGAGAAAGATAGAGACATGGGACCTTGTCCTACCCCCCCATTTGTGTGTACCCCGAGTCCAACGGTACCACCCTTGAGTCTCTAGGACTTAGGGTTCCGGAGTTATGAGCATTTGAAGATCCCCCATATAAGTGAGTTGGGAGAGTGAAAATTTGGGGTTTTAACCAGGGTCAGCTTTGACCGATCCTCAGGGGAGAAAGATAGAGACATGGGACCTTGTCCTTCCCCCCCATTTGTGTGTACCCCGAGTCCAACGGTACCACCCTTGAGTCTCTAGGACTTAGGGTTCCGGAGTTATGAGCATTTGAAGATCCCCCATATAAGTGAGTTGGGAGAGTGAAAATTTGCCTAAGGGTGAGAGGCCAAAAGTGTTCCTCCAGAAAGTGTTTAGGAGCACGTTTCAGAGCCTTAGGAGTGGTTTGGACCCCCTTTTTTGTGGTACTTTTTGTCAAGCTGAAGTTGGTGTTTAGGGTTGTTGAGAGTGTACATGGCTTGGTGTTTTAACCAGGGTCAGCTTTGACCGATCCTCAGGGGAGAAAGATAGAGACATGGGACCTTGTCCTACCCCCCCATTTGTGTGTACCCCGAGTCCAACGGTACCACCCTTGAGTCTCTAGGACTTAGGGTTCCGGAGTTATGAGCATTTGAAGATCCCCCATATAAGTGAGTTGGGAGAGTGAAAAGTTGGGGTTTTAACCAGGGTCAGCTTTGACCGATCCTCAGGGGAGAAAGATAGAGACATGGGACCTTGTCCTACCCCCCCATTTGTGTGTACCCCGAGTCCAACGGTACCACCCTTGAGTCTCTAGGACTTAGGGTTCCGGAGTTATGAGCATTTGAAGATCCCCCATATAAGTGAGTTGGGAGAGTGAAAATTTGGGGTTTTAACCAGGGTCAGCTTTGACCGATCCTCAGGGGAGAAAGATAGAGACATGGGACCTTGTCCTTCCCCCCCATTTGTGTGTACCCCGAGTCCAACGGTACCACCCTTGAGTCTCTAGGACTTAGGGTTCCGGAGTTATGAGCATTTGAAGATCCCCCATATAAGTGAGTTGGGAGAGTGAAAATTTTCCTAAGGGTGAGAGGCCAAAAGTGTTCCTCCAGAAAGTGTTTAGGAGCACGTTTCAGAACCTTAGGAGTGGTTTGGACCCCTCTTTTTGTGGTACTTTTTGTCAAGCTGAAGTTGGTGTTTAGGGTGGTTGAGAGTGTACATGGCTTGGTGTTTTAACCAGGGACAGCTTTGACCGATCCTCAGGGGAGAAAGATAGAGACATGGGACCTTGTCCTACCCCCCCATTTGTGTGTACCCCGAGTCCAACGGTACCACCCTTGAGTCTCTAGGACTTAGGGTTCCGGAGTTATGAGCATTTGAAGATCCCCCATATAAGTGAGTTGGGAGAGTGAAAATTTGCCTAAGGTTGAGAGGCCAAAAGTGTTCCTCCAGAAAGTGTTTAGGAGCACGTTTCAGAACCTTAGGAGTGGTTTGGACCCCTCTTTTTGTGGTACTTTTTGTCAAGCTGAAGTTGGTGTTTAGGGTGGTTGAGAGTGTACATGGCTTGGTGTTTTAACCAGGGTCAGCTTTGACCGATCCTCAGGGGAGAAAGATAGAGACATGGGACCTTGTCCTACCCCCCCATTTGTGTGTACCCCGAGTCCAACGGTACCACCCTTGAGTCTCTAGGACTTAGGGTTCCGGAGTTATGAGCATTTGAAGATCCCCCATATAAGTGAGTTGGGAGAGTGAAAATTTGGGGTTTTAACCAGGGTCAGCTTCGACCGATCCGCAGGGGAGAAAGATAGAGACATGGGATCTTGTCCTACCCCCCCATTTGTGTGTACCCCGAGTCCAACGGTACCACCCTTGAGTCTCTAGGACTTAGGGTTCCGGAGTTATGAGCATTTGAAGATCCACCATATAAGTGAGTTGGGAGATTGAAAATTTGGGGTTTTAACCAGGGTCAGCTTTGACCGATCCTCAAGGGAGAAAGATAGAGACATGGGACCTTGTCCTACCCCCCCATTTGTGTGTACCCCGAATCCAACGGTACCACCCTTGAGTCTCATGGACTTAGGGTTCCGGAGTTATGAGCATTTGAAGATCCCCCATATAAGTGAGTTGGGAGAGTGAAAATTTGCCTAAGGGTGAGAGGCCAAAAGTGTTCCTCCAGACAGTGTTTAGGAGCACGTTTCAGAGCCTTAGGAGTGGTTTCGACCCCTTTTTTTGTGGTACTTTTTGTCAAGCTGAAGTTTGTGTTTAGGGTTGTTGAGAGTGTACATGGCTTGGTGTTTTAACCAGGGTCAGCTTTGACCGATCCTCAGGGGAGAAAGATAGAGACATGGGACCTTGTCCTACCCCCCCCCCCCCCCATTTGTGTGTACCCCGAGTCCAACGGTACCACCCTTGAGTCTCTAGGACTTAGGGTTCTGGAGTTATGAGCATTTGAAGATCCCCCATATAAGTGAGTTGGGAGAGTGAAAATTTGCCGAAGGTTGAGAGGCCAAAAGTGTTCCTCCAGAAAGTGTTTAGGAGCACGTTTCAGAACCTTAGGAGTGGTTTGGACCCCTCTTTTTGTGGTACTTTTTGTCAAGCTGAAGTTGGTGTTTAGGGTGGTTGAGAGTGTACATGGCTTGGTGTTTTAACCAGGGTCAGCTTTGACCGATCCTCAGGGGAGAAAGATAGAGACATGGGACCTTGTCCTACCCCCCCATTTGTGTGTACCCTGAGTCCAACGGTACCACCCTTGAGTCTCTAGGACTTAGGGTTCCGGAGTTATGAGCATTTGAAGATCCCCCATATAAGTGAGTTGGGAGAGTGAAAATTTGGGGTTTTAACCAGGGTCAGTTTTAACCGATCCTCAGTGGAGCAAGATAGAGACATGGGACCTTGTCCTATCCCCCATTTGTGTGTACCCCGAGTCCAACGGTACCACCCTTGAGTCTCTAGGACTTAGGGTTCCGGAGTTATGAGCATTCGAAGTTCCCCCATCTAAGTGAGTTGGGGGAGTGAAAATTTGCCTAAGGGTGAGAGGCCAAAAGTGTTCCCCCAGAAAGTGTTTAGGAGCACGTTTCAGAGCCTTAGGAGTGGTTTGGACCCCTCTTTTTGTGATACTTTTTGTCAAGCTGAAGTTGGTGTTTAGGGTTGTTGAGAGTGTACATGGCTTGCTGTTTTAACCATTGTCAGCTTTGACCGATCCTCAGGGGAGAAAGATAGAGACATGGGACCTTGTCCTACCCCCCCATTTGTGTGTACCCCGAGTCCAACGGTACCACCCTTGAGTCTCTAGGACTTAGGGTTCCGGAGTTATGAGCATTTGAAGATCCCCCATATAAGTGAGTTGGGAGAGTGAAAATTTGGGGTTTTAACCAGGGTCAGCTTTGACCGATCCTCAGGGGAGAAAGATAGAGACATGGGACCTTGTCCTACCCCCCCATTTGTGTGTACCCCGAGTCCAACGGTACCACCCTTGAGTCTCTAGGACTTAGGGTTCCGGAGTTATGAGCATTTGAAGATCCCCCATATAAGTGAGTTGGGAGAGTGAAAATTTGGGGTTTTAACCAGGGTCAGCTTTGACCGATCCTCAGGGGAGAAAGATAGAGACATGGGACCTTGTCCTTCCCCCCCATTTGTGTGTACCCCGAGTCCAACGGTACCACCCTTGAGTCTCTAGGACTTAGGGTTCCGGAGTTATGAGCATTTGAAGATCCCCCATATAAGTGAGTTGGGAGAGTGAAAATTTGCCTAAGGGTGAGAGGCCAAAAGTGTTCCTCCAGAAAGTGTTTAGGAGCACGTTTCAGAACCTTAGGAGTGGTTTGGACCCCTCTTTTTGTGGTACTTTTTGTCAAGCTGAAGTTGGTGTTTAGGGTGGTTGAGAGTGTACATGGCTTGGTGTTTTAACCAGGGACAGCTTTGACCGATCCTCAGGGGAGAAAGATAGAGACATGGGACCTTGTCCTACCCCCCCATTTGTGTGTACCCCGAGTCCAACGGTACCACCCTTGAGTCTCTAGGACTTAGGGTTCCGGAGTTATGAGCATTTGAAGATCCCCCATATAAGTGAGTTGGGAGAGTGAAAATTTGCCTAAGGTTGAGAGGCCAAAAGTGTTCCTCCAGAAAGTGTTTAGGAGCACGTTTCAGAACCTTAGGAGTGGTTTGGACCCCTCTTTTTGTGGTACTTTTTGTCAAGCTGAAGTTGGTGTTTAGGGTGGTTGAGAGTGTACATGGCTTGGTGTTTTAACCAGGGTCAGCTTTGACCGATCCTCAGGGGAGAAAGATAGAGACATGGGACCTTGTCCTACCCCCCCATTTGTGTGTACCCCGAGTCCAACGGTACCACCCTTGAGTCTCTAGGACTTAGGGTTCCGGAGTTATGAGCATTTGAAGATCCCCCATATAAGTGAGTTGGGAGAGTGAAAATTTGGGGTTTTAACCAGGGTCAGCTTCGACCGATCCGCAGGGGAGAAAGATAGAGACATGGGATCTTGTCCTACCCCCCCATTTGTGTGTACCCCGAGTCCAACGGTACCACCCTTGAGTCTCTAGGACTTAGGGTTCCGGAGTTATGAGCATTTGAAGATCCACCATATAAGTGAGTTGGGAGATTGAAAATTTGGGGTTTTAACCAGGGTCAGCTTTGACCGATCCTCAAGGGAGAAAGATAGAGACATGGGACCTTGTCCTACCCCCCCATTTGTGTGTACCCCGAGTCCAACGGTACCACCCTTGAGTCTCTAGGACTTAGGGTTCCGGAGTTATGAGCATTTGAAGATCCCCCATATAAGTGAGTTGGGAGAGTGAAAATTTGCCTAAGGGTGAGAGGCCAAAAGTGTTCCTCCAGACAGTGTTTAGGAGCACGTTTCAGAGCCTTAGGAGTGGTTTCGACCCCTTTTTTTGTGGTACTTTTTGTCAAGCTGAAGTTTGTGTTTAGGGTAGTTGAGAGTGTACATGGCTTGGTGTTTTAACCAGGGTCAGCTTTGACCGATCCTCAGGGGAGAAAGATAGAGACATGGGACCTTGTCCTACCCCCCCCATTTGTGTGTACCCCGAGTCCAACGGTACCACCCTTGAGTCTCTAGGACTTAGGGTTCTGGAGTTATGAGCATTTGAAGATCCCCCATATAAGTGAGTTGGGAGAGTGAAAATTTGCCGAAGGTTGAGAGGCCAAAAGTGTTCCTCCAGAAAGTGTTTAGGAGCATGTTTCAGAACCTTAGGAGTGGTTTGGACCCCTCTTTTTGTGGTACTTTTTGTCAAGCTGAAGTTGGTGTTTAGGGTGGTTGAGAGTGTACATGGCTTGGTGTTTTAACCAGGGTCAGCTTTGACCGATCCTCAGGGGAGAAAGATAGAGACATGGGACCTTGTCCTACCCCCCCATTTGTGTGTACCCTGAGTCCAACGGTACCACCCTTGAGTCTCTAGGACTTAGGGTTCCGGAGTTATGAGCATTTGAAGATCCCCCATATAAGTGAGTTGGGAGAGTGAAAATTTGGGGTTTTAACCAGGGTCAGTTTTAACCGATCCTCAGTGGAGCAAGATAGAGACATGGGACCTTGTCCTATCCCCCATTTGTGTGTACCCCGAGTCCAACGGTACCACCCTTGAGTCTCTAGGACTTAGGGTTCCGGAGTTATGAGCATTCGAAGTTCCCCCATCTAAGTGAGTTGGGGGAGTGAAAATTTGCCTAAGGGTGAGAGGCCAAAAGTGTTCCCCCAGAAAGTGTTTAGGAGCACGTTTCAGAGCCTTAGGAGTGGTTTGGACCCCTCTTTTTGTGATACTTTTTGTCAAGCTGAAGTTGGTGTTTAGGGTTGTTGAGAGTGTACATGGCTTGCTGTTTTAACCATTGTCAGCTTTGACCGATCCTCAGGGGAGAAAGATAGAGACATGGGACCTTGTCCTACCCCCCCATTTGTGTGTACCCCGAGTCCAACGGTACCACCCTTGAGTCTCTAGGACTTAGGGTTCCGGAGTTATGAGCATTTGAAGATCCCCCATATAAGTGAGTTGGGAGAGTGAAAATTTGCCTAAGGGTGAGAGGCCAAAAGTGTTCCTCCAGAAAGTGTTTAGGAGCACGTTTCAGAGCCTTAGGAGTGGTTTGGACCCCTTTTTAGTGGTACTTTTTGTCAAGCTGAAGTTGGTATTTAGGGTTGTTGAGAGTGTACATGGCTTGGTGTTTTAACCAGGGTCAGTTTTGACCGATCTTCAGGGGAAAAAGATAGAGACATGGGACCTTATCCTACCCCCCCATTTGTGTGTACCCCGAGTCCAACGGTACCACCCTTGAGTCTCTAGGACTTAGGGTTCCAGAGTTATGAGCATTTGAAGATCCCCCATATAAGTGAGTTGGGAGAGTGAAAATTTGCCTAAGGGTGAGAGGCCAAAAGTGTTCCTCCAGAAAGTGTTTAGGAGCACATTTCAGAGCCTTAGGAGTGGTTTGGACCCCTCTTTTTGTGGTACTTTTTGTCAAGCTGAAGTTGGTGTTTAGGTTGGTTGAGAGTGTACATGGCTTGGTGTTTTAACCAGGGTCAGCTTTGACCGATCCTCAGGGGAGAAAGATAGAGACATGGGACCTTGTCCTACCCCACCATTTGTGTGTACCCCGAGTCCAACGGTACCACCCTTGAGTCTCTAGGACTTAGGGTTCCGGAGTTATGAGCATTTGAAGATCCCCCATATAAGTGAGTTGGGAGAGTGAAAATTTGGGGTTTTAACCAGGGTCAGTTTTAACCGATCCTCAGTGGAGCAAGATAGAGACATGGGACCTTGTCCTATCCCCCATTTGTGTGTACCCCGAGTCCAACGGTACCACCCTTGAGTCTCTAGGACTTAGGGTTCCGGAGTTATGAGCATTTGAAGATCCCCTATATAAGTGAGTTGGGAGAGTGAAAATTTGGGGTTTTAACCAGGGTCAGCTTCGACCGATCCGCAGGGGAGAAAGATAGAGACATAGGACCTTGTCCTACCCTCCCATTTGTGTGTACCCTGAGTCCAACGGTACCACCCTTGAGTCTCTAGGACTTAGGGTTCCGGAGTTATGAGCATTTGAAGATCCCCCATATAAGTGAGTTGGGAGAGTGAAAATTTTCCTAAGGGTGAGAGGCCAAAAGTGTTCCTCCAGAAAGTGTTTAGGAGCACGTTTCAGGACCTTAGGAGTGGTTTGGACCCCTCTTTTTGTGGTACTTTTTGTCAAGCTGAAGTTGGTGTTTAGGGTGGTTGAGAGTGTACATGGCTTGGTGTTTTAACCAGGGTCAGCTTTGACCGATCCTCAGGGGAGAAAGATAGAGACATGGGACCTTGTCCTACCCCCCCCCCATTTGTGTGTACCCCGAGTTCAACGGTACCACCCTTGAGTCTCTAGGACGTAGGGTTCCGGAGTTATGAGCATTTGAAGATCCCCCATATAAGTGAGTTGGGAGATTGAAAATTTGGGGTTTTAACCAGGGTCAGCTTTGACCGATCCTCAAGGGAGAAAGATAGAGACATGGGACCTTGTCCTACCCCCCCATTTGTGTGTACCCCGAGTCCAACGGTACCACCCTTGAGTCTCTAGGACTTAGGGTTCCGGAGTTATGAGCATTTGAAGATCCCCCATATAAGTGAGTTGGGAGAGTGGAAATTTGCCTAAGGGTGAGAGGCCAAAAGTGTTCCTCCAGAAAATGTTTAGGAGCACGTTTCAGAGCCTTAGGAGTGGCTTGGACCCCTCTTTTTGTGGTATTTTTTGTCAAGCTGAAGTTGGTGTTTAGGTTGGTTGAGAGTGTACATGGCTTGGTGTTTTAACCAGGGTCAGCTTTGACCGATCCTCAGGGGAGAAAGATAGAGACATGGGACCTTGTCCTAGCCCCCCATTTGTGTGTACCCCGAGTCCAACGGTACCACCCTTGAGTCTCTAGGACTTAGGGTTCCGGAGTTATGAGCATTTGAAGTTTCCCCATATAAGTGCACCTCTAAAGAGTAGATCTCCACCAGAACAGATGGTGGCAGTAATGCACTTAACCTGAATGTCAACTACCAACAGAATTGCAGGAGAAGAAGTAATTATTGAAGTTCACCTGGGGTTCCCTACTCATTATCTATGCACTGTTTACTTGCATTTCCAGTGAAGAAGAGTGGACTTTTCCCCGTTTCCAGAAGTTGGAGGTAAGTTTGATTTACTATGTGTGAAATGTTTGTTGTCTTAATGTAGGCTATGAACAACTTGGCTATGCTGGGGTTGAAACAGATATGGCAAAGTTTGCTAATTGAGGCTGTTAACAGTATGAAAGTCGAAACAGTTTCACCGTGTCACTGCTATTGGAAAAAAAAACAGTTACTACATGGCAGTCACTGCCTGTATAAGTGAGTGAGTGAGTGACTAAGAAACACCATTAAATCAGCCACCCCTGTGTAAGCAATGGTCTCAGTCTGGCCACCCCTATGAAAATTGTCTGGCTCCGCTGCTGGTGAGAGGCCAAAAGTTTTCCTCCAGAAAGTGTTTAGGAGCACGTTTCAGAGCCTTAGGAGTGGTTTGGACCCCTCTTTTTGTGGTACTTTTTGTCAAGCTGAAGTTGGTGTTTAGGGTTGTTGAGAGTGTACATGGCTTGGTGTTTTAACCAGGGTCAGCTTTGACCGATCCTCAGGGGAGAAAGATAGAGACATGGGACCTTGTCCTAGCCCCCCATTTGTGTGTACCCCGAGTCCAACGGTACCACCCTTGAGTCTCTAGGACTTAGGGTTCCGGAGTTATGAGCATTTTAAGATCCCCCATATAAGTGAGTTGGGAGAGTGGAAATTTCCCAAGGGTGAGAGGCCAAAAGTGTTCCTCCAGAAAATGTTTAGGAGCACGTTTCAGAGCCTTAGGAGTGGCTTGGACCCCTCTTTTTGTGGTACTTTTTGTCAAGCTGAAGTTGGTGTTTAGGGTTGTTGAGAGTGTACATGGCTTGGTGTTTTAACCAGGGTCAGCTTTGACCGATCCTCAGGGGAGAAAGATAGAGACATGGGACCTTGTCCTAGCCCCCCATTTGTGTGTACCCCGAGTCCAACGGTACCACCCTTGAGTCTCTAGGACTTAGGGTTCCGGAGTTATGAGAATTTGAAGTTTCCCCATATAAGTGCACCTCTAAAGAGTAGATCTCCACCAGAACAGATGGTGGCAGTAATGCACTTAACCTGAATGTCAACTACCAACAGAATTGCAGGAGAAGAAGTAATTATTGAAGTTCACCTGGGGTTCCCTTCTCATTATCTATGCACTGTTTACTTGCATTTCCAGTGAAGAAGAGTGGACTTTTCCCCGTTTCCAGAAGTTGGAGGTAAGTTTGATTTACTATGTGTGAAATGTCTGTTGTCTTAATGTAGGCTATGAACAACTTGGCTATGCTGGGGTTGAAACAGATATGGCAAAGTTTGCTAATTGAGGCTGTTAACAGTATGAAAGTCGAAACAGTTTCACCGTGTCACTGCTATTGGAAAAAAAAACAGTTACTACATGGCAGTCACTGCCTGTATAAGTGAGTGAGTGAGTAACTAAGAAACACCATTAAATCAGCCACCCCTGTGTAAGCAATGGTCTCAGTCTGGCCACCCCTATGAAAATTGTCTGGCTCCGCCGCTGGTGAGAGGCCAAAAGTTTTCCTCCAGAAAGTGTTTAGGAGCACGTTTCAGAGCCTTAGGAGTGGTTTGGACCCCTCTTTTTGTGGTACTTTTTGTCAAGCTGAAGTTGGTGTTTAGGGTTGTTGAGAGTGTACATGGCTTGGTGTTTTAACCAGGGTCAGCTTTGACCGATCCTCAGGGGAGAAAGATAGAGACATAGGACCTTGTCCTACCTCCCCATTTGTGTGTACCCCGAGTCCAACGGTACCACCCTTGAGTCTCTAGGACTTAGGGTTCCGGAGTTATGAGCATTTGAAGATCCCCCATATAAGTGAGTTGGGAGAGTGAAAATTTGCCTAAGGGTGAGAGGCCAAAAGTGTTCCTCCAGAAAGTGTTTAGGAGCACGTTTCAGAGCCTTAGGAGTGGTTTGGACCCCTTTTTAGTGGTACTTTTTTGTCAAGCTGAAGTTGGTGTTTAGGGTTGTTGAGAGTGTACATGGCTTGGTGTTTTAACCAGGGTAAGTTTTGACCGATCCTCAGGGGAAAAAGATAGAGACATGGGACCTTATCCTACCCCCCCATTTGTGTGTACCCCGAGTCCAACGGTACCACCCTTGAGTCTCTAGGACTTAGGGTTCCGGAGTTATGAGCATTTGAAGATCCCCCATATAAGTGAGTTGGGAGAGTGAAAATTTGCCTAAGGGTGAGAGGCCAAAAGTGTTCCTCCAGAAAGTGTTTAGGAGCACGTTTCAGAGCCTTAGCAGTGGTTTGGACCCCTCTTTTTGTGGTACTTTTTGTCAAGCTGAAGTTGGTGTTTAGGTTGGTTGAGAGTGTACATGGCTTGGTGTTTTAACCAGGGTCAGCTTTGACCGATCCTCAGGGGAGAGAGATAGAGACATGGGACCTTGTCCTACCCCACCATTTGTGTGTACCCCGAGTCCAACGGTACCACCCTTGAGTCTCTAGGACTTAGGGTTCCGGAGTTATGAGCATTTGAAGATCCCCCATATAAGTGAGTTGGGAGAGTGAAAATTTGGGGTTTTAACCAGGGTCAGTTTTAACCGATCCTCAGTGGAGCAATATAGAGACATGGGACCTTGTCCTATCCCCCATTTGTGTGTACCCCGAGTCCAACGGTACCACCCTTGAGTCTCTAGGACTTAGGGTTCCGGAGTTATGAGCATTTGAAGATCCCCTATATAAGTGAGTTGGGAGAGTGAAAATTTGGGGTTTTAACCAGGGTCAGCTTCGACCGATCCGCAGGGGAGAAAGATAGAGACATGGGACCTTGTCCTACTCCCCCCATTTGTGTGTACCCCGAGTCCAACGGTACCACCCTTGAGTCTCTAGGACTTAGGGTTCCGGAGTTATGAGCATTTGAAGATCCCCCATATAAGTGAGTTGGGAGAGTGAAAATTTTCCTAAGGGTGAGAGGCCAAAAGTGTTCCTCCAGAAAGTGTTTAGGAGCACGTTTCAGAACCTTAGGAGTGGTTTGGACCCCTCTTTTTGTGGTACTTTTTGTCAAGCTGAAGTTGGTGTTTAGGTTGGTTGAGAGTGTACATGGCTTGGTGTTTTAACCAGGGTCAGCTTTGACCGATCCTCAGGGGAGAGAGATAGAGACATGGGACCTTGTCCTACCCCACCATTTGTGTGTACCCCGAGTCCAACGGTACCACCCTTGAGTCTCTAGGACTTAGGGTTCCGGAGTTATGAGCATTTGAAGATCCCCCATATAAGTGAGTTGGGAGAGTGAAAATTTGGGGTTTTAACCAGGGTCAGTTTTAACCGATCCTCAGTGGAGCAAGATAGAGACATGGGACCTTGTCCTATCCCCCATTTGTGTGTACCCCGAGTCCAACGGTACCACCCTTGAGTCTCTAGGACTTAGGGTTCCGGAGTTATGAGCATTTGAAGATCCCCTATATAAGTGAGTTGGGAGAGTGAAAATTTGGGGTTTTAACCAGGGTCAGCTTCGACCGATCCGCAGGGGAGAAAGATAGAGACATGGGACCTTGTCCTACCCTCCCATTTGTGTGTACCCTGAGTCCAACGGTACCACCCTTGAGTCTCTAGGACTTAGGGTTCCGGAGTTATGAGCATTTGAAGATCCCCCATATAAGTGAGTTGGGAGAGTGAAAATTTTCCTAAGGGTGAGAGGCCAAAAGTGTTCCTCCAGAAAGTGTTTAGGAGCACGTTTCAGGACCTTAGGAGTGGTTTGGACCCCTCTTTTTGTGGTACTTTTTGTCAAGCTGAAGTTGGTGTTTAGGGTGGTTGAGAGTGTACATGGCTTGGTGTTTTAACCAGGGTCAGCTTTGACCGATCCTCAGGGGAGAAAGATAGAGACATGGGACCTTGTCCTACCCCCCCCCATTTGTGTGTACCCCGAGTTCAACGGTACCACCCTTGAGTCTCTAGGACGTAGGGTTCCGGAGTTATGAGCATTTGAAGATCCCCCATATAAGTGAGTTGGGAGATTGAAAATTTGGGGTTTTAACCAGGGTCAGCTTTGACCGATCCTCAAGGGAGAAAGATAGAGACATGGGACCTTGTCCTACCCCCCCATTTGTGTGTACCCCGAGTCCAACGGTACCACCCTTGAGTCTCTAGGACTTAGGGTTCCGGAGTTATGAGCATTTGAAGATCCCCCATATAAGTGAGTTGGGAGAGTGGAAATTTGCCTAAGGGTGAGAGGCCAAAAGTGTTCCTCCAGAAAATGTTTAGGAGCACGTTTCAGAGCCTTAGGAGTGGCTTGGACCCCTCTTTTTGTGGTATTTTTTGTCAAGCTGAAGTTGGTGTTTAGGTTGGTTGAGAGTGTACATGGCTTGGTGTTTTAACCAGGGTCAGCTTTGACCGATCCTCAGGGGAGAAAGATAGAGACATGGGACCTTGTCCTAGCCCCCCATTTGTGTGTACCCCGAGTCCAACGGTACCACCCTTGAGTCTCTAGGACTTAGGGTTCCGGAGTTATGAGCATTTGAAGTTTCCCCATATAAGTGCACCTCTAAAGAGTAGATCTCCACCAGAACAGATGGTGGCAGTAATGCACTTAACCTGAATGTCAACTACCAACAGAATTGCAGGAGAAGAAGTAATTATTGAAGTTCACCTGGGGTTCCCTACTCATTATCTATGCACTGTTTACTTGCATTTCCAGTGAAGAAGAGTGGACTTTTCCCCGTTTCCAGAAGTTGGAGGTAAGTTTGATTTACTATGTGTGAAATGTTTGTTGTCTTAATGTAGGCTATGAACAACTTGGCTATGCTGGGGTTGAAACAGATATGGCAAAGTTTGCTAATTGAGGCTGTTAACAGTATGAAAGTCGAAACAGTTTCACCGTGTCACTGCTATTGGAAAAAAAAACAGTTACTACATGGCAGTCACTGCCTGTATAAGTGAGTGAGTGAGTGACTAAGAAACACCATTAAATCAGCCACCCCTGTGTAAGCAATGGTCTCAGTCTGGCCACCCCTATGAAAATTGTCTGGCTCCGCTGCTGGTGAGAGGCCAAAAGTTTTCCTCCAGAAAGTGTTTAGGAGCACGTTTCAGAGCCTTAGGAGTGGTTTGGACCCCTCTTTTTGTGGTACTTTTTGTCAAGCTGAAGTTGGTGTTTAGGGTTGTTGAGAGTGTACATGGCTTGGTGTTTTAACCAGGGTCAGCTTTGACCGATCCTCAGGGGAGAATGATAGAGACATGGGACCTTGTCCTAACCCCCTATTTGTGTGTACCCCGAGTCCAACGATACCACCCTTGAGTCTCTAGGACTTAGGGTTCCGGAGTTATGAGCATTTGAAGATCCCCCATATAAGTGAGTTGGGAGAGTGAAAATTTGGGGTTTTAACCAGGGTCAGTTTTGACCGATCCTCAGTGGAGCAAGATAGAGACATGGGACCTTGTCCTATCCCCCATTTGTGTGTACCCCGAGTCCAACGGTACCACCCTTGAGTCTCTAGGACTTAGGGTTCCGGAGTTATGAGCATTCGAAGTTCCCCCATATAAGTGAGTTGGGAGAGTGAAAATTTGCCTAAGTGTGAGAGGCCAAAAGTGTTCCTCCAGAAAGTGTTTAGGAGCACGTTTCAGAGCCTTAGGAGTGGTTTGGACCCCTCTTTTTGTGGTACTTTTTGTCAAGCTGAAGTTGATGTTTAGGGTTGTTGAGAGTGTACATGGCTTGGTGTTTTAACCAGGGTCAGCTTTGACCGATCCTCAGGGGAGAAAGATAGAGACATGGGACCTTGTCCTACCCCCCCATTTGTGTGTACCCCGAGTCCAACGGTACCACCCTTGAGTCTCTAGGACTTAGGGTTCCGGAGTTATGAGCATTTGAAGATCCCCCATATAAGTGAGTTGGGAGAGTGAAAATTTTCCTAAGGGTGAGAGGCCAAAAGTGTTCCTCCAGAAAGTGTTTAGGAGCACGTTTCAGAACCTTAGGAGTGGTTTGGACCCCTTTTTTTGTGGTACTTTTTGTCAAGCTGAAGTTTGTGTTTAGGGTGGTTGAGAGTGTACATGGCTTGGTGTTTTAACCAGGGTCAGCTTTGACCGATCCTCAGGGGAGAAAGATAGAGACATGGGACCTTGTCCTACCCCCCCATTTGTGTGTACCCCGAGTCCAACGGTACCACCCTTGAGTCTCTAGGATTTAGGGTTCCGGAGTTATGAGCATTTGAAGATCCCCTATATAAGTGAGTTGGGAGAGTGAAAATTTGGGGTTTTAACCAGGGTCAGCTTCGACCGATCCGCAGGGGAGAAAGATAGAGACATGGGACCTTGTCGTTCCCCCCCATTTGTGTGTACCCCGAGTCCAACGGTACCACCCTTGAGTCTCTAGGACTTAGGGTTCCGGAGTTATGAGCATTTGAAGATCCCCCATATAAGTGAGTTGGGAGAGTGAAAATTTGGGGTTTTAACCAGGGTCAGCTTTGACCGATCCTCAGGGGAGAAAGATAGAGACATGGGACCTTGTCCTACCCCCCCATTTGTGTGTACCCCGAGTCCAACGGTACCACCCTTGAGTCTCTAGGACTTAGGGTTCCGGAGTTATGAGCATTTGAAGATCCCCCATATAAGTGAGTTGGGAGAGTGAAAATTTTCCTAAGGGTGAGAGGCCAAAAGTGTTCCTCCAGAAAGTGTTTAGGAGCACGTTTCAGAACCTTAGGAGTGGTTTGGACCCCTCTTTTTGTGGTACTTTTTGTCAAGCTGAAGTTGGTGTTTAGGGTGGTTGAGAGTGTACATGGCTTGGTGTTTTAACCAGGGTCAGCTTTGACCGATCCTCAGGGGAGAAAGATAGAGACATGGGACCTTGTCCTTCCCCCCCATTTGTGTGTACCCCGATTCCAACGGTACCACCCTTGAGTCTCTAGGACTTAGGGTTCCGGAGTTATGAGCATTTGAAGATCCCCCATATAAGTGAGTTGGGAGAGTGAAAATTTGGGGTTTTAACCAGGGTCAGTTTTAACCGATCCTCAGTGGAGCAAGATAGAGACATGGGACCTTGTCCTATCCCCCATTTGTGTGTACCCCGAGTCCAACGGTACCACCCTTGAGTCTCTAGGACTTAGGGTTCCGGAGTTATGAGCATTCGAAGTTCCCCCATCTAAGTGAGTTGGGGGAGTGAAAATTTGCCTAAGGGTGAGAGGCCAAAAGTGTTCCTCCAGAAAGTGTTTAGGAGCACGTTTCAGAGCCTTAGGAGTGGTTTGGACCCCTCTTTTTGTGATACTTTTTGTCAAGCTGAAGTTGGTGTTTAGGGTTGTTGAGAGTGTACATGGCTTGGTGTTTTAACCATTGTCAGCTTTGACCGATCCTCAGGGGAGAAAGATAGAGACATGGGACCTTGTCCTACCCCCCCATTTGTGTGTACCCCGAGTCCAACGGTACCACCCTTGAGTCTCTAGGACTTAGGGTTCCGGAGTTATGAGCATTTGAAGATCCCCCATATAAGTGAGTTGGGAGAGTGAAAATTTGGGGTTTTAACCAGGGTCAGTTTTGACCGATCCTCAGTGGAGAAAGATAGAGACATGGGACCTTGTCCTATCCCCCCATTTGTGTGTACCCCAAGTCCAACGGTATCACCCTTGAGTCTCTAGGACTTAGGGTTCCGGAGTTATGAGCATTTGAAGATCCCCCATATAAGTGAGTTGGGAGAGTGGAAATTTGCCTAAGGGTGAGAGGCCAAAAGTGTTCCTCCAGAAAATGTTTAGGAGCACGTTTCAGAGCCTTAGGAGTGGCTTGGACCCCTCTTTTTGTGGTACTTTTTGTCAAGCTGAAGTTGGTGTTTAGGGTTGTTGAGAGTGTACATGGCTTGGTGTTTTAACCAGGGTCAGCTTTGACCGATCCTCAGGGGAGAAAGATAGAGACATGGGACCTTGTCCTAGCCCCCCATTTGTGTGTACCCCGAGTCCAACGGTACCACCCTTGAGTCTCTAGGACTTAGGGTTCCGGAGTTATGAGCATTTGAAGTTTCCCCATATAAGTGCACCTCTAAAGAGTAGATCTCCACCAGAACAGATGGTGGCAGTAATGCACTTAACCTGAATGTCAACTACCAACAGAATTGCAGGAGAAGAAGTAATTATTGAAGTTCACCTGGGGTTCCCTTCTCATTATCTATGCACTGTTTACTTGCATTTCCAGTGAAGAAGAGTGGACTTTTCCCCGTTTCCAGAAGTTGGAGGTAAGTTTGATTTACTATGTGTGAAATGTTTGTTGTCTTAATGTAGGCTATGAACAACTTGGCTATGCTGGGGTTGAAACAGATATGGCAAAGTTTGCTAATTGAGGCTGTTAACAGTATGAAAGTCGAAACAGTTTCACCGTGTCACTGCTATTGGAAAAAAAAACAGTTACTACATGGCAGTCACTGCCTGTATAAGTGAGTGAGTGAGTGACTAAGAAACACCATTAAATCAGCCACCCCTGTGTAAGCAATGGTCTCAGTCTGGCCACCCCTATGAAAATTATCTGGCTCCGCCGCTGGTGAGAGGCCAAAAGTTTTCCTCCAGAAAGTGTTTAGGAGCACGTTTCAGAGCCTTAGGAGTGGTTTGGACCCCTCTTTTTGTGGTACTTTTTGTCAAGCTGAAGTTGGTGTTTAGGGTTGTTGAGAGTGTACATGGCTTGGTGTTTTAACCAGGGTCAGCTTTGACCGATCCTCAGGGGAGAATGATAGAGACATGGGACCTTGTCCTAACCCCCTATTTGTGTGTACCCCGAGTCCAACGATACCACCCTTGAGTCTCTAGGACTTAGGGTTCCGGAGTTATGAGCATTTGAAGATCCCCCATATAAGTGAGTTGGGAGAGTGAAAATTTGGGGTTTTAACCAGGGTCAGTTTTAACCGATCCTCAGTGGAGCAATATAGAGACATGGGACCTTGTCCTATCCCCCATTTGTGTGTACCCCGAGTCCAACGGTACCACCCTTGAGTCTCTAGGACTTAGGGTTCCGGAGTTATGAGCATTTGAAGATCCCCTATATAAGTGAGTTGGGAGAGTGAAAATTTGGGGTTTTAACCAGGGTCAGCTTCGACCGATCCGCAGGGGAGAAAGATAGAGACATGGGACCTTGTCCTATCCCCCATTTGTGTGTACCCCGAGTCCAACGGTACCACCCTTGAGTCTCTAGGACTTAGGGTTCCGGAGTTATGAGCATTCGAAGTTCCCCCATCTAAGTGAGTTGGGGGAGTGAAAATTTGCCTAAGGGTGAGAGGCCAAAAGTGTTCCTCCAGAAAGTGTTTAGGAGCACGTTTCAGAGCCTTAGGAGTGGTTTGGACCCCTCTTTTTGTGGTACTTTTTGTCAAGCTGAAGTTGGTGTTTAGGTTGGTTGAGAGTGTACATGGCTTGGTGTTTTAACCAGGGTCAGCTTTGACCGATCCTCAGGGGAGAGAGATAGAGACATGGGACCTTGTCCTACCCCACCATTTGTGTGTACCCCGAGTCCAACGGTACCACCCTTGAGTCTCTAGGACTTAGGGTTCCGGAGTTATGAGCATTTGAAGATCCCCCATATAAGTGAGTTGGGAGAGTGAAAATTTGGGGTTTTAACCAGGGTCAGTTTTAACCGATCCTCAGTGGAGCAAGATAGAGACATGGGACCTTGTCCTATCCCCCATTTGTGTGTACCCCGAGTCCAACGGTACCACCCTTGAGTCTCTAGGACTTAGGGTTCCGGAGTTATGAGCATTCGAAGTTCCCCCATCTAAGTGAGTTGGGGGAGTGAAAATTTGCCTAAGGGTGAGAGGCCAAAAGTGTTCCTCCAGAAAGTGTTTAGGAGCACGTTTCAGAGCCTTAGGAGTGGTTTGGACCCCTCTTTTTGTGATACTTTTTGTCAAGCTGAAGTTGGTGTTTAGGGTTGTTGAGAGTGTACATGGCTTGGTGTTTTAACCATTTTCAGCTTTGACCGATCCTCAGGGGAGAAAGATAGAGACATGGGACCTTGTACTACCCCCCCATTTGTGTGTACCCCGAGTCCAACGGTACCACCCTTGAGTCTCTAGGACTTAGGGTTCCGGAGTTATGAGCATTTGAAGATCCCCTATATAAGTGAGTTGGGAGAGTGAAAATTTGGGGTTTTAACCAGGGTCAGCTTCGACCGATCCGCAGGGGAGAAAGATAGAGACATGGGACCTTGTCCTACCCCCCCATTTGTGTGTACCCCGAGTCCAACGGTACCACCCTTGAGTCTCTAGGACTTAGGGTTCCGGAGTTATGAGCATTTGAAGATCCCCTATATAAGTGAGTTGGGAGAGTGAAAATTTGGGGTTTTAACCAGGGTCAGCTTCGACCGATCCGCAGGGGAGAAAGATAGAGACATGGGACCTTGTCCTACCCCCCCATTTGTGTGTACCCCGAGTCCAACGGTACCACCCTTGAGTCTCTAGGACTTAGGGTTCCGGAGTTATGAGCATTTGAAGATCCCCCATATAAGTGAGTTGGGAGAGTGAAAATTTTCCTAAGGGTGAGAGGCCAAAAGTGTTCCTCCAGAAAGTGTTTAGGAGCACGTTTCAGAACCTTAGGAGTGGTTTGGACCCCTCTTTTTGTGGTACTTTTTGTCAAGCTGAAGTTGGTGTTTAGGGTGGTTGAGAGTGTACATGGCTTGGTGTTTTAACCAGGGTCAGCTTTGACCGATCCTCAGGGGAGAAAGATAGAGACATGGGACCTTGTCCTACCCCCCCATTTGTGTGTACCCCGAGTCCAACGGTACCACCCTTGAGTCTCTAGGACTTAGGGTTCCGGAGTTATGAGCATTTGAAGATCCCCCATATAAGTGAGTTGGGAGAGTGAAAATTTTCCTAAGGGTGAGAGGCCAAAAGTCTTCCTCCAGAAAGTGTTTAGGAGCACGTTTCAGAACCTTAGGAGTGGTTTGGACCCCTCTTTTTGTGGTACTTTTTGTCAAGCTGAAGTTGGTGTTTAGGGTGGTTGAGAGTGTACATGGCTTGGTGTTTTAACCAGGGTCAGCTTTGACCGATCCTCAGGGGAGAAAGATAGAGACATGGGACCTTGTCCTTCCCCCCCATTTGTGTGTACCCCGAGTCCAACGGTACCACCCTTGAGTCTCTAGGACTAAGGGTTCCAGAGTTATGAGCATTTGAAGATCCCCCATATAAGTGAGTTGGGAGAGTGAAAATTTTCCTAAGGGTGAGAGGCCAAAAGTGTTCCTCCAGAAAGTGTTTAGGAGCACGTTTCAGAACCTTAGGAGTGTTTTGGACCCCTCTTTTTGTGGTACTTTTTGTCAAGCTGAAGTTGGTGTTTAGGGTGGTTGAGAGTGTACATGGCTTGGTGTTTTAACCAGGGTCAGCTTTGACCGATCCTCAGGGGAGAAAGATAGAGACATGGGACCTTGTCCTACCCCCCCATTTGTGTGTACCCCGAGTTCAACGGTACCACCCTTGAGTCTCTAGGACTTAGGGTTCCGGAGTTATGAGCATTTGAAGATCCCCCATATAAGTGAGTTGGGAGAGTGAAAAGTTGGGGTTTTAACCAGGGTCAGCTTTGACCGATCCTCAGGGGAGAAAGATAGAGACATGGGACCTTGTCCTACCCCCCCATTTGTGTGTACCCCGAGTCCAACGGTACCACCCTTGAGTCTCTAGGACTTAGGGTTCCGGAGTTATGAGCATTTGAAGATCCCCCATATAAGTGAGTTGGGAGAGTGAAAATTTGCCAAAGTGTGAGAGGCCAAAAGTGTTCCTCCAGAAAGTGTTTAGGAGCACGTTTCAGAGCCTTAGGAGTGGTTTGGACCCCTCTTTTTGTGGTACTTTTTGTCAAGCTGAAGTTGGTGTTTAGGGTTGTTGAGAGTGTACATGGCTTGGTGTTTTAACCAGGGACAGCTTTGACCGATCCTCAGGGGAGAAAGATAGAGACATGGGACCTTGTCCTACCCCCCCATTTGTGTGTACCCCGAGTCCAACGGTACCACCCTTGAGTCTCTAGGACTTAGGGTTCCGGAGTTATGAGCATTTGAAGATCCCCCATATAAGTGAGTTGGGAGAGTGAAAATTTGCCTAAGGGTGAGAGGCCAAAAGTGTTCCTCCAGAAAGTGTTTAGGAGCACGTTTCAGAACCTTAGGAGTGGTTTGGATCCCTCTTTTTGTGGTACTTTTTGTCAAGCTGAAGTTGATGTTTAGGGTTGTTGAGAGTGTACATGGCTTGGTGTTTTAACCAGGGTCAGCTTTGACCGATCCTCAGGGGAGAAAGATAGAGACATGGGACCTTGTCCTACCCCCCCATTTGTGTGTACCCCGAGTCCAACGGTACCACCCTTGAGTCTCTAGGACTTAGGGTTCCGGAGTTATGAGCATTTGAAGATCCCCCATATAAGTGAGTTGGGAGAGTGAAAATTTGCCTAAGGGTGAGAGGCCAAAAGTGTTCCTCCAGACAGTGTTTAGGAGCACGTTTCAGAGCCTTAGGAGTGGTTTGGACCCCTTTTTTTGTGGTACTTTTTGTCAAGCTGAAGTTTGTGTTTAGGGTTGTTGAGAGTGTACATGGCTTGGTGTTTTAACCAGGGTCAGCTTTGACCGATCCTCAGGGGAGAAAGATAGAGACATGGGACCTTGTCCTACCCCCCCCATTTGTGTGTACCCCGAGTCCAACGGTACCACCCTTGAGTCTCTAGGACTTAGGGTTCTGGAGTTATGAGCATTTGAAGATCCCCCATATAAGTGAGTTGGGAGAGTGAAAATTTGCCTAAGGTTGAGAGGCCAAAAGTGTTCCTCCAGAAAGTGTTTAGGAGCACGTTTCAGAACCTTAGGAGTGGTTTGGACCCCTCTTTTTGTGGTACTTTTTGTCAAGCTGAAGTTGGTGTTTAGGGTGGTTGAGAGTGTACATGGCTTGGTGTTTTAACCAGGGTCAGCTTTGACCGATCCTCAGGGGAGAAAGATAGAGACATGGGACCTTGTCCTACCCCCCCATTTGTGTGTACCCCGAGTCCAACGGTACCACCCTTGAGTCTCTAGGACTTAGGGTTCCGGAGTTATGAGCATTTGAACATCCCCCATATAAGTGAGTTGGGAGAGTGAAAATTTGCCTAAGGGTGAGAGGCCAAAAGTGTTCCTCCAGAAAGTGTTTAGGAGCACGTTTCAGAACCTTAGGAGTGGTTTGGACCCCTCTTTTTGTGGTACTTTTTGTCAAGCTGAAGTTGGTGTTTAGGGTGGTTGAGAGTGTACATGGCTTGGTGTTTTAACCAGGGTCAGCTTTGACCGATCCTCAGGGGAGAAAGATAGAGACATGGGACCTTGTCCTTCCCCCCCATTTGTGTGTACCCCGAGTCCAACGGTACCACCCTTGAGTCTCTAGGACTTAGGGTTCTGGAGTTATGAGCATTTGAAGATCCCCCATATAAGTGAGTTGGGAGAGTGAAAATTTGCCTAAGGGTGAGAGGCCAAAAGTGTTCCTCCAGAAAGTGTTTAGGAGCACGTTTCAGAGCCTTAGGAGTGGTTTGGACCCCTCTTTTTGTGGTACTTTTTGTCAAGCTGAAGTTGATGTTTAGGGTTGTTGAGAGTGTACATGGCTTGGTGTTTTAACCAGGGTCAGCTTTGACCGATCCTCAGGGGAGAAAGATAGAGACATGGGACCTTGTCCTACCCCCCCCATTTGTGTGTACCCCGAGTCCAACGGTACCACCCTTGAGTCTCTAGGACTTAGGGTTCCGGAGTTATGAGCATTTGAACATCCCCCATATAAGTGAGTTGGGAGAGTGAAAATTTGCCAAAGTGTGAGAGGCCAAAAGTGTTCCTCCAGAAAGTGTTTAGGAGCACGTTTCAGAGCCTTAGGAGTGGTTTGGACCCCTCTTTTTGTGGTACTTTTTGTCAAGCTGAAGTTGGTGTTTAGGGTTGTTGAGAGTGTACATGGCTTGGTGTTTTAACCAGGGTCAGCTTTGACCGATCCTCAGGGGAGAAAGATAGAGACATGGGACCTTGTCCTACCCCCCCATTTGTGTGTACCCCGAGTCCAACGGTACCACCCTTGAGTCTCTAGGACTTAGGGTTCCGGAGTTATGAGCATTTGAAGATCCCCCATATAAGTGAGTTGGGAGAGTGAAAAGTTGGGGTTTTAACCAGGGTCAGCTTTGACCGATCCTCAGGGGAGAAAGATAGAGACATGGGACCTTGTCCTACCCCCCCATTTGTGTGTACCCCGAGTCCAACGGTACCACCCTTGAGTCTCTAGGACTTAGGGTTCCGGAGTTATGAGCATTTGAAGATCCCCTATATAAGTGAGTTGGGAGAGTGAAAATTTGGGGTTTTAACCAGGGTCAGCTTCGACCGATCCGCAGGGGAGAAAGATAGAGACATGGGACCTTGTCCTACCCCCCCATTTGTGTGTACCCCGAGTCCAACGGTACCACACTTGAGTCTCTAGGACTTAGGGTTCCGGAGTTATGAGCATTTGAAGATCCCCCATATAAGTGAGTTGGGAGAGTGAAAATTTTCCTAAGGGTGAGAGGCCAAAAGTGTTCCTCCAGAAAGTGTTTAGGAGCACGTTTCAGAACCTTAGGAGTGGTTTGGACCCCTCTTTTTGTGGTACTTTTTGTCAAGCTGAAGTTGGTGTTTAGGGTGGTTGAGAGTGTACATGGCTTGGTGTTTTAACCAGGGTCAGCTTTGACCGATCCTCAGGGGAGAAAGATAGAGACATGGGACCTTGTCCTTCCCCCCCATTTGTGTGTACCCCGAGTCCAACGGTACCACCCTTGAGTCTCTAGGACTTAGGGTTCCGGAGTTATGAGCATTTGAAGATCCCCCATATAAGTGAGTTGGGAGAGTGAAAATTTTCCTAAGGGTGAGAGGCCAAAAGTGTTCCTCCAGAAAGTGTTTAGGAGCACGTTTCAGAACCTTAGGAGTGTTTTGGACCCCTCTTTTTGTGGTACTTTTTGTCAAGCTGAAGTTGGTGTTTAGGGTGGTTGAGAGTGTACATGGCTTGGTGTTTTAACCAGGGTCAGCTTTGACCGATCCTCAGGGGAGAAAGATAGAGACATGGGACCTTGTCCTACCCCCCCCCCATTTGTGTGTACCCCGAGTTCAACGGTACCACCCTTGAGTCTCTAGGACGTAGGGTTCCGGAGTTATGAGCATTTGAAGATCCCCCATATAAGTGAGTTGGGAGATTGAAAATTTGGGGTTTTAACCAGGGTCAGCTTTGACCGATCCTCAAGGGAGAAAGATAGAGACATGGGACCTTGTCCTACCCCCCCATTTGTGTGTACCCCGAGTCCAACGGTACCGCCCTTGAGTATCTAGGACTTAGGGTTCCGGAGTTATGAGCATTTGAAGATCCCCCATATAAGTGAGTTGGGAGAGTGAAAATTTGCCTAAGGGTGAGAGGCCAAAAGTGTTCCTCCAGAAAGTGTTTAGGAGCACGTTTCGGAGCCTTAGGAGTGGTTTGGACCCCTTTTTTTGTGGTACTTTTTGTCAAGCTGAAGTTGGTGTTTAGGGTTGTTGAGAGTGTACATGGCTTGGTGTTTTAACCAGGGTCAGCTTTGACCGATCCTCAGGGGAGAAAGATAGAGACATGGGACCTTGTCCTACCCCCCCATTTGTGTGTACCCCGAGTCCAACGGTACCACCCTTGAGTCTCTAGGACTTAGGGTTCCGGAGTTATGAGCATTTGAAGATCCCCCATATAAGTGAGTTGGGAGAGTGAAAATTTGGGGTTTTAACCAGGGTCAGCTTTGACCGATCCTCAGGGGAGAAAGATAGAGACATGGGACCTTGTCCTTCCCCCCCATTTGTGTGTACCCCGAGTCCAACGGTACCACCCTTGAGTCTCTAGGACTTAGGGTTCCGGAGTTATGAGCATTTGAAGATCCCCCATATAAGTGAGTTGGGAGAGTGAAAATTTGCCAAAGTGTGAGAGGCCAAAAGTGTTCCTCCAGAAAGTGTTTAGGAGCACGTTTCAGAGCCTTAGGAGTGGTTTGGACCCCTCTTTTTGTGGTACTTTTTGTCAAGCTGAAGTTGGTGTTTAGGGTGGTTGAGAGTGTACATGGCTTGGTGTTTTAACCAGGGACAGCTTTGACCGATCCTCAGGGGAGAAAGATAGAGACATGGGACCTTGTCCTACCCCCCCATTTGTGTGTACCCCGAGTCCAACGGTACCACCCTTGAGTCTCTAGGACTTAAGGTTCCGGAGTTATGAGCATTTGAAGATCCCCCATATAAGTGAGTTGGGAGAGTGAAAATTTGCCTAAGGGTGAGAGGCCAAAAGTGTTCCTCCAGACAGTGTTTAGGAGCACGTTTCGGAGCCTTAGGAGTGGTTTGGACCCCTTTTTTTGTGGTACTTTTTGTCAAGCTGAAGTTGGTGTTTAGGGTTGTTGAGAGTGTACATGGCTTGGTGTTTTAACCAGGGTCAGCTTTGACCGATCCTCAGGGGAGAAAGATAGAGACATGGGACCTTGTCCTACCCCCCCATTTGTGTGTACCCCGAGTCCAACGGTACCACCCTTGAGTCTCTAGGACTTAGGGTTCCGGAGTTATGAGCATTTGAAGATCCCCCATATAAGTGAGTTGGGAGAGTGAAAATTTGGGGTTTTAACCAGGGTCAGCTTTGACCGATCCTCAGGGGAGAAAGATAGAGACATGGGACCTTGTCCTACCCCCCCATTTGTGTGTACCCCGAGTCCAACGGTACCACCCTTGAGTCTCTAGGACTTAGGGTTCCGGAGTTATGAGCATTTGAACATCCCCCATATAAGTGAGTTGGGAGAGTGAAAATTTGCCAAAGTGTGAGAGGCCAAAAGTGTTCCTCCAGAAAGTGTTTAGGAGCACGTTTCAGAGCCTTAGGAGTGGTTTGGACCCCTCTTTTTGTGGTACTTTTTGTCAAGCTGAAGTTGGTGTTTAGGGTTGTTGAGAGTGTACATGGCTTGGTGTTTTAACCAGGGTCAGCTTTGACCGATCCTCAGGGGAGAAAGATAGAGACATGGGACCTTGTCCTACCCCCCCATTTGTGTGTACCCCGAGTCCAACGGTACCACCCTTGAGTCTCTAGGACTTAGGGTTCCGGAGTTATGAGCATTTGAAGATCCCCCATATAAGTGAGTTGGGAGAGTGAAAAGTTGGGGTTTTAACCAGGGTCAGCTTTGACCGATCCTCAGGGGAGAAAGATAGAGACATGGGACCTTGTCCTACCCCCCCATTTGTGTGTACCCCGAGTCCAACGGTACCACCCTTGAGTCTCTAGGACTTAGGGTTCCGGAGTTATGAGCATTTGAAGATCCCCTATATAAGTGAGTTGGGAGAGTGAAAATTTGGGGTTTTAACCAGGGTCAGCTTCGACCGATCCGCAGGGGAGAAAGATAGAGACATGGGACCTTGTCCTACCCCCCCATTTGTGTGTACCCCGAGTCCAACGGTACCACACTTGAGTCTCTAGGACTTAGGGTTCCGGAGTTATGAGCATTTGAAGATCCCCCATATAAGTGAGTTGGGAGAGTGAAAATTTTCCTAAGGGTGAGAGGCCAAAAGTGTTCCTCCAGAAAGTGTTTAGGAGCACGTTTCAGAACCTTAGGAGTGGTTTGGACCCCTCTTTTTGTGGTACTTTTTGTCAAGCTGAAGTTGGTGTTTAGGGTGGTTGAGAGTGTACATGGCTTGGTGTTTTAACCAGGGTCAGCTTTGACCGATCCTCAGGGGAGAAAGATAGAGACATGGGACCTTGTCCTTCCCCCCCATTTGTGTGTACCCCGAGTCCAACGGTACCACCCTTGAGTCTCTAGGACTTAGGGTTCCGGAGTTATGAGCATTTGAAGATCCCCCATATAAGTGAGTTGGGAGAGTGAAAATTTTCCTAAGGGTGAGAGGCCAAAAGTGTTCCTCCAGAAAGTGTTTAGGAGCACGTTTCAGAACCTTAGGAGTGTTTTGGACCCCTCTTTTTGTGGTACTTTTTGTCAAGCTGAAGTTGGTGTTTAGGGTGGTTGAGAGTGTACATGGCTTGGTGTTTTAACCAGGGTCAGCTTTGACCGATCCTCAGGGGAGAAAGATAGAGACATGGGACCTTGTCCTACCCCCCCCCCATTTGTGTGTACCCCGAGTTCAACGGTACCACCCTTGAGTCTCTAGGACGTAGGGTTCCGGAGTTATGAGCATTTGAAGATCCCCCATATAAGTGAGTTGGGAGATTGAAAATTTGGGGTTTTAACCAGGGTCAGCTTTGACCGATCCTCAAGGGAGAAAGATAGAGACATGGGACCTTGTCCTACCCCCCCATTTGTGTGTACCCCGAGTCCAACGGTACCGCCCTTGAGTATCTAGGACTTAGGGTTCCGGAGTTATGAGCATTTGAAGATCCCCCATATAAGTGAGTTGGGAGAGTGAAAATTTGCCTAAGGGTGAGAGGCCAAAAGTGTTCCTCCAGAAAGTGTTTAGGAGCACGTTTCGGAGCCTTAGGAGTGGTTTGGACCCCTTTTTTTGTGGTACTTTTTGTCAAGCTGAAGTTGGTGTTTAGGGTTGTTGAGAGTGTACATGGCTTGGTGTTTTAACCAGGGTCAGCTTTGACCGATCCTCAGGGGAGAAAGATAGAGACATGGGACCTTGTCCTACCCCCCCATTTGTGTGTACCCCGAGTCCAACGGTACCACCCTTGAGTCTCTAGGACTTAGGGTTCCGGAGTTATGAGCATTTGAAGATCCCCCATATAAGTGAGTTGGGAGAGTGAAAATTTGGGGTTTTAACCAGGGTCAGCTTTGACCGATCCTCAGGGGAGAAAGATAGAGACATGGGACCTTGTCCTTCCCCCCCATTTGTGTGTACCCCGAGTCCAACGGTACCACCCTTGAGTCTCTAGGACTTAGGGTTCCGGAGTTATGAGCATTTGAAGATCCCCCATATAAGTGAGTTGGGAGAGTGAAAATTTGCCAAAGTGTGAGAGGCCAAAAGTGTTCCTCCAGAAAGTGTTTAGGAGCACGTTTCAGAGCCTTAGGAGTGGTTTGGACCCCTCTTTTTGTGGTACTTTTTGTCAAGCTGAAGTTGGTGTTTAGGGTGGTTGAGAGTGTACATGGCTTGGTGTTTTAACCAGGGACAGCTTTGACCGATCCTCAGGGGAGAAAGATAGAGACATGGGACCTTGTCCTACCCCCCCATTTGTGTGTACCCCGAGTCCAACGGTACCACCCTTGAGTCTCTAGGACTTAAGGTTCCGGAGTTATGAGCATTTGAAGATCCCCCATATAAGTGAGTTGGGAGAGTGAAAATTTGCCTAAGGGTGAGAGGCCAAAAGTGTTCCTCCAGACAGTGTTTAGGAGCACGTTTCAGAGCCTTAGGAGTGGTTTGGACCCCTTTTTTTGTGGTACTTTTTGTCAAGCTGAAGTTTGTGTTTAGGGTTGTTGAGAGTGTACATGGCTTGGTGTTTTAACCAGGGTCAGCTTTGACCGATCCTCAGGGGAGAAAGATAGAGACATGGGACCTTGTCCTACCCCCCCCATTTGTGTGTACCCCGAGTCCAACGGTACCACCCTTGAGTCTCTAGGACTTAGGGTTCTGGAGTTATGAGCATTTGAAGATCCCCCATATAAGTGAGTTGGGAGAGTGAAAATTTGCCTAAGGTTGAGAGGCCAAAAGTGTTCCTCCAGAAAGTGTTTAGGAGCACGTTTCAGAACCTTAGGAGTGGTTTGGACCCCTCTTTTTGTGGTACTTTTTGTCAAGCTGAAGTTGGTGTTTAGGGTGGTTGAGAGTGTACATGGCTTGGTGTTTTAACCAGGGTCAGCTTTGACCGATCCTCAGGGGAGAAAGATAGAGACATGGGACCTTGTCCTACCCCCCCATTTGTGTGTACCCCGAGTCCAACGGTACCACCCTTGAGTCTCTAGGACTTAGGGTTCCGGAGTTATGAGCATTTGAAGATCCCCCATATAAGTGAGTTGGGAGAGTGAAAATTTGGGGTTTTAACCAGGGTCAGCTTTGACCGATCCTCAGGGGAGAAAGATAGAGACATGGGACCTTGTCCTACCCCCCCATTTGTGTGTACCCCGAGTCCAACGGTACCACCCTTGAGTCTCTAGGACTTAGGGTTCCGGAGTTATGAGCATTTGAAGATCCCCCATATAAGTGAGTTGGGAGAGTGAAAAGTTGGGGTTTTAACCAGGGTCAGCTTTGACCGATCCTCAGGGGAGAAAGATAGAGACATGGGACCTTGTCCTACCCCCCCATTTGTGTGTACCCCGAGTCCAACGGTACCACCCTTGAGTCTCTAGGACTTAGGGTTCCGGAGTTATGAGCATTTGAAGATCCCCTATATAAGTGAGTTGGGAGAGTGAAAATTTGGGGTTTTAACCAGGGTCAGCTTCGACCGATCCGCAGGGGAGAAAGATAGAGACATGGGACCTTGTCCTACCCCCCCATTTGTGTGTACCCCGAGTCCAACGGTACCACACTTGAGTCTCTAGGACTTAGGGTTCCGGAGTTATGAGCATTTGAAGATCCCCCATATAAGTGAGTTGGGAGAGTGAAAATTTTCCTAAGGGTGAGAGGCCAAAAGTGTTCCTCCAGAAAGTGTTTAGGAGCACGTTTCAGAACCTTAGGAGTGGTTTGGATCCCTCTTTTTGTGGTACTTTTTGTCAAGCTGAAGTTGGTGTTTAGGGTGGTTGAGAGTGTACATGGCTTGGTGTTTTAACCAGGGTCAGCTTTGACCGATCCTCAGGGGAGAAAGATAGAGACATGGGACCTTGTCCTTCCCCCCCATTTGTGTGTACCCCGAGTCCAACGGTACCACCCTTGAGTCTCTAGGACTTAGGGTTCCGGAGTTATGAGCATTTGAAGATCCCCCATATAAGTGAGTTGGGAGAGTGAAAATTTTCCTAAGGGTGAGAGGCCAAAAGTGTTCCTCCAGAAAGTGTTTAGGAGCACGTTTCAGAACCTTAGGAGTGTTTTGGACCCCTCTTTTTGTGGTACTTTTTGTCAAGCTGAAGTTGGTGTTTAGGGTGGTTGAGAGTGTACATGGCTTGGTGTTTTAACCAGGGTCAGCTTTGACCGATCCTCAGGGGACAAAGATAGAGACATGGGACCTTTTCCTACCCCCCCATTTGTGTGTACCCCGAGTTCAACGGTACCACCCTTGAGTCTCTAGGACGTAGGGTTCCGAAGTTATGAGCATTTGAAGATCCCCCATATAAGTGAGTTGGGAGATTGAAAATTTGGGGTTTTAACCAGGGTCAGCTTTGACCGATCCTCAAGGGAGAAAGATAGAGACATGGGATCTTGTCCTACCCCCCCATTTGTGTGTACCCCGAGTCCAACGGTACCACCCTTGAGTCTCTAGGACTTAGGGTTCCGGAGTTATGAGCATTTGAAGATCCCCCATATAAGTGAGTTGGGAGAGTGAAAATTTGGGGTTTTAACCAGGGTCAGCTTCGACCGATCCGCAGGGGAGAAAGATAGAGACATGGGATCTTGTCCTACCCCCCCATTTGTGTGTACCCCGAGTCCAACGGTACCACCCTTGAGTCTCTAGGACTTAGGGTTCCGGAGTTATGAGCATTTGAAGATCCACCATATAAGTGAGTTGGGAGATTGAAAATTTGGGGTTTTAACCAGGGTCAGCTTTGACCGATCCTCAAGGGAGAAAGATAGAGACATGGGACCTTGTCCTACCCCCCCATTTGTGTGTACCCCGAGTCCAACGGTACCACCCTTGAGTCTCTAGGACTTAGGGTTCCGGAGTTATGAGCATTTGAAGATCCCCCATATAAGTGAGTTGGGAGAGTGAAAATTTGCCTAAGGGTGAGAGGCCAAAAGTGTTCCTCCAGACAGTGTTTAGGAGCACGTTTCAGAGCCTTAGGAGTGGTTTGGACCCCTTTTTTTGTGGTACTTTTTGTCAAGCTGAAGTTTGTGTTTAGGGTTGTTGAGAGTGTACATGGCTTGGTGTTTTAACCAGGGTCAGCTTTGACCGATCCTCAGGGGAGAAAGATAGAGACATGGGACCTTGTCCTACCCCCCCCATTTGTGTGTACCCCGAGTCCAACGGTACCACCCTTGAGTCTCTAGGACTTAGGGTTCTGGAGTTATGAGCATTTGAAGATCCCCCATATAAGTGAGTTGGGAGAGTGAAAATTTGCCTAAGGTTGAGAGGCCAAAAGTGTTCCTCCAGAAAGTGTTTAGGAGCACGTTTCAGAACCTTAGGAGTGGTTTGGACCCCTCTTTTTGTGGTACTTTTTGTCAAGCTGAAGTTGGTGTTTAGGGTGGTTGAGAGTGTACATGGCTTGGTGTTTTAACCAGGGTCAGCTTTGACCGATCCTCAGGGGAGAAAGATAGAGACATGGGACCTTGTCCTACCCCCCCATTTGTGTGTACCCCGAGTCCAACGGTACCACCCTTGAGTCTCTAGGACTTAGGGTTCCGGAGTTATGAGCATTTGAAGATCCCCCATATAAGTGAGTTGGGAGAGTGAAAATTTGGGGTTTTAACCAGGGTCAGCTTTGACCGATCCTCAGGGGAGAAAGATAGAGACATGGGACCTTGTCCTACCCCCCCATTTGTGTGTACCCCGAGTCCAACGGTACCACCCTTGAGTCTCTAGGACTTAGGGTTCCGGAGTTATGAGCATTTGAAGATCCCCCATATAAGTGAGTTGGGAGAGTGAAAAGTTGGGGTTTTAACCAGGGTCAGCTTTGACCGATCCTCAGGGGAGAAAGATAGAGACATGGGACCTTGTCCTACCCCCCCATTTGTGTGTACCCCGAGTCCAACGGTACCACCCTTGAGTCTCTAGGACTTAGGGTTCCGGAGTTATGAGCATTTGAAGATCCCCTATATAAGTGAGTTGGGAGAGTGAAAATTTGGGGTTTTAACCAGGGTCAGCTTCGACCGATCCGCAGGGGAGAAAGATAGAGACATGGGACCTTGTCCTACCCCCCCATTTGTGTGTACCCCGAGTCCAACGGTACCACACTTGAGTCTCTAGGACTTAGGGTTCCGGAGTTATGAGCATTTGAAGATCCCCCATATAAGTGAGTTGGGAGAGTGAAAATTTTCCTAAGGGTGAGAGGCCAAAAGTGTTCCTCCAGAAAGTGTTTAGGAGCACGTTTCAGAACCTTAGGAGTGGTTTGGACCCCTCTTTTTGTGGTACTTTTTGTCAAGCTGAAGTTGGTGTTTAGGGTGGTTGAGAGTGTACATGGCTTGGTGTTTTAACCAGGGTCAGCTTTGACCGATCCTCAGGGGAGAAAGATAGAGACATGGGACCTTGTCCTTCCCCCCCATTTGTGTGTACCCCGAGTCCAACGGTACCACCCTTGAGTCTCTAGGACTTAGGGTTCCGGAGTTATGAGCATTTGAAGATCCCCCATATAAGTGAGTTGGGAGAGTGAAAATTTTCCTAAGGGTGAGAGGCCAAAAGTGTTCCTCCAGAAAGTGTTTAGGAGCACGTTTCAGAACCTTAGGAGTGTTTTGGACCCCTCTTTTTGTGGTACTTTTTGTCAAGCTGAAGTTGGTGTTTAGGGTGGTTGAGAGTGTACATGGCTTGGTGTTTTAACCAGGGTCAGCTTTGACCGATCCTCAGGGGACAAAGATAGAGACATGGGACCTTTTCCTACCCCCCCATTTGTGTGTACCCCGAGTTCAACGGTACCACCCTTGAGTCTCTAGGACGTAGGGTTCCGGAGTTATGAGCATTTGAAGATCCCCCATATAAGTGAGTTGGGAGATTGAAAATTTGGGGTTTTAACCAGGGTCAGCTTTGACCGATCCTCAAGGGAGAAAGATAGAGACATGGGACCTTGTCCTACCCCCCCATTTGTGTGTACCCCGAGTCCAACGGTACCACCCTTGAGTCTCTAGGACTTAGGGTTCCGGAGTTATGAGCATTTGAAGATCCCCCATATAAGTGAGTTGGGAGAGTGAAAATTTGGGGTTTTAACCAGGGTCAGCTTCGACCGATCCGCAGGGGAGAAAGATAGAGACATGGGATCTTGTCCTACCCCCCCATTTGTGTGTACCCCGAGTCCAACGGTACCACCCTTGAGTCTCTAGGACTTAGGGTTCCGGAGTTATGAGCATTTGAAGATCCACCATATAAGTGAGTTGGGAGATTGAAAATTTGGGGTTTTAACCAGGGTCAGCTTTGACCGATCCTCAGGGGAGAAAGATAGAGACATGGGACCTTGTCCTTCCCCCCCATTTGTGTGTACCCCGAGTCCAACGGTACCACCCTTGAGTCTCTAGGACTTAGGGTTCTGGAGTTATGAGCATTTGAAGATCCCCCATATAAGTGAGTTGGGAGAGTGAAAATTTGCCTAAGGTTGAGAGGCCAAAAGTGTTCCTCCAGAAATTGTTTAGGAGCACGTTTCAGAACCTTAGGAGTGGTTTGGACCCCTCTTTTTGTGGTACTTTTTGTCAAGCTGAAGTTGGTGTTTAGGGTGGTTGAGAGTGTACATGGCTTGGTGTTTTAACCAGGGTCAGCTTTGACCGATCCTCAGGGGAGAAAGATAGAGACATGGGACCTTGTCCTACCCCCCCATTTGTGCGTACCCCGAGTCCAACGGTACCACCCTTGAGTCTCTAGGACTTAGGGTTCCGGAGTTATGAGCATTTGAAGATCCCCCATATAAGTGAGTTGGGAGAGTGAAAATTTGCCAAAGTGTGAGAGGCCAAAAGTGTTCCTCCAGAAAGTGTTTAGGAGCACGTTTCAGAGCCTTAGGAGTGGTTTGGACCCCTCTTTTTGTGGTACTTTTTGTCAAGCTGAAGTTGGTGTTTAGGGTTGTTGAGAGTGTACATGGCTTGGTGTTTTAACCAGGGACAGCTTTGACCGATCCTCAGGGGAGAAAGATAGAGACATGGGACCTTGTCCTACCCCCCCATTTGTGTGTACCCCGAGTCCAACGGTACCACCCTTGAGTCTCTAGGACTTAGGGTTCCGGAGTTATGAGCATTTGAAGATCCCCTATATAAGTGAGTTGGGAGAGTGAAAATTTGGGGTTTTAACCAGGGTCAGCTTCGACCGATCCGCAGGGGAGAAAGATAGAGACATGGGACCTTGTCCTACCCCCCCATTTGTGTGTACCCCGAGTCCAACGGTACCACCCTTGAGTCTCTAGGACTTAGGGTTCCGGAGTTATGAGCATTTGAAGATCCCCCATATAAGTGAGTTGGGAGAGTGAAAATTTTCCTAAGGGTGAGAGGCCAAAAGTGTTCCTCCAGAAAGTGTTTAGGAGCACGTTTCAGAACCTTAGGAGTGGTTTGGACCCCTCTTTTTGTGGTACTTTTTGTCAAGCTGAAGTTGGTGTTTAGGGTGGTTGAGAGTGTACATGGCTTGGTGTTTTAACCAGGGTCAGCTTTGACCGATCCTCAGGGGAGAAAGATAGAGACATGGGACCTTGTCCTACCCCCCCATTTGTGTGTACCCCGAGTCCAACGGTACCACCCTTGAGTCTCTAGGACTTAGGGTTCCGGAGTTATGAGCATTTGAAGATCCCCCATATAAGTGAGTTGGGAGAGTGAAAATTTTCCTAAGGGTGAGAGGCCAAAAGTGTTCCTCCAGAAAGTGTTTAGGAGCACGTTTCAGAACCTTAGGAGTGGTTTGGACCCCTCTTTTTGTGGTACTTTTTGTCAAGCTGAAGTTGGTGTTTAGGGTGGTTGAGAGTGTACATGGCTTGGTGTTTTAACCAGGGTCAGCTTTGACCGATCCTCAGGGGAGAAAGATAGAGACATGGGACCTTGTCCTTCCCCCCCATTTGTGTGTACCCCGAGTCCAACGGTACCACCCTTGAGTCTCTAGGACTTAGGGTTCCGGAGTTATGAGCATTTGAAGATCCCCCATATAAGTGAGTTGGGAGAGTGAAAATTTTCCTAAGGGTGAGAGGCCAAAAGTGTTCCTCCAGAAAGTGTTTAGGAGCACGTTTCAGAACCTTAGGAGTGTTTTGGACCCCTCTTTTTGTGGTACTTTTTGTCAAGCTGAAGTTGGTGTTTAGGGTGGTTGAGAGTGTACATGGCTTGGTGTTTTAACCAGGGTCAGCTTTGACCGATCCTCAGGGGAGAAAGATAGAGACATGGGACCTTGTCCTACCCCCCCATTTGTGTGTACCCCGAGTTCAACGGTACCACCCTTGAGTCTCTAGGACGTAGGGTTCCGGAGTTATGAGCATTTGAAGATCCCCCATATAAGTGAGTTGGGAGATTGAAAATTTGGGGTTTTAACCAGGGTCAGCTTTGACCGATCCTCAAGGGAGAAAGATAGAGACATGGGACCTTGTCCTACCCCCCCATTTGTGTGTACCCCGAGTCCAACGGTACCGCCCTTGAGTATCTAGGACTTAGGGTTCCGGAGTTATGAGCATTTGAAGATCCCCCATATAAGTGAGTTGGGAGAGTGAAAATTTGCCTAAGGTTGAGAGGCCAAAAGTGTTCCTCCAGAAATTGTTTAGGAGCACGTTTCAGAACCTTAGGAGTGGTTTGGACCCCTCTTTTTGTGGTACTTTTTGTCAAGCTGAAGTTGGTGTTTAGGGTGGTTGAGAGTGTACATGGCTTGGTGTTTTAACCAGGGTCAGCTTTGACCGATCCTCAGGGGAGAAAGATAGAGACATGGGACCTTGTCCTACCCCCCCATTTGTGTGTACCCCGAGTCCAACGGTACCACCCTTGAGTCTCTAGGACTTAGGGTTCCGGAGTTATGAGCATTTGAAGATCCCCCATATAAGTGAGTTGGGAGAGTGAAAATTTTCCTAAGGGTGAGAGGCCAAAAGTGTTCCTCCAGAAAGTGTTTAGGAGCACGTTTCAGAACCTTAGGAGTGGTTTGGACCCCTCTTTTTGTGGTACTTTTTGTCAAGCTGAAGTTGGTGTTTAGGGTGGTTGAGAGTGTACATGGCTTGGTGTTTTAACCAGGGTCAGCTTTGACCGATCCTCAGGGGAGAAAGATAGAGACATGGGACCTTGTCCTTCCCCCCCATTTGTGTGTACCCCGAGTCCAACGGTACCACCCTTGAGTCTCTAGGACTTAGGGTTCCGGAGTTATGAGCATTTGAAGATCCCCCATATAAGTGAGTTGGGAGAGTGAAAATTTTCCTAAGGGTGAGAGGCCAAAAGTGTTCCTCCAGAAAGTGTTTAGGAGCACGTTTCAGAACCTTAGGAGTGTTTTGGACCCCTCTTTTTGTGGTACTTTTTGTCAAGCTGAAGTTGGTGTTTAGGGTGGTTGAGAGTGTACATGGCTTGGTGTTTTAACCAGGGTCAGCTTTGACCGATCCTCAGGGGAGAAAGATAGAGACATGGGACCTTGTCCTACCCCCCCATTTGTGTGTACCCCGAGTTCAACGGTACCACCCTTGAGTCTCTAGGACGTAGGGTTCCGGAGTTATGAGCATTTGAAGATCCCCCATATAAGTGAGTTGGGAGATTGAAAATTTGGGGTTTTAACCAGGGTCAGCTTTGACCGATCCTCAAGGGAGAAAGATAGAGACATGGGACCTTGTCCTACCCCCCCATTTGTGTGTACCCCGAGTCCAACGGTACCGCCCTTGAGTATCTAGGACTTAGGGTTCCGGAGTTATGAGCATTTGAAGATCCCCCATATAAGTGAGTTGGGAGAGTGAAAATTTGCCTAAGGTTGAGAGGCCAAAAGTGTTCCTCCAGAAAGTGTTTAGGAGCACGTTTCAGAGCCTTAGGAGTGGTTTGGACCCCTCTTTTTGTGGTACTTTTTGTCAAGCTGAAGTTGGTGTTTAGGGTGGTTGAGAGTGTACATGGCTTGGTGTTTTAACCAGGGTCAGCTTTGACCGATCCTCAGGGGAGAAAGATAGACACATGGGACCTTGTCCTACCCCCCCCCCCCCCCCCCATTTGTGTGTACCCCGAGTCCAACGGTACCACCCTTGAGTCTCTAGGACTTAGGGTTCCGGAGTTATGAGCATTTGAAGATCCCCCATATAAGTGAGTTGGGAGAGTGAAAATTTGCCTAGGGGGGGGGGGGGGGGGGGGGGGGGGGGGGGGGCAAAAGTGTTCCTCCAGAAAGTGTTTAGGAGCACGTTTCGGAGCCTTAGGAGTGGTTTGGACCCCTTTTTTTGTGGTACTTTTTGTCAAGCTGAAGTTGGTGTTTAGGGTTGTTGAGAGTGTACATGGCTTGGTGTTTTAACCAGGGTCAGCTTTGACCGATCCTCAGGGGAGAAAGATAGAGACATGGGACCTTGTCCTACCCCCCCATTTGTGTGTACCCCGAGTCCAACGGTACCACCCTTGAGTCTCTAGGACTTAGGGTTCCGGAGTTATGAGCATTTGAAGATCCCCCATATAAGTGAGTTGGGAGAGTGAAAATTTGCCTAAGGGTGAGAGGCCAAAAGTGTTCCTCCAGAAAGTGTTTAGGAGCACGTTTCAGAGCCTTAGGAGTGGTTTGGACCCCTTTTTTTGTGGTACTTTTTGTCAAGCTGAAGTTGGTGTTTAGGGTTGTTGAGAGTGTACATGGCTTGGTGTTTTAACCAGGGTCAGCTTTGACCGATCCTCAGGGGAGAAAGATAGAGACATGGGACCTTGTCCTACCCCCCCATTTGTGTGTACCCCGAGTCCAACGGTACCACCCTTGAGTCTCTAGGACTTAGGGTTCCGGAGTTATGAGCATTTGAAGATCCCCCATATAAGTGAGTTGGGAGAGTGAAAAGTTGGGGTTTTAACCAGGGTCAGCTTTGACCGATCCTCAGGGGAGAAAGATAGAGACATGGGACCTTGTCCTACCCCCCCATTTGTGTGTACCCCGAGTCCAACGGTACCACCCTTGAGTCTCTAGGACTTAGGGTTCCGGAGTTATGAGCATTTGAAGATCCCCCATATAAGTGAGTTGGGAGAGTGAAAATTTTGGGTTTTAACCAGGGTCAGCTTTGACCGATCCTCAGGGGAGAAAGATAGAGACATGGGACCTTGTCCTACCCCCCCATTTGTGTGTACCCCGAGTCCAACGGTACCACCCTTGAGTCTCTAGGACTTAGGGTTCTGGAGTTATGAGCATTTGAAGATCCCCCATATAAGTGAGTTGGGAGAGTGAAAATTTGCCTAAGGTTGAGAGGCCAAAAGTGTTCCTCCAGAAAGTGTTTAGGAGCACGTTTCAGAACCTTAGGAGTGGTTTGGACCCCTCTTTTTGTGGTACTTTTTGTCAAGCTGAAGTTGGTGTTTAGGGTGGTTGAGAGTGTACATGGCTTGGTGTTTTAACCAGGGTCAGCTTTGACCGATCCTCAGGGGAGAAAGATAGAGACATGGGACCTTGTCCTACCCCCCCATTTGTGTGTACCCCGAGTCCAACGGTACCACCCTTGAGTCTCTAGGACTTAGGGTTCCGGAGTTATGAGCATTTGAAGATCCCCCATATAAGTGAGTTGGGAGAGTGAAAATTTTCCTAAGGGTGAGAGGCCAAAAGTGTTCCTCCAGAAAGTGTTTAGGAGCACGTTTCAGAACCTTAGGAGTGGTTTGGACCCCTCTTTTTGTGGTACTTGTTGTCAAGCTGAAGTTGGTGTTTAGGGTGGTTGAGAGTGTACATGGCTTGGTGTTTTAACCAGGGTCAGCTTTGACCGATCCTCAGGGGAGAAAGATAGAGACATGGGACCTTGTCCTACCCCCCCATTTGTGTGTACCCCGAGTCCAACGGTACCACCCTTGAGTCTCTAGGACTTAGGGTTCCGGAGTTATGAGCATTTGAAGATCCCCTATATAAGTGAGTTGGGAGAGTGAAAATTTGGGGTTTTAACCAGGGTCAGCTTCGACCGATCCGCAGGGGAGAAAGATAGAGACATGGGACCTTGTCCTACCCCCCCATTTGTGTGTACCCCGAGTCCAACGGTACCACCCTTGAGTCTCTAGGACTTAGGGTTCCGGAGTTATGAGCATTTGAAGATCCCCCATATAAGTGAGTTGGGAGAGTGAAAATTTTCCTAAGGGTGAGAGGCCAAAAGTGTTCCTCCAGAAAGTGTTTAGGAGCACGTTTCAGAACCTTAGGAGTGGTTTGGACCCCTCTTTTTGTGGTACTTTTTGTCAAGCTGAAGTTGGTGTTTAGGGTGGTTGAGAGTGTACATGGCTTGGTGTTTTAACCAGGGTCAGCTTTGACCGATCCTCAGGGGAGAAAGATAGAGACATGGGACCTTGTCCTACCCCCCCATTTGTGTGTACCCCGAGTCCAACGGTACCACCCTTGAGTCTCTAGGACTTAGGGTTCCGGAGTTATGAGCATTTGAAGATCCCCCATATAAGTGAGTTGGGAGAGTGAAAATTTGGGGTTTTAACCAGGGTCAGCTTCGACCGATCCGCAGGGGAGAAAGATAGAGACATGGGATCTTGTCCTACCCCCCCATTTGTGTGTACCCCGAGTACAACGGTACCACCCTTGAGTCTCTAGGACTTAGGGTTCCGGAGTTATGAGCATTTGAAGATCCACCATATAAGTGAGTTGGGAGATTGAAAATTTGGGGTTTTAACCAGGGTCAGCTTTGACCGATCCTCAAGGGAGAAAGATAGAGACATGGGACCTTGTCCTACCCCCCCATTTGTGTGTACCCCGAGTCCAACGGTACCACCCTTGAGTCTCTAGGACTTAGGGTTCCGGAGTTATGAGCATTTGAAGATCCCCCATATAAGTGAGTTGGGAGAGTGAAAATTTGCCTAAGGGTGAGAGGCCAAAAGTGTTCCTCCAGACAGTGTTTAGGAGCACGTTTCAGAGCCTTAGGAGTGGTTTGGACCCCTTTTTTTGTGGTACTTTTTGTCAAGCTGAAGTTGGTGTTTAGGGTTGTTGAGAGTGTACATGGCTTGGTGTTTTAACCAGGGTCAGCTTTGACCGATCCTCAGGGGAGAAAGATAGAGACATGGGACCTTGTCCTACCCCCCCATTTGTGTGTACCCCGAGTCCAACGGTACCACCCTTGAGTCTCTAGGACTTAGGGTTCCGGAGTTATGAGCATTTGAAGATCCCCCATATAAGTGAGTTGGGAGAGTGAAAAGTTGGGGTTTTAACCAGGGTCAGCTTTGACCGATCCTCAGGGGAGAAAGATAGAGACATGGGACCTTGTCCTACCCCCCCATTTGTGTGTACCCCGAGTCCAACGGTACCACCCTTGAGTCTCTAGGACTTAGGGTTCCGGAGTTATGAGCATTTGAAGATCCCCCATATAAGTGAGTTGGGAGAGTGAAAATTTGGGGTTTTAACCAGGGTCAGCTTCGACCGATCCGCAGGGGAGAAAGATAGAGACATGGGATCTTGTCCTACCCCCCCATTTGTGTGTACCCCGAGTACAACGGTACCACCCTTGAGTCTCTAGGACTTAGGGTTCCGGAGTTATGAGCATTTGAAGATCCACCATATAAGTGAGTTGGGAGATTGAAAATTTGGGGTTTTAACCAGGGTCAGCTTTGACCGATCCTCAAGGGAGAAAGATAGAGACATGGGACCTTGTCCTACCCCCCCATTTGTGTGTACCCCGAGTCCAACGGTACCACCCTTGAGTCTCTAGGACTTAGGGTTCCGGAGTTATGAGCATTTGAAGATCCCCCATATAAGTGAGTTGGGAGAGTGAAAATTTGCCTAAGGGTGAGAGGCCAAAAGTGTTCCTCCAGACAGTGTTTAGGAGCACGTTTCAGAGCCTTAGGAGTGGTTTGGACCCCTTTTTTTGTGGTACTTTTTGTCAAGCTGAAGTTGGTGTTTAGGGTTGTTGAGAGTGTACATGGCTTGGTGTTTTAACCAGGGTCAGCTTTGACCGATCCTCAGGGGAGAAAGATAGAGACATGGGACCTTGTCCTACCCCCCCATTTGTGTGTACCCCGAGTCCAACGGTACCACCCTTGAGTCTCTAGGACTTAGGGTTCCGGAGTTATGAGCATTTGAAGATCCCCCATATAAGTGAGTTGGGAGAGTGAAAATTTGCCTAGGGGGGGGGGGGGGGGGGGCCAAAAGTGTTCCTCCAGAAAGTGTTTAGGAGCACGTTTCAGAGCCTTAGGAGTGGTTTGGACCCCTTTTTTGTGGTACTTTTTGTCAAGCTGAAGTTGGTGTTTAGGGTTGTTGAGAGTGTACATGGCTTGGTGTTTTAACCAGGGTCAGTTTTGACCGATCCTCAGGGGAAAAAGATAGAGACATGGGACCTTGTCCTAGCCCCCCATTTGTGTGTACCCCGAGTCCAACGGTACCACCCTTGAGTCTCTAGGACTTAGGGTTCCGGAGTTATGAGCATTTGAAGATCCCCCATATAAGTGAGTTGGGAGAGTGAAAATTTGCCTAAGGGTGAGAGGCCAAAAGTGTTCCTCCAGAAAGTGTTTAGGAGCACGTTTCAGAACCTTAGGAGTGGTTTGGACCCCTCTTTTTGTGGTACTTTTTGTCAAGCTGAAGTTGATGTTTAGTGTTGTTGAGAGTGTACATGGCTTGGTGTTTTAACCAGGGTCAGCTTTGACCGATCCTCAGGGGAGAAAGATAGAGACATGGGACCTTGTCCTACCCCCCCATTTGTGTGTACCCCGAGTCCAACGGTACCACCCTTGAGTCTCTAGGACTTAGGGTTCCGGAGTTATGAGCATTTGAAGATCCCCCATATAAGTGAGTTGGGAGAGTGAAAATTTGTGGTTTTAACCAGGGTCAGCTTCGACCGATCCGCAGGGGAGAAAGATAGAGACATGGGACCTTGTCCTACCCCCCCATTTGTGTGTACCCCGAGTCCAACGGTACCACCCTCGAGTCTCTAGGACTTAGGGTTCCGGAGTTATGAGCATTTGAAGATCCCCCATATAAGTGAGTTGGGAGAGTGAAAATTTGCCTAAGGGTGAGAGGCCAAAAGTGTTCCTCCAGAAAGTGTTTAGGAGCACGTTTCAGAACCTTAGGAGTGGTTTGGACCCCTCTTTTTGTGGTACTTTTTGTCAAGCTGAAGTTGGTGTTTAGGGTGGTTGAGAGTGTACATGGCTTGGTGTTTTAACCAGGGACAGCTTTGACCGATCCTCAGGGGAGAAAGATAGAGACATGGGACCTTGTCCTACCCCCCCATTTGTGTGTACCCCGAGTCCAACGGTACCACCCTTGAGTCTCTAGGACTTAGGGTTCCGGAGTTATGAGCATTTGAAGATCCCCCATATAAGTGAGTTGGGAGAGTGAAAATTTTCCTAAGGGTGAGAGGCCAAAAGTGTTCCTCCAGAAAGTGTTTAGGAGCACGTTTCGGAGCCTTAGGAGTGGTTTGGACCCCTTTTTTTGTGGTACTTTTTGTCAAGCTGAAGTTGGTGTTTAGGGTTGTTGAGAGTGTACATGGCTTGGTGTTTTAACCAGGGTCAGCTTTGACCGATCCTCAGGGGAGAAAGATAGAGACATGGGACCTTGTCCTACCCCCCCATTTGTGTGTACCCCGAGTCCAACGGTACCACCCTTGAGTCTCTAGGACTTAGGGTTCCGGAGTTATGAGCATTTGAAGATCCCCCATATAAGTGAGTTGGGAGAGTGAAAATTTGCCTAAGGGTGAGAGGCCAAAAGTGTTCCTCCAGAAAGTGTTTAGGAGCACGTTTCGGAGCCTTAGGAGTGGTTTGGACCCCTTTTTTTGTGGTACTTTTTGTCAAGCTGAAGTTGGTGTTTAGGGTTGTTGAGAGTGTACATGGCTTGGTGTTTTAACCAGGGTCAGCTTTGACCGATCCTCAGGGGAGAAAGATAGAGACATGGGACCTTGTCCTACCCCCCCATTTGTGTGTACCCCGAGTCCAACGGTACCACCCTTGAGTCTCTAGGACTTAGGGTTCCGGAGTTATGAGCATTTGAAGATCCCCCATATAAGTGAGTTGGGAGAGTGAAAATTTGGGGTTTTAACCAGGGTCAGCTTCGACCGATCCGCAGGGGAGAAAGATAGAGACATGGGATCTTGTCCTACCCCCCCATTTGTGTGTACCCCGAGTCCAACGGTACCACCCTTGAGTCTCTAGGACTTAGGGTTCCGGAGTTATGAGCATTTGAAGATCCACCATATAAGTGAGTTGGGAGATTGAAAATTTGGGGTTTTAACCAGGGTCAGCTTTGACCGATCCTCAAGGGAGAAAGATAGAGACATGGGACCTTGTCCTACCCCCCCATTTGTGTGTACCCCGAGTCCAACGGTACCACCCTTGAGTCTCTAGGACTTAGGGTTCCGGAGTTATGAGCATTTGAAGATCCCCCATATAAGTGAGTTGGGAGAGTGAAAATTTGCCTAAGGGTGAGAGGCCAAAAGTGTTCCTCCAGACAGTGTTTAGGAGCACGTTTCAGAGCCTTAGGAGTGGTTTGGACCCCTTTTTTTGTGGTACTTTTTGTCAAGCTGAAGTTTGTGTTTAGGGTTGTTGAGAGTGTACATGGCTTGGTGTTTTAACCAGGGTCAGCTTTGACCGATCCTCAGGGGAGAAAGATAGAGACATGGGACCTTGTCCTACCCCCCCCATTTGTGTGTACCCCGAGTCCAACGGTACCACCCTTGAGTCTCTAGGACTTAGGGTTCTGGAGTTATGAGCATTTGAAGATCCCCCATATAAGTGAGTTGGGAGAGTGAAAATTTGCCTAAGGTTGAGAGGCCAAAAGTGTTCCTCCAGAAAGTGTTTAGGAGCACGTTTCAGAACCTTAGGAGTGGTTTGGACCCCTCTTTTTGTGGTACTTTTTGTCAAGCTGAAGTTGGTGTTTAGGGTGGTTGAGAGTGTACATGGCTTGGTGTTTTAACCAGGGTCAGCTTTGACCGATCCTCAGGGGAGAAAGATAGAGACATGGGACCTTGTCCTACCCCCCCATTTGTGTGTACCCCGAGTCCAACGGTACCACCCTTGAGTCTCTAGGACTTAGGGTTCCGGAGTTATGAGCATTTGAAGATCCCCCATATAAGTGAGTTGGGAGAGTGAAAATTTGGGGTTTTAACCAGGGTCAGCTTTGACCGATCCTCAGGGGAGAAAGATAGAGACATGGGACCTTGTCCTACCCCCCCATTTGTGTGTACCCCGAGTCCAACGGTACCACCCTTGAGTCTCTAGGACTTAGGGTTCTGGAGTTATGAGCATTTGAAGATCCCCCATATAAGTGAGTTGGGAGAGTGAAAATTTGCCTAAGGTTGAGAGGCCAAAAGTGTTCCTCCAGAAAGTGTTTAGGAGCACGTTTCAGAACCTTAGGAGTGGTTTGGACCCCTCTTTTTGTGGTACTTTTTGTCAAGCTGAAGTTGGTGTTTAGGGTGGTTGAGAGTGTACATGGCTTGGTGTTTTAACCAGGGTCAGCTTTGACCGATCCTCAGGGGAGAAAGATAGAGACATGGGACCTTGTCCTACCCCCCCATTTGTGTGTACCCCGAGTCCAACGGTACCACCCTTGAGTCTCTAGGACTTAGGGTTCCGGAGTTATGAGCATTTGAAGATCCCCCATATAAGTGAGTTGGGAGAGTGAAAATTTTCCTAAGGGTGAGAGGCCAAAAGTGTTCCTCCAGAAAGTGTTTAGGAGCACGTTTCAGAACCTTAGGAGTGGTTTGGACCCCTCTTTTTGTGGTACTTGTTGTCAAGCTGAAGTTGGTGTTTAAGGTGGTTGAGAGTGTACATGGCTTGGTGTTTTAACCAGGGTCAGCTTTGACCGATCCTCAGGGGAGAAAGATAGAGACATGGGACCTTGTCCTACCCCCCCATTTGTGTGTACCCCGAGTCCAACGGTACCACCCTTGAGTCTCTAGGACTTAGGGTTCCGGAGTTATGAGCATTTGAAGATCCCCTATATAAGTGAGTTGGGAGAGTGAAAATTTGGGGTTTTAACCAGGGTCAGCTTCGACCGATCCGCAGGGGAGAAAGATAGAGACATGGGACCTTGTCCTACCCCCCCATTTGTGTGTACCCCGAGTCCAACGGTACCACACTTGAGTCTCTAGGACTTAGGGTTCCGGAGTTATGAGCATTTGAAGATCCCCCATATAAGTGAGTTGGGAGAGTGAAAATTTGCCAAAGTGTGAGAGGCCAAAAGTGTTCCTCCAGAAAGTGTTTAGGAGCACGTTTCAGAGCCTTAGGAGTGGTTTGGACCCCTCTTTTTGTGGTACTTTTTGTCAAGCTGAAGTTGGTGTTTAGGGTTGTTGAGAGTGTATATGGCTTGGTGTTTTAACCAGGGACAGCTTTGACCGATCCTCAGGGGAGAAAGATAGAGACATGGGACCTTGTCCTACCCCCCCATTTGTGTGTACCCCGAGTCCAACGGTACCACCCTTGAGTCTCTAGGACTTAGGGTTCCGGAGTTATGAGCATTTGAAGATCCCCCATATAAGTGAGTTGGGAGAGTGAAAAGTTGGGGTTTTAACCAGGGTCAGCTTTGACCGATCCTCAGGGGAGAAAGATAGAGACATGGGACCTTGTCCTACCCCCCCATTTGTGTGTACCCCGAGTCCAACGGTACCACCCTTGAGTCTCTAGGACTTAGGGTTCCGGAGTTATGAGCATTTGAAGATCCCCCATATAAGTGAGTTGGAAGAGTGAAAATTTGGGGTTTTAACCAGGGTCAGCTTTGACCGATCCTCAGGGGAGAAAGATAGAGACATGGGACCTTGTCCTACCCCCCCATTTGTGTGTACCCCGAGTCCAACGGTACCACCCTTGAGTCTCTAGGACTTAGGGTTCCGGAGTTATGAGCATTTGAAGATCCCCCATATAAGTGAGTTGGGAGAGTGAAAATTTTCCTAAGGGTGAGAGGCCAAAAGTGTTCCTCCAGAAAGTGTTTAGGAGCACGTTTCAGAACCTTAGGAGTGGTTTGGACCCCTCTTTTTGTGGTACTTTTTGTCAAGCTGAAGTTGGTGTTTAGGGTGGTTGAGAGTGTACATGGCTTGGTGTTTTAACCAGGGTCAGCTTTGACCGATCCTCAGGGGAGAAAGATAGAGACATGGGACCTTGTCCTACCCCCCCATTTGTGCGTACCCCGAGTCCAACGGTACCACCCTTGAGTCTCTAGGACTTAGGGTTCCGGAGTTATGAGCATTTGAAGATCCCCCATATAAGTGAGTTGGGAGAGTGAAAATTTGCCAAAGTGTGAGAGGCCAAAAGTGTTCCTCCAGAAAGTGTTTAGGAGCACGTTTCAGAGCCTTAGGAGTGGTTTGGACCCCTCTTTTTGTGGTACTTTTTGTCAAGCTGAAGTTGGTGTTTAGGGTTGTTGAGAGTGTACATGGCTTGGTGTTTTAACCAGGGACAGCTTTGACCGATCCTCAGGGGAGAAAGATAGAGACATGGGACCTTGTCCTACCCCCCCATTTGTGTGTACCCCGAGTCCAACGGTACCACCCTTGAGTCTCTAGGACTTAGGGTTCCGGAGTTATGAGCATTTGAAGATCCCCTATATAAGTGAGTTGGGAGAGTGAAAATTTGGGGTTTTAACCAGGGTCAGCTTCGACCGATCCGCAGGGGAGAAAGATAGAGACATGGGACCTTGTCCTACCCCCCCATTTGTGTGTACCCCGAGTCCAACGGTACCACCCTTGAGTCTCTAGGACTTAGGGTTCCGGAGTTATGAGCATTTGAAGATCCCCCATATAAGTGAGTTGGGAGAGTGAAAATTTTCCTAAGGGTGAGAGGCCAAAAGTGTTCCTCCAGAAAGTGTTTAGGAGCACGTTTCAGAACCTTAGGAGTGGTTTGGACCCCTCTTTTTGTGGTACTTTTTGTCAAGCTGAAGTTGGTGTTTAGGGTGGTTGAGAGTGTACATGGCTTGGTGTTTTAACCAGGGTCAGCTTTGACCGATCCTCAGGGGAGAAAGATAGAGACATGGGACCTTGTCCTACCCCCCCATTTGTGTGTACCCCGAGTTCAACGGTACCACCCTTGAGTCTCTAGGACGTAGGGTTCCGGAGTTATGAGCATTTGAAGATCCCCCATATAAGTGAGTTGGGAGATTGAAAATTTGGGGTTTTAACCAGGGTCAGCTTTGACCGATCCTCAAGGGAGAAAGATAGAGACATGGGACCTTGTCCTACCCCCCCATTTGTGTGTACCCCGAGTCCAACGGTACCGCCCTTGAGTATCTAGGACTTAGGGTTCCGGAGTTATGAGCATTTGAAGATCCCCCATATAAGTGAGTTGGGAGAGTGAAAATTTGCCTAAGGTTGAGAGGCCAAAAGTGTTCCTCCAGAAATTGTTTAGGAGCACGTTTCAGAACCTTAGGAGTGGTTTGGACCCCTCTTTTTGTGGTACTTTTTGTCAAGCTGAAGTTGGTGTTTAGGGTGGTTGAGAGTGTACATGGCTTGGTGTTTTAACCAGGGTCAGCTTTGACCGATCCTCAGGGGAGAAAGATAGAGACATGGGACCTTGTCCTACCCCCCCATTTGTGCGTACCCCGAGTCCAACGGTACCACCCTTGAGTCTCTAGGACTTAGGGTTCCGGAGTTATGAGCATTTGAAGATCCCCCATATAAGTGAGTTGGGAGAGTGAAAATTTGCCAAAGTGTGAGAGGCCAAAAGTGTTCCTCCAGAAAGTGTTTAGGAGCACGTTTCAGAGCCTTAGGAGTGGTTTGGACCCCTCTTTTTGTGGTACTTTTTGTCAAGCTGAAGTTGGTGTTTAGGGTTGTTGAGAGTGTACATGGCTTGGTGTTTTAACCAGGGACAGCTTTGACCGATCCTCAGGGGAGAAAGATAGAGACATGGGACCTTGTCCTACCCCCCCATTTGTGTGTACCCCGAGTCCAACGGTACCACCCTTGAGTCTCTAGGACTTAGGGTTCCGGAGTTATGAGCATTTGAAGATCCCCTATATAAGTGAGTTGGGAGAGTGAAAATTTGGGGTTTTAACCAGGGTCAGCTTCGACCGATCCGCAGGGGAGAAAGATAGAGACATGGGACCTTGTCCTACCCCCCCATTTGTGTGTACCCCGAGTCCAACGGTACCACCCTTGAGTCTCTAGGACTTAGGGTTCCGGAGTTATGAGCATTTGAAGATCCCCCATATAAGTGAGTTGGGAGAGTGAAAATTTTCCTAAGGGTGAGAGGCCAAAAGTGTTCCTCCAGAAAGTGTTTAGGAGCACGTTTCAGAACCTTAGGAGTGGTTTGGACCCCTCTTTTTGTGGTACTTTTTGTCAAGCTGAAGTTGGTGTTTAGGGTGGTTGAGAGTGTACATGGCTTGGTGTTTTAACCAGGGTCAGCTTTGACCGATCCTCAGGGGAGAAAGATAGAGACATGGGACCTTGTCCTACCCCCCCATTTGTGTGTACCCCGAGTCCAACGGTACCACCCTTGAGTCTCTAGGACTTAGGGTTCCGGAGTTATGAGCATTTGAAGATCCCCCATATAAGTGAGTTGGGAGAGTGAAAATTTTCCTAAGGGTGAGAGGCCAAAAGTGTTCCTCCAGAAAGTGTTTAGGAGCACGTTTCAGAACCTTAGGAGTGGTTTGGACCCCTCTTTTTGTGGTACTTTTTGTCAAGCTGAAGTTGGTGTTTAGGGTGGTTGAGAGTGTACATGGCTTGGTGTTTTAACCAGGGTCAGCTTTGACCGATCCTCAGGGGAGAAAGATAGAGACATGGGACCTTGTCCTTCCCCCCCATTTGTGTGTACCCCGAGTCCAACGGTACCACCCTTGAGTCTCTAGGACTTAGGGTTCCGGAGTTATGAGCATTTGAAGATCCCCCATATAAGTGAGTTGGGAGAGTGAAAATTTTCCTAAGGGTGAGAGGCCAAAAGTGTTCCTCCAGAAAGTGTTTAGGAGCACGTTTCAGAACCTTAGGAGTGTTTTGGACCCCTCTTTTTGTGGTACTTTTTGTCAAGCTGAAGTTGGTGTTTAGGGTGGTTGAGAGTGTACATGGCTTGGTGTTTTAACCAGGGTCAGCTTTGACCGATCCTCAGGGGAGAAAGATAGAGACATGGGACCTTGTCCTACCCCCCCATTTGTGTGTACCCCGAGTTCAACGGTACCACCCTTGAGTCTCTAGGACGTAGGGTTCCGGAGTTATGAGCATTTGAAGATCCCCCATATAAGTGAGTTGGGAGATTGAAAATTTGGGGTTTTAACCAGGGTCAGCTTTGACCGATCCTCAAGGGAGAAAGATAGAGACATGGGACCTTGTCCTACCCCCCCATTTGTGTGTACCCCGAGTCCAACGGTACCGCCCTTGAGTATCTAGGACTTAGGGTTCCGGAGTTATGAGCATTTGAAGATCCCCCATATAAGTGAGTTGGGAGAGTGAAAATTTGCCTAAGGTTGAGAGGCCAAAAGTGTTCCTCCAGAAAGTGTTTAGGAGCACGTTTCAGAGCCTTAGGAGTGGTTTGGACCCCTCTTTTTGTGGTACTTTTTGTCAAGCTGAAGTTGGTGTTTAGGGTGGTTGAGAGTGTACATGGCTTGGTGTTTTAACCAGGGTCAGCTTTGACCGATCCTCAGGGGAGAAAGATAGACACATGGGACCTTGTCCTACCCCCCCCCCCCCCCCCCCCATTTGTGTGTACCCCGAGTCCAACGGTACCACCCTTGAGTCTCTAGGACTTAGGGTTCCGGAGTTATGAGCATTTGAAGATCCCCCATATAAGTGAGTTGGGAGAGTGAAAATTTGCCTAGGGGGGGGGGGGGGGGGGGGGCAAAAGTGTTCCTCCAGAAAGTGTTTAGGAGCACGTTTCGGAGCCTTAGGAGTGGTTTGGACCCCTTTTTTGTGGTACTTTTTGTCAAGCTGAAGTTGGTGTTTAGGGTTGTTGAGAGTGTACATGGCTTGGTGTTTTAACCAGGGTCAGCTTTGACCGATCCTCAGGGGAGAAAGATAGAGACATGGGACCTTGTCCTACCCCCCCATTTGTGTGTACCCCGAGTTCAACGGTACCACCCTTGAGTCTCTAGGACGTAGGGTTCCGGAGTTATGAGCATTTGAAGATCCCCCATATAAGTGAGTTGGGAGATTGAAAATTTGGGGTTTTAACCAGGGTCAGCTTTGACCGATCCTCAAGGGAGAAAGATAGAGACATGGGACCTTGTCCTACCCCCCCATTTGTGTGTACCCCGAGTCCAACGGTACCACCCTTGAGTCTCTAGGACTTAGGGTTCCGGAGTTATGAGCATTTGAAGATCCCCCATATAAATGAGTTGGGAGAGTGAAAATTTGCCTAAGGGTGAGAGGCCAAAAGTGTTCCTCCAGAAAGTGTTTAGGAGCACGTTTCAGAACCTTAGGAGTGGTTTGGACCCCTCTTTTTGTGGTACTTTTTGTCAAGCTGAAGTTGATGTTTAGGGTTGTTGAGAGTGTACATGGCTTGGTGTTTTAACCAGGGTCAGCTTTGACCGATCCTCAGGGGAGAAAGATAGAGACATGGGACCTTGTCCTACCCCCCCATTTGTGTGTACCCCGAGTCCAACGGTACCACCCTTGAGTCTCTAGGACTTAGGGTTCCGGAGTTATGAGCATTTGAAGATCCCCCATATAAGTGAGTTGGGAGAGTGAAAATTTGTGGTTTTAACCAGGGTCAGCTTCGACCGATCCGCAGGGGAGAAAGATAGAGACATGGGACCTTGTCCTACCCCCCCATTTGTGTGTACCCCGAGTCCAACGGTACCACCCTTGAGTCTCTAGGACTTAGGGTTCCGGAGTTATGAGCATTTGAAGATCCCCCATATAAGTGAGTTGGGAGAGTGAAAATTTTCCTAAGGGTGAGAGGCCAAAAGTGTTCCTCCAGAAAGTGTTTAGGAGCACGTTTCAGAACCTTAGGAGTGGTTTGGACCCCTCTTTTTGTGGTACTTTTTGTCAAGCTGAAGTTGGTGTTTAGGGTGGTTGAGAGTGTACATGGCTTGGTGTTTTAACCAGGGTCAGCTTTGACCGATCCTCAGGGGAGAAAGATAGAGACATGGGACCTTGTCCTACCCCCCCATTTGTGTGTACCCCGAGTCCAACGGTACCACCCTTGAGTCTCTAGGACTTAGGGTTCCGGAGTTATGAGCATTTGAAGATCCCCCATATAAGTGAGTTGGGAGAGTGAAAATTTGGGGTTTTAACCAGGGTCAGCTTCGACCGATCCGCAGGGGAGAAAGATAGAGACATGGGACCTTGTCCTACCCCCCCATTTGTGTGTACCCCGAGTCCAACGGTACCACCCTTGAGTCTCTAGGACTTAGGGTTCCGGAGTTATGAGCATTTGAAGATCCCCCATATAAGTGAGTTGGGAGAGTGAAAATTTTCCTAAGGGTGAGAGGCCAAAAGTGTTCCTCCAGAAAGTGTTTAGGAGCACGTTTCAGAACCTTAGGAGTGGTTTGGACCCCTCTTTTTGTGGTAATTTTTGTCAAGCTGAAGTTGGTGTTTAGGGTGGTTGAGAGTGTACATGGCTTGGTGTTTTAACCAGGGACAGCTTTGACCGATCCTCAGGGGAGAAAGATAGAGACATGGGACCTTGTCCTACCCCCCCATTTGTGTGTACCCCGAGTCCAACGGTACCACCCTTGAGTCTCTAGGACATAGGGTTCCGGAGTTATGAGCATTTGAAGATCCCCTATATAAGTGAGTTGGGAGAGTGAAAATTTGGGGTTTTAACCAGGGTCAGCTTCGACCGATCCGCAGGGGAGAAAGATAGAGACATGGGACCTTGTCCTACCCCCCCATTTGTGTGTACCCCGAGTCCAACGGTACCACCCTTGAGTCTCTAGGACTTAGGGTTCCGGAGTTATGAGCATTTGAAGATCCCCCATATAAGTGAGTTGGGAGAGTGAAAATTTTCCTAAGGGTGAGAGGCCAAAAGTGTTCCTCCAGAAAATGTTTAGGAGCACGTTTCAGAACCTTAGGAGTGGTTTGGACCCCTCTTTTTGTGGTACTTTTTGTCAAGCTGAAGTTGGTGTTTAGGGTGGTTGAGAGTGTACATGGCTTGGTGTTTTAACCAGGGTCAGCTTTGACCGATCCTCAGGGGAGAAAGATAGAGACATGGGACCTTGTCCTACCCCCCCATTTGTGTGTACCCCGAGTCCAACGGTACCACCCTTGAGTCTCTAGGACTTAGGGTTCCGGAGTTATGAGCATTTGAAGATCCCCCATATAAGTGAGTTGGGAGAGTGAAAATTTGGGGTTTTAACCAGGGTCAGCTTCGACCGATCCGCAGGGGAGAAAGATAGAGACATGGGATCTTGTCCTACCCCCCCATTTGTGTGTACCCCAAGTCCAACGGTACCACCCTTGAGTCTCTAGGACTTAGGGTTCCGGAGTTATGAGCATTTGAAGATCCCCCATATAAGTGAGTTGGGAGAGTGAAAATTTGCCTAAGGGTGAGAGGCCAAAAGTGTTCCTCCAGAAAGTGTTTAGGAGCACGTTTCAGAGCCTTAGGAGTGGTTTGGACCCCTCTTTTTGTGGTACTTTTTGTCAAGCTGAAGTTGATGTTTAGGGTTGTTGAGAGTGTACATGGCTTGGTGTTTTAACCAGGGTCAGCTTTGACCGATCCTCAGGGGAGAAAGATAGAGACATGGGACCTTGTCCTACCCCCCCATTTGTGTGTACCCCGAGTCCAACGGTACCACCCTTGAGTCTCTAGGACTTAGGGTTCCGGAGTTATGAGCATTTGAAGATCCCCCATATAAGTGAGTTGGGAGAGTGAAAATTTGTGGTTTTAACCAGGGTCAGCTTCGACCGATCCGCAGGGGAGAAAGATAGAGACATGGGACCTTGTCCTACCCCCCCATTTGTGTGTACCCCGAGTCCAACGGTACCACCCTTGAGTCTCTAGGACTTAGGGTTCCGGAGTTATGAGCATTTGAAGATCCCCCATATAAGTGAGTTGGGAGAGTGAAAATTTGCCTAAGGGTGAGAGGCCAAAAGTGTTCCTCCAGAAAGTGTTTAGGAGCACGTTTCGGAGCCTTAGGAGTGGTTTGGACCCCTTTTTTTGTGGTACTTTTTGTCAAGCTGAAGTTGGTGTTTAGGGTTGTTGAGAGTGTACATGGCTTGGTGTTTTAACCAGGGTCAGCTTTGACCGATCCTCAGGGGAGAAAGATAGAGACATGGGACCTTGTCCTACCCCCCCATTTGTGTGTACCCCGAGTCCAACGGTACCACCCTTGAGTCTCTAGGACTTAGGGTTCCGGAGTTATGAGCATTTGAAGATCCCCCATATAAGTGAGTTGGGAGAGTGAAAATTTGGGGTTTTAACCAGGGTCAGCTTTGACCGATCCTCAGGGGAGAAAGATAGAGACATGGGACCTTGTCCTTCCCCCCCATTTGTGTGTACCCCGAGTCCAACGGTACCACCCTTGAGTCTCTAGGACTTAGGGTTCCGGAGTTATGAGCATTTGAAGATCCCCCATATAAGTGAGTTGGGAGAGTGAAAATTTGCCTAAGGGTGAGAGGCCAAAAGTGTTCCTCCAGAAAGTGTTTAGGAGCACGTTTCAGAGCCTTAGGAGTGGTTTGGACCCCTTTTTTTGTGGTACTTTTTGTCAAGCTGAAGTTGGTGTTTAGGGTTGTTGAGAGTGTACATGGCTTGGTGTTTTAACCAGGGTCAGCTTTGACCGATCCTCAGGGGAGAAAGATAGAGACATGGGACCTTGTCCTACCCCCCCATTTGTGTGTACCCCGAGTCCAACGGTACCACCCTTGAGTCTCTAGGACTTAGGGTTCCGGAGTTATGAGCATTTGAAGATCCCCCATATAAGTGAGTTGGGAGAGTGAAAAGTTGGGGTTTTAACCAGGGTCAGCTTTGACCGATCCTCAGGGGAGAAAGATAGAGACATGGGACCTTGTCCTACCCCCCCATTTGTGTGTACCCCGAGTCCAACGGTACCACCCTTGAGTCTCTAGGACTTAGGGTTCCGGAGTTATGAGCATTTGAAGATCCCCCATATAAGTGAGTTGGGAGAGTGAAAATTTGGGGTTTTAACCAGGGTCAGCTTTGACCGATCCTCAGGGGAGAAAGATAGAGACATGGGACCTTGTCCTACCCCCCATTTGTGTGTACCCCGAGTCCAACGGTACCACCCTTGAGTCTCTAGGACTTAGGGTTCCGGAGTTATGAGCATTTGAAGATCCCCCATATAAGTGAGTTGGGAGAGTGAAAATTTGGGGTTTTAACCAGGGTCAGCTTTGACCGATCCTCAGGGGAGAAAGATAGAGACATGGGACCTTGTCCTACCCCCCCATTTGTGTGTACCCCGAGTCCAACGGTACCACCCTTGAGTCTCTAGGACTTAGGGTTCTGGAGTTATGAGCATTTGAAGATCCCCCATATAAGTGAGTTGGGAGAGTGAAAATTTGCCAAAGTGTGAGAGGCCAAAAGTGTTCCTCCAGAAAGTGTTTAGGAGCACGTTTCAGAGCCTTAGGAGTGGTTTGGACCCCTCTTTTTGTGGTACTTTTTGTCAAGCTGAAGTTGGTGTTTAGGGTGGTTGAGAGTGTACATGGCTTGGTGTTTTAACCAGGGACAGCTTTGACCGATCCTCAGGGGAGAAAGATAGAGACATGGGACCTTGTCCTACCCCCCCATTTGTGTGTACCCCGAGTCCAACGGTACCACCCTTGAGTCTCTAGGACTTAAGGTTCCGGAGTTATGAGCATTTGAAGATCCCCCATATAAGTGAGTTGGGAGAGTGAAAATTTGTGGTTTTAACCAGGGTCAGCTTCGACCGATCCGCAGGGGAGAAAGATAGAGACATGGGACCTTGTCCTACCCCCCCATTTGTGTGTACCCCGAGTCCAACGGTACCACCCTTGAGTCTCTAGGACTTAGGGTTCCGGAGTTATGAGCATTTGAAGATCCCCCATATAAGTGAGTTGGGAGAGTGAAAATTTTCCTAAGGGTGAGAGGCCAAAAGTGTTCCTCCAGAAAGTGTTTAGGAGCACGTTTCAGAACCTTAGGAGTGGTTTGGACCCCTCTTTTTGTGGTACTTTTTGTCAAGCTGAAGTTGGTGTTTAGGGTGGTTGAGAGTGTACATGGCTTGGTGTTTTAACCAGGGACAGCTTTGACCGATCCTCAGGGGAGAAAGATAGAGACATGGGACCTTGTCCTACCCCCCCATTTGTGTGTACCCCGAGTCCAACGGTACCACCCTTGAGTCTCTAGGACTTAGGGTTCCGGAGTTATGAGCATTTGAAGATCCCCCATATAAGTGAGTTGGGAGAGTGAAAATTTGGGGTTTTAACCAGGGTCAGCTTCGACCGATCCGCAGGGGAGAAAGATAGAGACATGGGATCTTGTCCTACCCCCCCATTTGTGTGTACCCCGAGTCCAACGGTACCACCCTTGAGTCTCTAGGACTTAGGGTTCCGGAGTTATGAGCATTTGAAGATCCACCATATAAGTGAGTTGGGAGATTGAAAATTTGGGGTTTTAACCAGAGTCAGCTTTGACCGATCCTCAAGGGAGAAAGATAGAGACATGGGACCTTGTCCTACCCCCCCATTTGTGTGTACCCCGAGTCCAACGGTACCACCCTTGAGTCTCTAGGACTTAGGGTTCCGGAGTTATGAGCATTTGAAGATCCCCCATATAAGTGAGTTGGGAGAGTGAAAATTTGCCTAAGGGTGAGAGGCCAAAAGTGTTCCTCCAGAAAGTGTTTAGGAGCACGTTTCGGAGCCTTAGGAGTGGTTTGGACCCCTTTTTTTGTGGTACTTTTTGTCAAGCTGAAGTTGGTGTTTAGGGTTGTTGAGAGTGTACATGGCTTGGTGTTTTAACCAGGGTCAGCTTTGACCGATCCTCAGGGGAGAAAGATAGAGACATGGGACCTTGTCCTACCCCCCCATTTGTGTGTACCCCGAGTCCAACGGTACCACCCTTGAGTCTCTAGGACTTAGGGTTCCGGAGTTATGAGCATTTGAAGATCCCCCATATAAGTGAGTTGGGAGAGTGAAAATTTTGGGTTTTAACCAGGGTCAGCTTTGACCGATCCTCAGGGGAGAAAGATAGAGACATGGGACCTTGTCCTTCCCCCCCATTTGTGTGTACCCCGAGTCCAACGGTACCACCCTTGAGTCTCTAGGACTTAGGGTTCCGGAGTTATGAGCATTTGAAGATCCCCCATATAAGTGAGTTGGGAGAGTGAAAATTTGCCAAAGTGTGAGAGGCCAAAAGTGTTCCTCCAGAAAGTGTTTAGGAGCACGTTTCAGAGCCTTAGGAGTGGTTTGGACCCCTCTTTTTGTGGTACTTTTTGTCAAGCTGAAGTTGGTGTTTAGGGTGGTTGAGAGTGTACATGGCTTGGTGTTTTAACCAGGGACAGCTTTGACCGATCCTCAGGGGAGAAAGATAGAGACATGGGACCTTGTCCTACCCCCCCATTTGTGTGTACCCCGAGTCCAACGGTACCACCCTTGAGTCTCTAGGACTTAGGGTTCCGGAGTTATGAGCATTTGAAGATCCCCCATATAAGTGAGTTGGGAGAGTGAAAATTTGGGGTTTTAACCAGGGTCAGCTTCGACCGATCCGCAGGGGAGAAAGATAGAGACATGGGACCTTGTCCTACCCCCCCATTTGTGTGTAAACCGAGTCCAACGGTACCACCCTTGAGTCTCTAGGACTTAGGGTTCCGAAGTTATGAGCATTTGAAGATCCCCCATATAAGTGAGTTGGGAGAGTGAAAATTTTCCTAAGGGTGAGAGGCCAAAAGTGTTCCTCCAGAAAGTGTTTAGGAGCACGTTTCAGAACCTTAGGAGTGGTTTGGACCCCTCTTTTTGTGGTAATTTTTGTCAAGCTGAAGTTGGTGTTTAGGGTGGTTGAGAGTGTACATGGCTTGGTGTTTTAACCAGGGACAGCTTTGACCGATCCTCAGGGGAGAAAGATAGAGACATGGGACCTTGTCCTACCCCCCCATTTGTGTGTACCCCGAGTCCAACGGTACCACCCTTGAGTCTCTAGGACATAGGGTTCCGGAGTTATGAGCATTTGAAGATCCCCTATATAAGTGAGTTGGGAGAGTGAAAATTTGGGGTTTTAACCAGGGTCAGCTTCGACCGATCCGCAGGGGAGAAAGATAGAGACATGGGACCTTGTCCTACCCCCCCATTTGTGTGTACCCCGAGTCCAACGGTACCACCCTTGAGTCTCTAGGACTTAGGGTTCCGGAGTTATGAGCATTTGAAGATCCCCCATATAAGTGAGTTGGGAGAGTGAAAATTTTCCTAAGGGTGAGAGGCCAAAAGTGTTCCTCCAGAAAATGTTTAGGAGCACGTTTCAGAACCTTAGGAGTGGTTTGGACCCCTCTTTTTGTGGTACTTTTTGTCAAGCTGAAGTTGGTGTTTAGGGTGGTTGAGAGTGTACATGGCTTGGTGTTTTAACCAGGGTCAGCTTTGACCGATCCTCAGGGGAGAAAGATAGAGACATGGGACCTTGTCCTACCCCCCCATTTGTGTGTACCCCGAGTCCAACGGTACCACCCTTGAGTCTCTAGGACTTAGGGTTCCGGAGTTATGAGCATTTGAAGATCCCCCATATAAGTGAGTTGGGAGAGTGAAAATTTGGGGTTTTAACCAGGGTCAGCTTCGACCGATCCGCAGGGGAGAAAGATAGAGACATGGGACCTTGTCCTACCCCCCCATTTGTGTGTACCCCGAGTCCAACGGTACCACCCTTGAGTCTCTAGGACTTAGGGTTCCGGAGTTATGAGCATTTGAAGATCCCCCATATAAGTGAGTTGGGAGAGTGAAAATTTTCCTAAGGGTGAGAGGCCAAAAGTGTTCCTCCAGAAAATGTTTAGGAGCACGTTTCAGAACCTTAGGAGTGGTTTGGACCCCTCTTTTTGTGGTACTTTTTGTCAAGCTGAAGTTGGTGTTTAGGGTGGTTGAGAGTGTACATGGCTTGGTGTTTTAACCAGGGTCAGCTTTGACCGATCCTCAGGGGAGAAAGATAGAGACATGGGACCTTGTCCTACCCCCCCATTTGTGTGTACCCCGAGTCCAACGGTACCACCCTTGAGTCTCTAGGACTTAGGGTTCCGGAGTTATGAGCATTTGAAGATCCCCCATATAAGTGAGTTGGGAGAGTGAAAATTTGGGGTTTTAACCAGGGTCAGCTTCGACCGATCCGCAGGGGAGAAAGATAGAGACATGGGATCTTGTCCTACCCCCCCATTTGTGTGTACCCCAAGTCCAACGGTACCACCCTTGAGTCTCTAGGACTTAGGGTTCCGGAGTTATGAGCATTTGAAGATCCCCCATATAAGTGAGTTGGGAGAGTGAAAATTTGCCTAAGGGTGAGAGGCCAAAAGTGTTCCTCCAGAAAGTGTTTAGGAGCACGTTTCAGAGCCTTAGGAGTGGTTTGGACCCCTCTTTTTGTGGTACTTTTTGTCAAGCTGAAGTTGATGTTTAGGGTTGTTGAGAGTGTACATGGCTTGGTGTTTTAACCAGGGTCAGCTTTGACCGATCCTCAAGGGAGAAAGATAGAGACATGGGACCTTGTCCTACCCCCCCATTTGTGTGTACCCCGAGTCCAACGGTACCACCCTTGAGTCTCTAGGACTTAGGGTTCCGGAGTTATGAGCATTTGAAGATCCCCCATATAAGTGAGTTGGGAGAGTGAAAATTTGTGGTTTTAACCAGGGTCAGCTTTGACCGATCCTCAGGGGAGAAAGATAGAGACATGGGACCTTGTCCTACCCCCCCATTTGTGTGTACCCCGAGTCCAACGGTACCACCCTTGAGTCTCTAGGACTTAGGGTTCCGGAGTTATGAGCATTTGAAGATCCCCCATATAAGTGAGTTGGGAGAGTGAAAATTTTCCTAAGGGTGAGAGGCCAAAAGTGTTCCTCCAGAAAGTGTTTAGGAGCACGTTTCAGAACCTTAGGAGTGGTTTGGACCCCTCTTTTTGGGGTACTTTTTGTCAAGCTGAAGTTGGTGTTTAGGGTGGTTGAGAGTGTACATGGCTTGGTGTTTTAACCAGGGTCAGCTTTGACCGATCCTCAGGGGAGAAAGATAGAGACATGGGACCTTGTCCTTCCCCCCCATTTGTGTGTACCCCGAGTCCAACGGTACCACCCTTGAGTCTCTAGGACTTAGGGTTCTGGAGTTATGAGCATTTGAAGATCCCCCATATAAGTGAGTTGGGAGAGTGAAAATTTGCCTAAGGTTGAGAGGCCAAAAGTGTTCCTCCAGAAAGTGTTTAGGAGCACGTTTCAGAGCCTTAGGAGTGGTTTGGACCCCTCTTTCTGTGGTACTTTTTGTCAAGCTGAAGTTGATGTTTAGGGTTGTTGAGAGTGTACATGGCTTGGTGTTTTAACCAGGGTCAGCTTTGACCGATCCTCAAGGGAGAAAGATAGAGACATGGGACCTTGTCCTACCCCCCCATTTGTGTGTACCCCGAGTCCAACGGTACCACCCTTGAGTCTCTAGGACTTAGGGTTCCGGAGTTATGAGCATTTGAAGATCCCCCATATAAGTGAGTTGGGAGAGTGAAAATTTGCCTAAGGGTGAGAGGCCAAAAGTGTTCCTCCAGAAAGTGTTTAGGAGCACGTTTCAGAGCCTTAGGAGTGGTTTGGACCCCTTTTTTTGTGGTACTTTTTGTCAAGCTGAAGTTGGTGTTTAGGGTTGTTGAGAGTGTACATGGCTTGGTGTTTTAACCAGGGTCAGCTTTGACCGATCCTCAGGGGAGAAAGATAGAGACATGGGACCTTGTCCTACCCCCCCATTTGTGTGTACCCCGAGTCCAACGGTACCACCCTTGAGTCTCTAGGACTTAGGGTTCCGGAGTTATGAGCATTTGAAGATCCCCCATATAAGTGAGTTGGGAGAGTGAAAAGTTGGGGTTTTAACCAGGGTCAGCTTTGACCGATCCTCAGGGGAGAAAGATAGAGACATGGGACCTTGTCCTACCCCCCCATTTGTGTGTACCCCGAGTCCAACGGTACCACCCTTGAGTCTCTAGGACTTAGGGTTCCGGAGTTATGAGCATTTGAAGATCCCCCATATAAGTGAGTTGGGAGAGTGAAAATTTGGGGTTTTAACCAGGGTCAGCTTTGACCGATCCTCAGGGGAGAAAGATAGAGACATGGGACCTTGTCCTTCCCCCCCATTTGTGTGTACCCCGAGTCCAACGGTACCACCCTTGAGTCTCTAGGACTTAGGGTTCTGGAGTTATGAGCATTTGAAGATCCCCCATATAAGTGAGTTGGGAGAGTGAAAATTTGCCTAAGGGTGAGAGGCCAAAAGTGTTCCTCCAGAAAGTGTTTAGGAGCACGTTTCAGAGCCTTAGGAGTGGTTTGGACCCCTTTTTTTGTGGTACTTTTTGTCAAGCTGAAGTTGGTGTTTAGGGTTGTTGAGAGTGTACATGGCTTGGTGTTTTAACCAGGGTCAGCTTTGACCGATCCTCAGGGGAGAAAGATAGAGACATGGGACCTTGTCCTACCCCCCCATTTGTGTGTACCCCGAGTCCAACGGTACCACCCTTGAGTCTCTAGGACTTAGGGTTCCGGAGTTATGAGCATTTGAAGATCCCCCATATAAGTGAGTTGGGAGAGTGAAAATTTTCCTAAGGGTGAGAGGCCAAAAGTGTTCCTCCAGAAAGTGTTTAGGAGCACGTTTCAGAACCTTAGGAGTGGTTTGGACCCCTCTTTTTGTGGTACTTTTTGTCAAGCTGAAGTTGGTGTTTAGGGTGGTTGAGAGTGTACATGGCTTGGTGTTTTAACCAGGGTCAGCTTTGACCGATCCTCAGGGGAGAAAGATAGAGACATGGGACCTTGTCCTTCCCCCCCATTTGTGTGTACCCCGAGTCCAACGGTACCACCCTTGAGTCTCTAGGACTTAGGGTTCTGGAGTTATGAGCATTTGAAGATCCCCCATATAAGTGAGTTGGGAGAGTGAAAATTTGCCTAAGGGTGAGAGGCCAAAAGTGTTCCTCCAGAAAGTGTTTAGGAGCACGTTTCAGAGCCTTAGGAGTGGTTTGGACCCCTCTTTTTGTGGTACTTTTTGTCAAGCTGAAGTTGATGTTTAGGGTTGTTGAGAGTGTACATGGCTTGGTGTTTTAACCAGGGTCAGCTTTGACCGATCCTCAAGGGAGAAAGATAGAGACATGGGACCTTGTCCTACCCCCCCATTTGTGTGTACCCCGAGTCCAACGGTACCACCCTTGAGTCTCTAGGACTTAGGGTTCCGGAGTTATGAGCATTTGAAGATCCCCCATATAAGTGAGTTGGGAGAGTGAAAATTTGTGGTTTTAACCAGGGTCAGCTTTGACCGATCCTCAGGGGAGAAAGATAGAGACATGGGACCTTGTCCTACCCCCCCATTTGTGTGTACCCCGAGTCCAACGGTACCACCCTTGAGTCTCTAGGACTTAGGGTTCCGGAGTTATGAGCATTTGAAGATCCCCCATATAAGTGAGTTGGGAGAGTGAAAATTTGTGGTTTTAACCAGGGTCAGCTTCGACCGATCCGCAGGGGAGAAAGATAGAGACATGGGACCTTGTCCTACCCCCCCATTTGTGTGTACCCCGAGTCCAACGGTACCACCCTTGAGTCTCTAGGACTTAGGGTTCCGGAGTTATGAGCATTTGAAGATCCCCCATATAAGTGAGTTGGGAGAGTGAAAATTTTCCTAAGGGTGAGAGGCCAAAAGTGTTCCTCCAGAAAGTGTTTAGGAGCACGTTTCAGAACCTTAGGAGTGGTTTGGACCCCTCTTTTTGTGGTACTTTTTGTCAAGCTGAAGTTGGTGTTTAGGGTGGTTGAGAGTGTACATGGCTTGGTGTTTTAACCAGGGACAGCTTTGACCGATCCTCAGGGGAGAAAGATAGAGACATGGGACCTTGTCCTACCCCCCCATTTGTGTGTACCCCGAGTCCAACGGTACCACCCTTGAGTCTCTAGGACTTAGGGTTCCGGAGTTATGAGCATTTGAAGATCCCCCATATAAGTGAGTTGGGAGAGTGAAAATTTGCCTAAGGGTGAGAGGCCAAAAGTGTTCCTCCAGAAAGTGTTTAGGAGCACGTTTCAGAACCTTAGGAGTGGTTTGGACCCCTCTTTTTGTGGTACTTTTTGTCAAGCTGAAGTTGATGTTTAGGGTTGTTGAGAGTGTACATGGCTTGGTGTTTTAACCAGGGTCAGCTTTGACCGATCCTCAGGGGAGAAAGATAGAGACATGGGACCTTGTCCTACCCCCCCATTTGTGTGTACCCCGAGTCCAACGGTACCACCCTTGAGTCTCTAGGACTTAGGGTTCCGGAGTTATGAGCATTTGAAGATCCCCCATATAAGTGAGTTGGGAGAGTGAAAATTTGTGGTTTTAACCAGGGTCAGCTTCGACCGATCCGCAGGGGAGAAAGATAGAGACATGGGACCTTGTCCTACCCCCCCATTTGTGTGTACCCCGAGTCCAACGGTACCACCCTTGAGTCTCTAGGACTTAGGGTTCCGGAGTTATGAGCATTTGAAGATCCCCCATATAAGTGAGTTGGGAGAGTGAAAATTTTCCTAAGGGTGAGAGGCCAAAAGTGTTCCTCCAGAAAGTGTTTAGGAGCACGTTTCAGAACCTTAGGAGTGGTTTGGACCCCTCTTTTTGTGGTACTTTTTGTCAAGCTGAAGTTGGTGTTTAGGGTGGTTGAGAGTGTACATGGCTTGGTGTTTTAACCAGGGACAGCTTTGACCGATCCTCAGGGGAGAAAGATAGAGACATGGGACCTTGTCCTACCCCCCCATTTGTGTGTACCCCGAGTCCAACGGTACCACCCTTGAGTCTCTAGGACTTAGGGTTCCGGAGTTATGAGCATTTGAAGATCCCCCATATAAGTGAGTTGGGAGAGTGAAAATTTGGGGTTTTAACCAGGGTCAGCTTCGACCGATCCGCAGGGGAGAAAGATAGAGACATGGGATCTTGTCCTACCCCCCCATTTGTGTGTACCCCGAGTCCAACGGTACCACCCTTGAGTCTCTAGGACTTAGGGTTCCGGAGTTATGAGCATTTGAAGATCCACCATATAGGTGAGTTGGGAGATTGAAAATTTGGGGTTTTAACCAGGGTCAGCTTTGACCGATCCTCAAGGGAGAAAGATAGAGACATGGGACCTTGTCCTACCCCCCCATTTGTGTGTACCCCGAGTCCAACGGTACCACCCTTGAGTCTCTAGGACTTAGGGTTCCGGAGTTATGAGCATTTGAAGATCCCCCATATAAGTGAGTTGGGAGAGTGAAAATTTGCCTAAGGGTGAGAGGCCAAAAGTGTTCCTCCAGACAGTGTTTAGGAGCACGTTTCAGAGCCTTAGGAGTGGTTTGGACCCCTTTTTTTGTGGTACTTTTTGTCAAGCTGAAGTTTGTGTTTAGGGTTGTTGAGAGTGTACATGGCTTGGTGTTTTAACCAGGGTCAGCTTTGACCGATCCTCAGGGGAGAAAGATAGAGACATGGGACCTTGTCCTACCCCCCCCCATTTGTGTGTACCCCGAGTCCAACGGTACCACCCTTGAGTCTCTAGGACTTAGGGTTCCGGAGTTATGAGCATTTGAAGATCCCCCATATAAGTGAGTTGGGAGAGTGAAAATTTGGGGTTTTAACCATGGTCAGCTTCGACCGATCCGCAGGGGAGAAAGATAGAGACATGGGATCTTGTCCTACCCCCCCATTTGTGTGTACCCCAAGTCCAACGGTACCACCCTTGAGTCTCTAGGACTTAGGGTTCCGGAGTTATGAGCATTTGAAGATCCCCCATATAAGTGAGTTGGGAGAGTGAAAATTTGCCTAAGGGTGAGAGGCCAAAAGTGTTCCTCCAGAAAGTGTTTAGGAGCACGTTTCAGAACCTTAGGAGTGGTTTGGATCCCTCTTTTTGTGGTACTTTTTGTCAAGCTAAAGTTGATGTTTAGGGTTGTTGAGAGTGTACATGGCTTGGTGTTTTAACCAGGGTCAGCTTTGACCGATCCTCAGGGGAGAAAGATAGAGACATGGGACCTTGTCCTACCCCCCCATTTGTGTGTACCCCGAGTCCAACGGTACCACCCTTGAGTCTCTAGGACTTAGGGTTCCGGAGTTATGAGCATTTGAAGATCCCCTATATAAGTGAGTTGGGAGAGTGAAAATTTGGGGTTTTAACCAGGGTCAGCTTCGACCGATCCGCAGGGGAGAAAGATAGAGACATGGGACCTTGTCCTACCCCCCCATTTGTGTGTACCCCGAGTCCAACGGTACCACCCTTGAGTCTCTAGGACTTAGGGTTCCGGAGTTATGAGCATTTGAAGATCCCCCATATAAGTGAGTTGGGAGAGTGAAAATTTTCCTAAGGGTGAGAGGCCAAAAGTGTTCCTCCAGAAAATGTTTAGGAGCACATTTCAGAACCTTAGGAGTGGTTTGGACCCCTCTTTTTGTGGTACTTTTTGTCAAGCTGAAGTTGGTGTTTAGGGTGGTTGAGAGTGTACATGGCTTGGTGTTTTAACCAGGGTCAGCTTTGACCGATCCTCAGGGGAGAAAGATAGAGACATGGGACCTTGTCCTACCCCCCCATTTGTGTGTACCCCGAGTTCAACGGTACCACCCTTGAGTCTCTAGGACGTAGGGTTCCGGAGTTATGAGCATTTGAAGATCCCCCATATAAGTGAGTTGGGAGATTGAAAATTTGGGGTTTTAACCAGGGTCAGCTTTGACCGATCCTCAAGGGAGAAAGATAGAGACATGGGACCTTGTCCTACCCCCCCATTTGTGTGTACCCCGAGTCCAACGGTACCGCCCTTGAGTATCTAGGACTTAGGGTTCCGGAGTTATGAGCATTTGAAGATCCCCCATATAAGTGAGTTGGGAGAGTGAAAATTTGCCAAAGTGTGAGAGGCCAAAAGTGTTCCTCCAGAAAGTGTTTAGGAGCACGTTTCAGAGCCTTAGGAGTGGTTTGGATCCCTCTTTTTGTGGTACTTTTTGTCAAGCTGAAGTTGGTGTTTAGGGTGGTTGAGAGTGTACATGGCTTGGTGTTTTAACCAGGGTCAGCTTTGACCGATCCTCAGGGGAGAAAGATAGAGACATGGGACCTTGTCCTACCCCCCCCATTTGTGTGTACCCCGAGTCCAACGGTACCGCCCTTGAGTATCTAGGACTTAGGGTTCCGGAGTTATGAGCATTTGAAGATCCCCCATATAAGTGAGTTGGGAGAGTGAAAATTTGCCAAAGTGTGAGAGGCCAAAAGTGTTCCTCCAGAAAGTGTTTAGGAGCACGTTTCAGAGCCTTAGGAGTGGTTTGGATCCCTCTTTTTGTGGTACTTTTTGTCAAGCTGAAGTTGGTGTTTAGGGTGGTTGAGAGTGTACATGGCTTGGTGTTTTAACCAGGGTCAGCTTTGACCGATCCTCAGGGGAGAAAGATAGAGACATGGGACCTTGTCCTACCCCCCCCCCCATTTGTGTGTACCCCGAGTCCAACGGTACCACCCTTGAGTCTCTAGGACTTAGGGTTCCGGAGTTATGAGCATTTGAAGATCCCCCATATAAGTGAGTTGGGAGAGTGAAAATTTGCCTGGGGGGGGGGGGGGGGGGGCAAAAGTGTTCCTCCAGAAAGTGTTTAGGAGCACGTTTCAGAGCCTTAGGAGTGGTTTGGACCCCTTTTTTGTGGTACTTTTTGTCAAGCTGAAGTTGGTTTTTAGGGTTGTTGAGAGTGTACATGGCTTGGTGTTTTAACCAGGGTCAGTTTTGACCGATCCTCAGGGGAAAAAGATAGAGACATGGGACCTTACCCTACCCCCCCATTTGTGTGTACCCCGAGTCCAACGGTACCACCCTTGAGTCTCTAGGACTTAGGGTTCCGGAGTTATGAGCATTTGAAGATCCCCCATATAAGTGAGTTGGGAGAGTGAAAATTTGCCTAAGGGTGAGAGGCCAAAAGTGTTCCTCCAGACAGTGTTTAGGAGCACGTTTCAGAGCCTTAGGAGTGGTTTGGACCCCTTTTTTTGTGGTACTTTTTGTCAAGCTGAAGTTTGTGTTTAGGGTTGTTGAGAGTGTACATGGCTTGGTGTTTTAACCAGGGTCAGCTTTGACCGATCCTCAGGGGAGAAAGATAGAGACATGGGACCTTGTCCTACCCCCCCCATTTGTGTGTACCCCGAGTCCAACGGTACCACCCTTGAGTCTCTAGGACTTAGGGTTCTGGAGTTATGAGCATTTGAAGATCCCCCATATAAGTGAGTTGGGAGAGTGAAAATTTGCCGAAGGTTGAGAGGCCAAAAGTGTTCCTCCAGAAAGTGTTTAGGAGCACGTTTCAGAACCTTAGGAGTGGTTTGGACCCCTCTTTTTGTGGTACTTTTTGTCAAGCTGAAGTTGGTGTTTAGGGTGGTTGAGAGTGTACATGGATTGGTGTTTTAACCAGGGTCAGCTTTGACCGATCCTCAGGGGAGAAAGATAGAGACATGGGACCTTGTCCTACCCCCCCATTTGTGTGTACCCCGAGTCCAACGGTACCACCCTTGAGTCTCTAGGACTTAGGGTTCCGGAGTTATGAGCATTTGAAGATCCCCCATATAAGTGAGTTGGGAGAGTGAAAAGTTGGGGTTTTAACCAGGGTCAGCTTTGACCGATCCTCAGGGGAGAAAGATAGAGACATGGGACCTTGTCCTACCCCCCCATTTGTGTGTACCCCGAGTCCAACGGTACCACCCTTGAGTCTCTAGGACTTAGGGTTCCGGAGTTATGAGCATTTGAAGATCCCCCATATAAGTGAGTTGGGAGAGTGAAAATTTGGGGTTTTAACCAGGGTCAGCTTTGACCGATCCTCAGGGAAGAAAGATAGAGACATGGGACCTTGTCCTACCCCCCATTTGTGTGTACCCCGAGTCCAACGGTACCACCCTTGAGTCTCTAGGACTTAGGGTTCCGGAGTTATGAGCATTTGAAGATCCCCCATATAAGTGAGTTGGGAGAGTGAAAATTTGGGGTTTTAACCAGGGTCAGCTTTGACCGATCCTCAGGGGAGAAAGATAGAGACATGGGACCTTGTCCTACCCCCCCATTTGTGTGTACCCCGAGTCCAACGGTACCACCCTTGAGTCTCTAGGACTTAGGCTTCTGGAGTTATGAGCATTTGAAGATCCCCCACATAAGTGAGTTGGGAGAGTGAAAATTTGCCTAAGGGTGAGAGGCCAAAAGTGTTCCTCCAGAAAGTGTTTAGGAGCACGTTTCAGAACCTTAGGAGTGGTTTGGACCCCTTTTTTTGTGGTACTTTTTGTCAAGCTGAAGTTGGTGTTTAGGGTTGTTGAGAGTGTACATGGCTTGGTGTTTTAACCAGGGTCAGCTTTGACCGATCCTCAGGGGAGAAAGATAGAGACATGGGACCTTGTCCTACCCCCCCATTTGTGTGTACCCCGAGTCCAACGGTACCACCCTTGAGTCTCTAGGACTTAGGGTTCCGGAGTTATGAGCATTTGAAGATCCCCCATATAAGTGAGTTGGGAGAGTGAAAATTTGGGGTTTTAACCAGGGTCAGCTTTGACCGATCCTCAGGGGAGAAAGATAGAGACATGGGACCTTGTCCTTCCCCCCCATTTGTGTGTACCCCGAGTCCAACGGTACCACCCTTGAGTCTCTAGGACTTAGGGTTCCGGAGTTATGAGCATTTGAAGATCCCCCATATAAGTGAGTTGGGAGAGTGAAAATTTGCCAAAGTGTGAGAGGCCAAAAGTGTTCCTCCAGAAAGTGTTTAGGAGCACGTTTCAGAGCCTTAGGAGTGGTTTGGACCCCTCTTTTTGTGGTACTTTTTGTCAAGCTGAAGTTGGTGTTTAGGGTGGTTGAGAGTGTACATGGCTTGGTGTTTTAACCAGGGACAGCTTTGACCGATCCTCAGGGGAGAAAGATAGAGACATGGGACCTTGTCCTACCCCCCCATTTGTGTGTACCCCGAGTCCAACGGTACCACCCTTGAGTCTCTAGGACTTAAGGTTCCGGAGTTATGAGCATTTGAAGATCCCCCATATAAGTGAGTTGGGAGAGTGAAAATTTTCCTAAGGGTGAGAGGCCAAAAGTGTTCCTCCAGAAAGTGTTTAGGAGCACGTTTCAGAACCTTAGGAGTGGTTTGGACCCCTCTTTTTGTGGTACTTTTTGTCAAGCTGAAGTTGGTGTTTAGGGTGGTTGAGAGTGTACATGGCTTGGTGTTTTAACCAGGGACAGCTTTGACCGATCCTCAGGGGAGAAAGATAGAGACATGGGACCTTGTCCTACCCCCCCATTTGTGTGTACCCCGAGTCCAACGGTACCACCCTTGAGTCTCTAGGACTTAGGGTTCTGGAGTTATGAGCATTTGAAGATCCCCCACATAAGTGAGTTGGGAGAGTGAAAATTTGCCGAAGGGTGAGAGGCCAAAAGTGTTCCTCCAGAAAGTGTTTAGGAGCACGTTTCAGAACCTTAGGAGTGGTTTGGACCCCTTTTTTTGTGGTACTTTTTGTCAAGCTGAAGTTGGTGTTTAGGGTTGTTGAGAGTGTACATGGCTTGGTGTTTTAACCAGGGTCAGCTTTGACCGATCCTCAGGGGAGAAAGATAGAGACATGGGACCTTGTCCTACCCCCCCATTTGTGTGTACCCCGAGTCCAACGGTACCACCCTTGAGTCTCTAGGACTTAGGGTTCCGGAGTTATGAGCATTTGAAGATCCCCCATATAAGTGAGTTGGGAGAGTGAAAATTTGGGGTTTTAACCAGGGTCAGCTTTGACCGATCCTCAGGGGAGAAAGATAGAGACATGGGACCTTGTCCTTCCCCCCCATTTGTGTGTACCCCGAGTCCAACGGTACCACCCTTGAGTCTCTAGGACTTAGGGTTCCGGAGTTATGAGCATTTGAAGATCCCCCATATAAGTGAGTTGGGAGAGTGAAAATTTGCCAAAGTGTGAGAGGCCAAAAGTGTTCCTCCAGAAAGTGTTTAGGAGCACGTTTCAGAGCCTTAGGAGTGGTTTGGACCCCTCTTTTTGTGGTACTTTTTGTCAAGCTGAAGTTGGTGTTTAGGGTGGTTGAGAGTGTACATGGCTTGGTGTTTTAACCAGGGACAGCTTTGACCGATCCTCAGGGGAGAAAGATAGAGACATGGGACCTTGTCCTACCCCCCCATTTGTGTGTACCCCGAGTCCAACGGTACCACCCTTGAGTCTCTAGGACTTAAGGTTCCGGAGTTATGAGCATTTGAAGATCCCCCATATAAGTGAGTTGGGAGAGTGAAAATTTGTGGTTTTAACCAGGGTCAGCTTCGACCGATCCGCAGGGGAGAAAGATAGAGACATGGGACCTTGTCCTACCCCCCCATTTGTGTGTACCCCGAGTCCAACGGTACCACCCTTGAGTCTCTAGGACTTAGGGTTCCGGAGTTATGAGCATTTGAAGATCCCCCATATAAGTGAGTTGGGAGAGTGAAAATTTTCCTAAGGGTGAGAGGCCAAAAGTGTTCCTCCAGAAAGTGTTTAGGAGCACGTTTCAGAACCTTAGGAGTGGTTTGGACCCCTCTTTTTGTGGTACTTTTTGTCAAGCTGAAGTTGGTGTTTAGGGTGGTTGAGAGTGTACATGGCTTGGTGTTTTAACCAGGGACAGCTTTGACCGATCCTCAGGGGAGAAAGATAGAGACATGGGACCTTGTCCTACCCCCCCATTTGTGTGTACCCCGAGTCCAACGGTACCACCCTTGAGTCTCTAGGACTTAGGGTTCCGGAGTTATGAGCATTTGAAGATCCCCCATATAAGTGAGTTGGGAGAGTGAAAATTTGGGGTTTTAACCAGGGTCAGCTTCGACCGATCCGCAGGGGAGAAAGATAGAGACATGGGATCTTGTCCTACCCCCCCATTTGTGTGTACCCCGAGTCCAACGGTACCACCCTTGAGTCTCTAGGACTTAGGGTTCCGGAGTTATGAGCATTTGAAGATCCACCATATAGGTGAGTTGGGAGATTGAAAATTTGGGGTTTTAACCAGGGTCAGCTTTGACCGATCCTCAAGGGAGAAAGATAGAGACATGGGACCTTGTCCTACCCCCCCATTTGTGTGTACCCCGAGTCCAACGGTACCACCCTTGAGTCTCTAGGACTTAGGGTTCCGGAGTTATGAGCATTTGAAGATCCCCCATATAAGTGAGTTGGGAGAGTGAAAATTTGCCTAAGGGTGAGAGGCCAAAAGTGTTCCTCCAGACAGTGTTTAGGAGCACGTTTCAGAGCCTTAGGAGTGGTTTGGACCCCTTTTTTTGTGGTACTTTTTGTCAAGCTGAAGTTTGTGTTTAGGGTTGTTGAGAGTGTACATGGCTTGGTGTTTTAACCAGGGTCAGCTTTGACCGATCCTCAGGGGAGAAAGATAGAGACATGGGACCTTGTCCTACCCCCCCCATTTGTGTGTACCCCGAGTCCAACGGTACCACCCTTGAGTCTCTAGGACTTAGGGTTCCGGAGTTATGAGCATTTGAAGATCCCCCATATAAGTGAGTTGGGAGAGTGAAAATTTGGGGTTTTAACCATGGTCAGCTTCGACCGATCCACAGGGGAGAAAGATAGAGACATGGGATCTTGTCCTACCCCCCCATTTGTGTGTACCCCAAGTCCAACGGTACCACCCTTGAGTCTCTAGGACTTAGGGTTCCGGAGTTATGAGCATTTGAAGATCCCCCATATAAGTGAGTTGGGAGAGTGAAAATTTTCCTAAGGGTGAGAGGCCAAAAGTGTTGCTCCAGAAAGTGTTTAGGAGCACGTTTCAGAACCTTAGGAGTGTTTTGGACCCCTCTTTTTGTGGTACTTTTTGTCAAGCTGAAGTTGGTGTTTAGGGTGGTTGAGAGTGTACATGGCTTGGTGTTTTAACCAGGGTCAGCTTTGACCGATCCTCAGGGGAGAAAGATAGAGACATGGGACCTTGTCCTACCCCCCCATTTGTGTGTACCCCGAGTTCAACGGTACCACCCTTGAGTGTCTAGGACGTAGGGTTCCGGAGTTATGAGCATTTGAAGATCCACCATATAAGTGAGTTGGGAGATTGAAAATTTGGGGTTTTAACCAGGGTCAGCTTTGACCGATCCTCAGGGGAGAAAGATAGAGACATGGGACCTTGTCCTTCCCCCTCATTTGTGTGTACCCCGAGTCCAACGGTACCACCCTTGAGTCTCTAGGACTTAGGGTTCCGGAGTTATGAGCATTTGAAGATCCCCCATATAAGTGAGTTGGGAGAGTGAAAATTTGCCTAAGGGTGAGAGGCCAAAAGTGTTCCTCCAGAAAGTGTTTAGGAGCACGTTTCAGAACCTTAGGAGTGGTTTGGATCCCTCTTTTTGTGGTACTTTTTGTCAAGCTGAAGTTGATGTTTAGGGTTGTTGAGAGTGTACATGGCTTGGTGTTTTAACCAGGGTCAGCTTTGACCGATCCTCAGGGGAGAAAGATAGAGACATGGGACCTTGTCCTACCCCCCCATTTGTGTGTACCCCGAGTCCAACGGTACCACCCTTGAGTCTCTAGGACTTAGGGTTCCGGAGTTATGAGCATTTGAAGATCCCCTATATAAGTGAGTTGGGAGAGTGAAAATTTGGGGTTTTAACCAGGGTCAGCTTCGACCGATCCGCAGGGGAGAAAGATAGAGACATGGGACCTTGTCCTACCCCCCCATATGTGTGTACCCCGAGTCCAACGGTACCACCCTTGAGTCTCTAGGACTTAGGGTTCCGGAGTTATGAGCATTTGAAGATCCCCCATATAAGTGAGTTGGGAGAGTGAAAATTTTCCTAAGGGTGAGAGGCCAAAAGTGTTCCTCCAGAAAATGTTTAGGAGCACATTTCAGAACCTTAGGAGTGGTTTGGACCCCTCTTTTTGTGGTACTTTTTGTCAAGCTGAAGTTGGTGTTTAGGGTGGTTGAGAGTGTACATGGCTTGGTGTTTTAACCAGGGTCAGCTTTGACCGATCCTCAGGGGAGAAAGATAGAGACATGGGACCTTGTCCTACCCCCCCATTTGTGTGTACCCCGAGTTCAACGGTACCACCCTTGAGTCTCTAGGACGTAGGGTTCCGGAGTTATGAGCATTTGAAGATCCCCCATATAAGTGAGTTGGGAGATTGAAAATTTGGGGTTTTAACCAGGGTCAGCTTTGACCGATCCTCAAGGGAGAAAGATAGAGACATGGGACCTTGTCCTACCCCCCCATTTGTGTGTACCCCGAGTCCAACGGTACCGCCCTTGAGTATCTAGGACTTAGGGTTCCGGAGTTATGAGCATTTGAAGATCCCCCATATAAGTGAGTTGGGAGAGTGAAAATTTGCCAAAGTGTGAGAGGCCAAAAGTGTTCCTCCAGAAAGTGTTTAGGAGCACGTTTCAGAGCCTTAGGAGTGGTTTGGATCCCTCTTTTTGTGGTACTTTTTGTCAAGCTGAAGTTGGTGTTTAGGGTGGTTGAGAGTGTACATGGCTTGGTGTTTTAACCAGGGTCAGCTTTGACCGATCCTCAGGGGAGAAAGATAGAGACATGGGACCTTGTCCTACCCCCCCCCATTTGTGTGTACCCCGAGTCCAACGGTACCGCCCTTGAGTATCTAGGACTTAGGGTTCCGGAGTTATGAGCATTTGAAGATCCCCCATATAAGTGAGTTGGGAGAGTGAAAATTTGCCAAAGTGTGAGAGGCCAAAAGTGTTCCTCCAGAAAGTGTTTAGGAGCACGTTTCAGAGCCTTAGGAGTGGTTTGGATCCCTCTTTTTGTGGTACTTTTTGTCAAGCTGAAGTTGGTGTTTAGGGTGGTTGAGAGTGTACATGGCTTGGTGTTTTAACCAGGGTCAGCTTTGACCGATCCTCAGGGGAGAAAGATAGAGACATGGGACCTTACCCTACCCCCCCATTTGTGTGTACCCCGAGTCCAACGGTACCACCCTTGAGTCTCTAGGACTTAGGGTTCCGGAGTTATGAGCATTTGAAGATCCCCCATATAAGTGAGTTGGGAGAGTGAAAATTTGCCTAAGGGTGAGAGGCCAAAAGTGTTCCTCCAGAAAGTGTTTAGGAGCACGTTTCAGAACCTTAGGAGTGGTTTGGACCCCTCTTTTTGTGGTACTTTTTGTCAAGCTGAAGTTGATGTTTAGGGTTGTTGAGAGTGTACATGGCTTGGTGTTTTAACCAGGGTCAGCTTTGACCGATCCTCAGGGGAGAAAGATAGAGACATGGGACCTTGTCCTACCCCCCCATTTGTGTGTACCCCGAGTCCAACGGTACCACCCTTGAGTCTCTAGGACTTAGGGTTCCGGAGTTATGAGCATTTGAAGATCCCCCATATAAGTGAGTTGGGAGAGTGAAAATTTGTGGTTTTAACCAGGGTCAGCTTCGACCGATCCGCAGGGGAGAAAGATAGAGACATGGGACCTTGTCCTACCCCCCCATTTGTGTGTACCCCGAGTCCAACGGTACCACCCTTGAGTCTCTAGGACTTAGGGTTCCGGAGTTATGAGCATTTGAAGATCCCCCATATAAGTGAGTTGGGAGAGTGAAAATTTTCCTAAGGGTGAGAGGCCAAAAGTGTTCCTCCAGAAAGTGTTTAGGAGCACGTTTCAGAACCTTAGGAGTGGTTTGGACCCCTCTTTTTGTGGTACTTTTTGTCAAGCTGAAGTTGGTGTTTAGGGTGGTTGAGAGTGTACATGGCTTGGTGTTTTAACCAGGGACAGCTTTGACCGATCCTCAGGGGAGAAAGATAGAGACATGGGACCTTGTCCTACCCCCCCATTTGTGTGTACCCCGAGTCCAACGGTACCACCCTTGAGTCTCTAGGACTTAGGGTTCCGGAGTTATGAGCATTTGAAGATCCCCCATATAAGTGAGTTGGGAGAGTGAAAATTTGGGGTTTTAACCAGGGTCAGCTTTGACCGATCCTCAGGGGAGAAAGATAGAGACATGGGACCTTGTCCTTCCCCCCCATTTGTGTGTACCCCGAGTCCAACGGTACCACCCTTGAGTCTCTAGGACTTAGGGTTCCGGAGTTATGAGCATTTGAAGATCCCCCATATAAGTGAGTTGGGAGAGTGAAAATTTGCCTAAGGGTGAGAGGCCAAAAGTGTTCCTCCAGAAAGTGTTTAGGAGCACGTTTCAGAGCCTTAGGAGTGGTTTGGACCCCTTTTTTTGTGGTACTTTTTGTCAAGCTGAAGTTGGTGTTTAGGGTTGTTGAGAGTGTACATGGCTTGGTGTTTTAACCAGGGTCAGCTTTGACCGATCCTCAGGGGAGAAAGATAGAGACATGGGACCTTGTCCTACCCCCCCATTTGTGTGTACCCCGAGTCCAACGGTACCACCCTTGAGTCTCTAGGACTTAGGGTTCCGGAGTTATGAGCATTTGAAGATCCCCCATATAAGTGAGTTGGGAGAGTGAAAAGTTGGGGTTTTAACCAGGGTCAGCTTTGACCGATCCTCAGGGGAGAAAGATAGAGACATGGGACCTTGTCCTACCCCCCCATTTGTGTGTACCCCGAGTCCAACGGTACCACCCTTGAGTCTCTAGGACTTAGGGTTCCGGAGTTATGAGCATTTGAAGATCCCCCATATAAGTGAGTTGGGAGAGTGAAAATTTGGGGTTTTAACCAGGGTCAGCTTTGACCGATCCTCAGGGGAGAAAGATAGAGACATGGGACCTTGTCCTACCCCCCATTTGTGTGTACCCCGAGTCCAACGGTACCACCCTTGAGTCTCTAGGACTTAGGGTTCCGGAGTTATGAGCATTTGAAGATCCCCCATATAAGTGAGTTGGGAGAGTGAAAATTTGGGGTTTTAACCAGGGTCAGCTTTGACCGATCCTCAGGGGAGAAAGATAGAGACATGGGACCTTGTCCTACCCCCCATTTGTGTGTACCCCGAGTCCAACGGTACCACCCTTGAGTCTCTAGGACTTAGGGTTCTGGAGTTATGAGCATTTGAAGATCCCCCATATAAGTGAGTTGGGAGAGTGAAAATTTGCCTAAGGGTGAGAGACCAAAAGTGTTCCTCCAGAAAGTGTTTAGGAGCACGTGTCAGAACCTTAGGAGTGGTTTGGACCCCTCTTTTTGTGGTACTTTTTGTCAAGCTGAAGTTGGTGTTTAGGGTTGTTGAGAGTGTACATGGCTTGGTGTTTTAACCAGGGTCAGCTTTGACCGATCCTCAGGGGAGAAAGATAGAGACATGGGACCTTGTCCTACCCCCCCATTTGTGTGTACCCCGAGTCCAACGGTACCACCCTTGAGTCTCTAGGACTTAGGGTTCCGGAGTTATGAGCATTTGAAGATCCCCCATATAAGTGAGTTGGGAGAGTGAAAATTTTCCTAAGGGTGAGAGGCCAAAAGTGTTCCTCCAGAAAGTGTTTAGGAGCACGTTTCAGAACCTTAGGAGTGGTTTGGACCCCTCTTTTTGTGGTACTTTTTGTCAAGCTGAAGTTGGTGTTTAGGGTGGTTGAGAGTGTACATGGCTTGGTGTTTTAACCAGGGTCAGCTTTGACCGATCCTCAGGGGAGAAAGATAGAGACATGGGACCTTGTCCTTCCCCCCCATTTGTGTGTACCCCGAGTCCAACGGTACCACCCTTGAGTCTCTAGGACTTAGGGTTCTGGAGTTATGAGCATTTGAAGATCCCCCATATAAGTGAGTTGGGAGAGTGAAAATTTGCCTAAGGGTGAGAGGCCAAAAGTGTTCCTCCAGAAAGTGTTTAGGAGCACGTTTCAGAGCCTTAGGAGTGGTTTGGACCCCTCTTTTTGTGGTACTTTTTGTCAAGCTGAAGTTGATGTTTAGGGTTGTTGAGAGTGTACATGGCTTGGTGTTTTAACCAGGGTCAGCTTTGACCGATCCTCAAGGGAGAAAGATAGAGACATGGGACCTTGTCCTACCCCCCCATTTGTGTGTACCCCGAGTCCAACGGTACCACCCTTGAGTCTCTAGGACTTAGGTTTCCGGAGTTATGAGCATTTGAAGATCCCCCATATAAGTGAGTTGGGAGAGTGAAAATTTGCCTAAGGGTGAGAGGCCAAAAGTGTTCCTCCAGAAAGTGTTTAGGAGCACGTTTCAGAGCCTTAGGAGTGGTTTGGACCCCTTTTTTTGTGGTACTTTTTGTCAAGCTGAAGTTGGTGTTTAGGGTTGTTGAGAGTGTACATGGCTTGGTGTTTTAACCAGGGTCAGCTTTGACCGATCCTCAGGGGAGAAAGATAGAGACATGGGACCTTGTCCTACCCCCCCATTTGTGTGTACCCCGAGTCCAACGGTACCACCCTTGAGTCTCTAGGACTTAGGGTTCCGGAGTTATGAGCATTTGAAGATCCCCCATATAAGTGAGTTGGGAGAGTGAAAAGTTGGGTTTTTAACCAGGGTCAGCTTTGACCGATCCTCAGGGGAGAAAGATAGAGACATGGGACCTTGTCGTTCCCCCCCATTTGTGTGTACCCCGAGTCCAACGGTACCACCCTTGAGTCTCTAGGACTTAGGGTTCCGGAGTTATGAGCATTTGAAGATCCCCCATATAAGTGAGTTGGGAGAGTGAAAATTTGGGGTTTTAACCAGGGTCAGCTTTGACCGATCCTCAGGGGAGAAAGATAGAGACATGGGACCTTGTCCTACCCCCCCATTTGTGTGTACCCCGAGTCCAACGGTACCACCCTTGAGTCTCTAGGACTTAGGGTTCCGGAGTTATGAGCATTTGAAGATCCCCCATATAAGTGAGTTGGGAGAGTGAAAATTTTCCTAAGGGTGAGAGGCCAAAAGTGTTCCTCCAGAAAGTGTTTAGGAGCACGTTTCAGAACCTTAGGAGTGGTTTGGACCCCTCTTTTTGTGGTACTTTTTGTCAAGCTGAAGTTGGTGTTTAGGGTGGTTGAGAGTGTACATGGCTTGGTGTTTTAACCAGGGTCAGCTTTGACCGATCCTCAGGGGAGAAAGATAGAGACATGGGACCTTGTCCTTCCCCCCCATTTGTGTGTACCCCGATTCCAACGGTACCACCCTTGAGTCTCTAGGACTTAGGGTTCCGGAGTTATGAGCATTTGAAGATCCCCCATATAAGTGAGTTGGGAGAGTGAAAATTTGGGGTTTTAACCAGGGTCAGTTTTAACCGATCCTCAGTGGAGCAAGATAGAGACATGGGACCTTGTCCTATCCCCCATTTGTGTGTACCCCGAGTCCAACGGTACCACCCTTGAGTCTCTAGGACTTAGGGTTCCGGAGTTATGAGCATTCGAAGTTCCCCCATCTAAGTGAGTTGGGGGAGTGAAAATTTGCCTAAGGGTGAGAGGCCAAAAGTGTTCCTCCAGAAAGTGTTTAGGAGCACGTTTCAGAGCCTTAGGAGTGGTTTGGATCCCTCTTTTTGTGGTACTTTTTGTCAAGCTGAAGTTGGTGTTTAGGGTGGTTGAGAGTGTACATGGCTTGGTGTTTTAACCAGGGTCAGCTTTGACCGATCCTCAGGGGAGAAAGATAGAGACATGGGACCTTACCCTACCCCCCCATTTGTGTGTACCCCGAGTCCAACGGTACCACCCTTGAGTCTCTAGGACTTAGGGTTCCGGAGTTATGAGCATTTGAAGATCCCCCATATAAGTGAGTTGGGAGAGTGAAAATTTGTGGTTTTAACCAGGGTCAGCTTCGACCGATCCGCAGGGGAGAAAGATAGAGACATGGGACCTTGTCCTACCCCCCCATTTGTGTGTACCCCGAGTCCAACGGTACCACCCTTGAGTCTCTAGGACTTAGGGTTCCGGAGTTATGAGCATTTGAAGATCCCCCATATAAGTGAGTTGGGAGAGTGAAAATTTTCCTAAGGGTGAGAGGCCAAAAGTGTTCCTCCAGAAAGTGTTTAGGAGCACGTTTCAGAACCTTAGGAGTGGTTTGGACCCCTCTTTTTGTGGTACTTTTTGTCAAGCTGAAGTTGGTGTTTAGGGTGGTTGAGAGTGTACATGGCTTGGTGTTTTAACCAGGGACAGCTTTGACCGATCCTCAGGGGAGAAAGATAGAGACATGGGACCTTGTCCTACCCCCCCATTTGTGTGTACCCCGAGTCCAACGGTACCACCCTTGAGTCTCTAGGACTTAGGGTTCCGGAGTTATGAGCATTTGAAGATCCCCCATATAAGTGAGTTGGGAGAGTGAAAATTTGGGGTTTTAACCAGGGTCAGCTTTGACCGATCCTCAGGGGAGAAAGATAGAGACATGGGACCTTGTCCTTCCCCCCCATTTGTGTGTACCCCGAGTCCAACGGTACCACCCTTGAGTCTCTAGGACTTAGGGTTCCGGAGTTATGAGCATTTGAAGATCCCCCATATAAGTGAGTTGGGAGAGTGAAAATTTGCCTAAGGGTGAGAGGCCAAAAGTGTTCCTCCAGAAAGTGTTTAGGAGCACGTTTCAGAGCCTTAGGAGTGGTTTGGACCCCTTTTTTTGTGGTACTTTTTGTCAAGCTGAAGTTGGTGTTTAGGGTTGTTGAGAGTGTACATGGCTTGGTGTTTTAACCAGGGTCAGCTTTGACCGATCCTCAGGGGAGAAAGATAGAGACATGGGACCTTGTCCTACCCCCCCATTTGTGTGTACCCCGAGTCCAACGGTACCACCCTTGAGTCTCTAGGACTTAGGGTTCCGGAGTTATGAGCATTTGAAGATCCCCCATATAAGTGAGTTGGGAGAGTGAAAAGTTGGGGTTTTAACCAGGGTCAGCTTTGACCGATCCTCAGGGGAGAAAGATAGAGACATGGGACCTTGTCCTACCCCCCCATTTGTGTGTACCCCGAGTCCAACGGTACCACCCTTGAGTCTCTAGGACTTAGGGTTCCGGAGTTATGAGCATTTGAAGATCCCCCATATAAGTGAGTTGGGAGAGTGAAAATTTGGGGTTTTAACCAGGGTCAGCTTTGACCGATCCTCAGGGGAGAAAGATAGAGACATGGGACCTTGTCCTACCCCCCATTTGTGTGTACCCCGAGTCCAACGGTACCACCCTTGAGTCTCTAGGACTTAGGGTTCCGGAGTTATGAGCATTTGAAGATCCCCCATATAAGTGAGTTGGGAGAGTGAAAATTTGGGGTTTTAACCAGGGTCAGCTTTGACCGATCCTCAGGGGAGAAAGATAGAGACATGGGACCTTGTCCTACCCCCCATTTGTGTGTACCCCGAGTCCAACGGTACCACCCTTGAGTCTCTAGGACTTAGGGTTCTGGAGTTATGAGCATTTGAAGATCCCCCATATAAGTGAGTTGGGAGAGTGAAAATTTGCCTAAGGGTGAGAGACCAAAAGTGTTCCTCCAGAAAGTGTTTAGGAGCACGTGTCAGAACCTTAGGAGTGGTTTGGACCCCTCTTTTTGTGGTACTTTTTGTCAAGCTGAAGTTGGTGTTTAGGGTTGTTGAGAGTGTACATGGCTTGGTGTTTTAACCAGGGTCAGCTTTGACCGATCCTCAGGGGAGAAAGATAGAGACATGGGACCTTGTCCTACCCCCCCATTTGTGTGTACCCCGAGTCCAACGGTACCACCCTTGAGTCTCTAGGACTTAGGGTTCCGGAGTTATGAGCATTTGAAGATCCCCCATATAAGTGAGTTGGGAGAGTGAAAATTTGGGGTTTTAACCAGGGTCAGCTTTGACCGATCCTCAGGGGAGAAAGATAGAGACATGGGACCTTGTCCTTCCCCCCCATTTGTGTGTACCCCGAGTCCAACGGTACCACCCTTGAGTCTCTAGGACTTAGGGTTCCGGAGTTATGAGCATTTGAAGATCCCCCATATAAGTGAGTTGGGAGAGTGAAAATTTGCCAAAGTGTGAGAGGCCAAAAGTGTTCCTCCAGAAAGTGTTTAGGAGCACGTTTCAGAGCCTTAGGAGTGGTTTGGACCCCTCTTTTTGTGGTACTTTTTGTCAAGCTGAAGTTGGTGTTTAGGGTGGTTGAGAGTGTACATGGCTTGGTGTTTTAACCAGGGACAGCTTTGACCGATCCTCAGGGGAGAAAGATAGAGACATGGGACCTTGTCCTACCCCCCCATTTGTGTGTACCCCGAGTCCAACGGTACCACCCTTGAGTCTCTAGGACTTAAGGTTCCGGAGTTATGAGCATTTGAAGATCCCCCATATAAGTGAGTTGGGAGAGTGAAAATTTGTGGTTTTAACCAGGGTCAGCTTCGACCGATCCGCAGGGGAGAAAGATAGAGACATGGGACCTTGTCCTACCCCCCCATTTGTGTGTACCCCGAGTCCAACGGTACCACCCTTGAGTCTCTAGGACTTAGGGTTCCGGAGTTATGAGCATTTGAAGATCCCCCATATAAGTGAGTTGGCAGAGTGAAAATTTTCCTAAGGGTGAGAGGCCAAAAGTGTTCCTCCAGAAAGTGTTTAGGAGCACGTTTCAGAACCTTAGGAGTGGTTTGGACCCCTCTTTTTGTGGTACTTTTTGTCAAGCTGAAGTTGGTGTTTAGGGTGGTTGAGAGTGTACATGGCTTGGTGTTTTAACCAGGGACAGCTTTGACCGATCCTCAGGGGAGAAAGATAGAGACATGGGACCTTGTCCTACCCCCCCATTTGTGTGTACCCCGAGTCCAACGGTACCACCCTTGAGTCTCTAGGACTTAGGGTTCCGGAGTTATGAGCATTTGAAGATCCCCCATATAAGTGAGTTGGGAGAGTGAAAATTTGGGGTTTTAACCAGGGTCAGCTTCGACCGATCCGCAGGGGAGAAAGATAGAGACATGGGATCTTGTCCTACCCCCCCATTTGTGTGTACCCCGAGTCCAACGGTACCACCCTTGAGTCTCTAGGACTTAGGGTTCCGGAGTTATGAGCATTTGAAGATCCACCATATAAGTGAGTTGGGAGATTGAAAATTTGGGGTTTTAACCAGGGTCAGCTTTGACCGATCCTCAAGGGAGAAAGATAGAGACATGGGACCTTGTCCTACCCCCCCATTTGTGTGTACCCCGAGTCCAACGGTACCACCCTTGAGTCTCTAGGACTTAGGGTTCCGGAGTTATGAGCATTTGAAGATCCCCCATATAAGTCAGTTGGGAGAGTGAAAATTTGCCTAAGGGTGAGAGGCCAAAAGTGTTCCTCCAGACAGTGTTTAGGAGTACGTTTCAGAGCCTTAGGAGTGGTTTGGACCCCTTTTTTTGTGGTACTTTTTGTCAAGCTGAAGTTTGTGTTTAGGGTTGTTGAGAGTGTACATGGCTTGGTGTTTTAACCAGGGTCAGCTTTGACCGATCCTCAGGGGAGAAAGATAGAGACATGGGACCTTGTCCTACCCCCCCCATTTGTGTGTACCCCGAGTCCAACGGTACCACCCTTGAGTCTCTAGGACTTAGGGTTCTGGAGTTATGAGCATTTGAAGATCCCCCATATAAGTGAGTTGGGAGAGTGAAAATTTGCCTAAGGTTGAGAGGCCAAAAGTGTTCCTCCAGAAAGTGTTTAGGAGCATGTTTCAGAACCTTAGGAGTGGTTTGGACCCCTCTTTTTGTGGTACTTTTTGTCAAGCTGAAGTTGGTGTTTAGGGTGGTTGAGAGTGTACATGGCTTGGTGTTTTAACCAGGGTCAGCTTTGACCGATCCTCAGGGGAGAAAGATAGAGACATGGGACCTTGTCCTACCCCCCCATTTGTGTGTACCCCGAGTCCAACGGTACCACCCTTGAGTCTCTAGGACTTAGGGTTCCGGAGTTATGAGCATTTGAAGATCCCCCATATAAGTGAGTTGGGAGAGTGAAAATTTTCCTAAGGGTGAGAGGCCAAAAGTGTTCCTCCAGAAAGTGTTTAGGAGCACGTTTCAGAACCTTAGGAGTGGTTTGGACCCCTCTTTTTGTGGTACTTTTTGTCAAGCTGAAGTTGGTGTTTAGGGTGGTTGAGAGTGTACATGGCTTGGTGTTTTAACCAGGGTCAGCTTTGACCGATCCTCAGGGGAGAAAGATAGAGACATGGGACCTTGTCCTTCCCCCCCATTTGTGTGTACCCCGAGTCCAACGGTACCACCCTTGAGTCTCTAGGACTTAGGGTTCTGGAGTTATGAGCATTTGAAGATCCCCCATATAAGTGAGTTGGGAGAGTGAAAATTTGCCTAAGGGTGAGAGGCCAAAAGTGTTCCTCCAGAAAGTGTTTAGGAGCACGTTTCAGAGCCTTAGGAGTGGTTTGGACCCCTCTTTTTGTGGTACTTTTTGTCAAGCTGAAGTTGATGTTTAGGGTTGTTGAGAGTGTACATGGCTTGGTGTTTTAACCAGGGTCAGCTTTGACCGATCCTCAAGGGAGAAAGATAGAGACATGGGACCTTGTCCTACCCCCCCATTTGTGTGTACCCCGAGTCCAACGGTACCACCCTTGAGTCTCTAGGACTTAGGTTTCCGGAGTTATGAGCATTTGAAGATCCCCCATATAAGTGAGTTGGGAGAGTGAAAATTTGCCTAAGGGTGAGAGGCCAAAAGTGTTCCTCCAGAAAGTGTTTAGGAGCACGTTTCAGAGCCTTAGGAGTGGTTTGGACCCCTTTTTTTGTGGTACTTTTTGTCAAGCTGAAGTTGGTGTTTAGGGTTGTTGAGAGTGTACATGGCTTGGTGTTTTAACCAGGGTCAGCTTTGACCGATCCTCAGGGGAGAAAGATAGAGACATGGGACCTTGTCCTACCCCCCCATTTGTGTGTACCCCGAGTCCAACGGTACCACCCTTGAGTCTCTAGGACTTAGGGTTCCGGAGTTATGAGCATTTGAAGATCCCCCATATAAGTGAGTTGGGAGAGTGAAAAGTTGGGTTTTTAACCAGGGTCAGCTTTGACCGATCCTCAGGGGAGAAAGATAGAGACATGGGACCTTGTCGTTCCCCCCCATTTGTGTGTACCCCGAGTCCAACGGTACCACCCTTGAGTCTCTAGGACTTAGGGTTCCGGAGTTATGAGCATTTGAAGATCCCCCATATAAGTGAGTTGGGAGAGTGAAAATTTGGGGTTTTAACCAGGGTCAGCTTTGACCGATCCTCAGGGGAGAAAGATAGAGACATGGGACCTTGTCCTACCCCCCCATTTGTGTGTACCCCGAGTCCAACGGTACCACCCTTGAGTCTCTAGGACTTAGGGTTCCGGAGTTATGAGCATTTGAAGATCCCCCATATAAGTGAGTTGGGAGAGTGAAAATTTTCCTAAGGGTGAGAGGCCAAAAGTGTTCCTCCAGAAAGTGTTTAGGAGCACGTTTCAGAACCTTAGGAGTGGTTTGGACCCCTCTTTTTGTGGTACTTTTTGTCAAGCTGAAGTTGGTGTTTAGGGTGGTTGAGAGTGTACATGGCTTGGTGTTTTAACCAGGGTCAGCTTTGACCGATCCTCAGGGGAGAAAGATAGAGACATGGGACCTTGTCCTTCCCCCCCATTTGTGTGTACCCCGATTCCAACGGTACCACCCTTGAGTCTCTAGGACTTAGGGTTCCGGAGTTATGAGCATTTGAAGATCCCCCATATAAGTGAGTTGGGAGAGTGAAAATTTGGGGTTTTAACCAGGGTCAGTTTTAACCGATCCTCAGTGGAGCAAGATAGAGACATGGGACCTTGTCCTATCCCCCATTTGTGTGTACCCCGAGTCCAACGGTACCACCCTTGAGTCTCTAGGACTTAGGGTTCCGGAGTTATGAGCATTCGAAGTTCCCCCATCTAAGTGAGTTGGGGGAGTGAAAATTTGCCTAAGGGTGAGAGGCCAAAAGTGTTCCTCCAGAAAGTGTTTAGGAGCACGTTTCAGAGCCTTAGGAGTGGTTTGGACCCCTCTTTTTGTGATACTTTTTGTCAAGCTGAAGTTGGTGTTTAGGGTTGTTGAGAGTGTACATGGCTTGGTGTTTTAACCATTGTCAGCTTTGACCGATCCTCAGGGGAGAAAGATAGAGACATGGGACCTTGTCCTACCCCCCCATTTGTGTGTACCCCGAGTCCAACGGTACCACCCTTGAGTCTCTAGGACTTAGGGTTCCGGAGTTATGAGCATTTGAAGATCCCCCATATAAGTGAGTTGGGAGAGTGAAAATTTGCCTAAGGGTGAGAGGCCAAAAGTGTTCCCCCAGAAAGTGTTTAGGAGCACGTTTCAGAGCCTTAGGAGTGGTTTGGACCCCTCTTTTTGTGATACTTTTTGTCAAGCTGAAGTTGGTGTTTAGGGTGGTTGAGAGTGTACATGGCTTGGTGTTTTAACCAGGGACAGCTTTGACCGATCCTCAGGGGAGAAAGATAGAGACATGGGACCTTGTCCTACCCCCCCATTTGTGTGTACCCCGAGTCCAACGGTACCACCCTTGAGTCTCTAGGACTTAGGGTTCCGGAGTTATGAGCATTTGAAGATCCCCCATATAAGTGAGTTGGGAGAGTGAAAATTTGGGGTTTTAACCAGGGTCAGCTTTGACCGATCCTCAGGGGAGAAAGATAGAGACATGGGACCTTGTCCTACCCCCCCCCCCCCCCCCCCCCATTTGTGTGTACCCCGAGTCCAACGGTACCACCCTTGAGTCTCTAGGACTTAGGGTTCCGGAGTTATGAGCATTTGAAGATCCCCTATATAAGTGAGTTGGGAGAGTGAAAATTTGGGGTTTTAACCAGGGTCAGCTTCGACCGATCCGCAGGGGAGAAAGATAGAGACATGGGACCTTGTCCTACCCCCCCATTTGTGTGTACCCCGAGTCCAACGGTACCACCCTTGAGTCTCTAGGACTTAGGGTTCCGGAGTTATGAGCATTTGAAGATCCCCCATATAAGTGAGTTGGGAGAGTGAAAATTTTCCTAAGGGTGAGAGGCCAAAAGTGTTCCTCCAGAAAGTGTTTAGGAGCACGTTTCAGAACCTTAGGAGTGGTTTGGACCCCTCTTTTTGTGGTACTTTTTGTCAAGCTGAAGTTGGTGTTTAGGGTGGTTGAGAGTGTACATGGCTTGGTGTTTTAACCAGGGTCAGCTTTGACCGATCCTCAGGGGAGAAAGATAGAGACATGGGACCTTGTCCTACCCCCCCATTTGTGTGTACCCCGAGTCCAACGGTACCACCCTTGAGTCTCTAGGACTTAGGGTTCCGGAGTTATGAGCATTTGAAGATCCCCCATATAAGTGAGTTGGGAGAGTGAAAATTTTCCTAAGGGTGAGAGGCCAAAAGTGTTCCTCCAGAAAGTGTTTAGGAGCACGTTTCAGAACCTTAGGAGTGGTTTGGACCCCTCTTTTTGTGGTACTTTTTGTCAAGCTGAAGTTGGTGTTTAGGGTGGTTGAGAGTGTACATGGCTTGGTGTTTTAACCAGGGTCAGCTTTGACCGATCCTCAGGGGAGAAAGATAGAGACATGGGACCTTGTCCTTCCCCCCCATTTGTGTGTACCCCGAGTCCAACGGTACCACCCTTGAGTCTCTAGGACTAAGGGTTCCAGAGTTATGAGCATTTGAAGATCCCCCATATAAGTGAGTTGGGAGAGTGAAAATTTTCCTAAGGGTGAGAGGCCAAAAGTGTTCCTCCAGAAAGTGTTTAGGAGCACGTTTCAGAACCTTAGGAGTGTTTTGGACCCCTCTTTTTGTGGTACTTTTTGTCAAGCTGAAGTTGGTGTTTAGGGTGGTTGAGAGTGTACATGGCTTGGTGTTTTAACCAGGGTCAGCTTTGACCGATCCTCAGGGGAGAAAGATAGAGACATGGGACCTTGTCCTACCCCCCCATTTGTGTGTACCCCGAGTTCAACGGTACCACCCTTGAGTCTCTAGGACGTAGGGTTCCAGAGTTATGAGCATTTGAAGATCCCCCATATAAGTGAGTTGGGAGATTGAAAATTTGGGGTTTTAACCAGGGTCAGCTTCGACCGATCCGCAGGGGAGAAAGATAGAGACATGGGACCTTGTCCTACCCCCCCATTTGTGTGTACCCCGAGTCCAACGGTACCACCCTTGAGTCTCTAGGACTTAGGGTTCCGGAGTTATGAGCATTTGAAGATCCCCCATATAAGTGAGTTGGGAGAGTGAAAATTTTCCTAAGGGTGAGAGGCCAAAAGTGTTCCTCCAGAAAGTGTTTAGGAGCACGTTTCAGAACCTTAGGAGTGGTTTGGACCCCTCTTTTTGTGGTACTTTTTGTCAAGCTGAAGTTGGTGTTTAGGGTGGTTGAGAGTGTACATGGCTTGGTGTTTTAACCAGGGACAGCTTTGACCGATCCTCAGGGGAGAAAGATAGAGACATGGGACCTTGTCCTACCCCCCCATTTGTGTGTACCCCGAGTCCAACGGTACCACCCTTGAGTCTCTAGGACTTAGGGTTCCGGAGTTATGAGCATTTGAAGATCCCCCATATAAGTGAGTTGGGAGAGTGAAAATTTGCCTAAGGGTGAGAGGCCAAAAGTGTTCCTCCAGAAAGTGTTTAGGAGCACGTTTCGGAGCCTTAGGAGTGGTTTGGACCCCTTTTTTTGTGGTACTTTTTGTCAAGCTGAAGTTGGTGTTTAGGGTTGTTGAGAGTGTACATGGCTTGGTGTTTTAACCAGGGTCAGCTTTGACCGATCCTCAGGGGAGAAAGATAGAGACATGGGACCTTGTCCTACCCCCCCATTTGTGTGTACCCCGAGTCCAACGGTACCACCCTTGAGTCTCTAGGACTTAGGGTTCTGGAGTTATGAGCATTTGAAGATCCCCCATATAAGTGAGTTGGGAGAGTGAAAATTTGCCTAAGGGTGAGAGGCCAAAAGTGTTCCTCCAGAAAGTGTTTAGGAGCACGTTTCAGAGCCTTAGGAGTGGTTTGGACCCCTCTTTTTGTGGTACTTTTTGTCAAGCTGAAGTTGATGTTTAGGGTTGTTGAGAGTGTACATGGCTTGGTGTTTTAACCAGGGTCAGCTTTGACCGATCCTCAGGGGAGAAAGATAGAGACATGGGACCTTGTCCTACCCCCCCATTTGTGTGTACCCCGAGTCCAACGGTACCACCCTTGAGTCTCTAGGACTTAGGGTTCCGGAGTTATGAGCATTTGAAGATCCCCCATATAAGTGAGTTGGGAGAGTGAAAATTTGCCAAAGTGTGAGAGGCCAAAAGTGTTCCTCCAGAAAGTGTTTAGGAGCACGTTTCAGAGCCTTAGGAGTGGTTTGGACCCCTCTTTTTGTGGTACTTTTTGTCAAGCTGAAGTTGGTGTTTAGGGTTGTTGAGAGTGTACATGGCTTGGTGTTTTAACCAGGGACAGCTTTGACCGATCCTCAGGGGAGAAAGATAGAGACATGGGACCTTGTCCTACCCCCCCATTTGTGTGTACCCCGAGTCCAACGGTACCACCCTTGAGTCTCTAGGACTTAGGGTTCCGGAGTTATGAGCATTTGAAGATCCCCCATATAAGTGAGTTGGGAGAGTGAAAATTTGCCTAAGGGTGAGAGGCCAAAAGTGTTCCTCCAGAAAGTGTTTAGGAGCACGTTTCAGAGCCTTAGGAGTGGTTTGGACCCCTTTTTTTGTGGTACTTTTTGTCAAGCTGAAGTTGGTGTTTAGGGTTGTTGAGAGTGTACATGGCTTGGTGTTTTAACCAGGGTCAGCTTTGACCGATCCTCAGGGGAGAAAGATAGAGACATGGGACCTTGTCCTACCCCCCCATTTGTGTGTACCCCGAGTCCAACGGTACCACCCTTGAGTCTCTAGGACTTAGGGTTCCGGAGTTATGAGCATTTGAAGATCCCCCATATAAGTGAGTTGGGAGAGTGAAAAGTTGGGGTTTTAACCAGGGTCAGCTTTGACCGATCCTCAGGGGAGAAAGATAGAGACATGGGACCTTGTCCTACCCCCCCATTTGTGTGTACCCCGAGTCCAACGGTACCACCCTTGAGTCTCTAGGACTTAGGGTTCCGGAGTTATGAGCATTTGAAGATCCCCCATATAAGTGAGTTGGGAGAGTGAAAATTTGCCAAAGTGTGAGAGGCCAAAAGTGTTCCTCCAGAAAGTGTTTAGGAGCACGTTTCAGAGCCTTAGGAGTGGTTTGGACCCCTCTTTTTGTGGTACTTTTTGTCAAGCTGAAGTTGGTGTTTAGGGTTGTTGAGAGTGTACATGGCTTGGTGTTTTAACCAGGGACAGCTTTGACCGATCCTCAGGGGAGAAAGATAGAGACATGGGACCTTGTCCTACCCCCCCATTTGTGTGTACCCCGAGTCCAACGGTACCACCCTTGAGTCTCTAGGACTTAGGGTTCCGGAGTTATGAGCATTTGAAGATCCCCCATATAAGTGAGTTGGGAGAGTGAAAATTTGCCTAAGGGTGAGAGGCCAAAAGTGTTCCTCCAGAAAGTGTTTAGGAGCACGTTTCAGAACCTTAGGAGTGGTTTGGATCCCTCTTTTTGTGGTACTTTTTGTCAAGCTGAAGTTGATGTTTAGGGTTGTTGAGAGTGTACATGGCTTGGTGTTTTAACCAGGGTCAGCTTTGACCGATCCTCAGGGGAGAAAGATAGAGACATGGGACCTTGTCCTACCCCCCCATTTGTGTGTACCCCGAGTCCAACGGTACCACCCTTGAGTCTCTAGGACTTAGGGTTCCGGAGTTATGAGCATTTGAAGATCCCCCATATAAGTGAGTTGGGAGAGTGAAAATTTGCCTAAGGGTGAGAGGCCAAAAGTGTTCCTCCAGACAGTGTTTAGGAGCACGTTTCAGAGCCTTAGGAGTGGTTTGGACCCCTTTTTTTGTGGTACTTTTTGTCAAGCTGAAGTTTGTGTTTAGGGTTGTTGAGAGTGTACATGGCTTGGTGTTTTAACCAGGGTCAGCTTTGACCGATCCTCAGGGGAGAAAGATAGAGACATGGGACCTTGTCCTACCCCCCCCATTTGTGTGTACCCCGAGTCCAACGGTACCACCCTTGAGTCTCTAGGACTTAGGGTTCTGGAGTTATGAGCATTTGAAGATCCCCCATATAAGTGAGTTGGGAGAGTGAAAATTTGCCTAAGGTTGAGAGGCCAAAAGTGTTCCTCCAGAAAGTGTTTAGGAGCACGTTTCAGAACCTTAGGAGTGGTTTGGACCCCTCTTTTTGTGGTACTTTTTGTCAAGCTGAAGTTGGTGTTTAGGGTGGTTGAGAGTGTACATGGCTTGGTGTTTTAACCAGGGTCAGCTTTGACCGATCCTCAGGGGAGAAAGATAGAGACATGGGACCTTGTCCTACCCCCCCATTTGTGTGTACCCCGAGTCCAACGGTACCACCCTTGAGTCTCTAGGACTTAGGGTTCCGGAGTTATGAGCATTTGAAGATCCCCCATATAAGTGAGTTGGGAGAGTGAAAATTTGGGGTTTTAACCAGGGTCAGCTTTGACCGATCCTCAGGGGAGAAAGATAGAGACATGGGACCTTGTCCTACCCCCCCATTTGTGTGTACCCCGAGTCCAACGGTACCACCCTTGAGTCTCTAGGACTTAGGGTTCCGGAGTTATGAGCATTTGAAGATCCCCCATATAAGTGAGTTGGGAGAGTGAAAAGTTGGGGTTTTAACCAGGGTCAGCTTTGACCGATCCTCAGGGGAGAAAGATAGAGACATGGGACCTTGTCCTACCCCCCCATTTGTGTGTACCCCGAGTCCAACGGTACCACCCTTGAGTCTCTAGGACTTAGGGTTCCGGAGTTATGAGCATTTGAAGATCCCCTATATAAGTGAGTTGGGAGAGTGAAAATTTGGGGTTTTAACCAGGGTCAGCTTCGACCGATCCGCAGGGGAGAAAGATAGAGACATGGGACCTTGTCCTACCCCCCCATTTGTGTGTACCCCGAGTCCAACGGTACCACACTTGAGTCTCTAGGACTTAGGGTTCCGGAGTTATGAGCATTTGAAGATCCCCCATATAAGTGAGTTGGGAGAGTGAAAATTTTCCTAAGGGTGAGAGGCCAAAAGTGTTCCTCCAGAAAGTGTTTAGGAGCACGTTTCAGAACCTTAGGAGTGGTTTGGACCCCTCTTTTTGTGGTACTTTTTGTCAAGCTGAAGTTGGTGTTTAGGGTGGTTGAGAGTGTACATGGCTTGGTGTTTTAACCAGGGTCAGCTTTGACCGATCCTCAGGGGAGAAAGATAGAGACATGGGACCTTGTCCTTCCCCCCCATTTGTGTGTACCCCGAGTCCAACGGTACCACCCTTGAGTCTCTAGGACTTAGGGTTCCGGAGTTATGAGCATTTGAAGATCCCCCATATAAGTGAGTTGGGAGAGTGAAAATTTTCCTAAGGGTGAGAGGCCAAAAGTGTTCCTCCAGAAAGTGTTTAGGAGCACGTTTCAGAACCTTAGGAGTGTTTTGGACCCCTCTTTTTGTGGTACTTTTTGTCAAGCTGAAGTTGGTGTTTAGGGTGGTTGAGAGTGTACATGGCTTGGTGTTTTAACCAGGGTCAGCTTTGACCGATCCTCAGGGGACAAAGATAGAGACATGGGACCTTTTCCTACCCCCCCATTTGTGTGTACCCCGAGTTCAACGGTACCACCCTTGAGTCTCTAGGACGTAGGGTTCCGGAGTTATGAGCATTTGAAGATCCCCCATATAAGTGAGTTGGGAGATTGAAAATTTGGGGTTTTAACCAGGGTCAGCTTTGACCGATCCTCAAGGGAGAAAGATAGAGACATGGGACCTTGTCCTACCCCCCCATTTGTGTGTACCCCGAGTCCAACGGTACCGCCCTTGAGTATCTAGGACTTAGGGTTCCGGAGTTATGAGCATTTGAAGATCCCCCATATAAGTGAGTTGGGAGAGTGAAAATTTGCCTAAGGTTGAGAGGCCAAAAGTGTTCCTCCAGAAATTGTTTAGGAGCACGTTTCAGAACCTTAGGAGTGGTTTGGACCCCTCTTTTTGTGGTACTTTTTGTCAAGCTGAAGTTGGTGTTTAGGGTGGTTGAGAGTGTACATGGCTTGGTGTTTTAACCAGGGTCAGCTTTGACCGATCCTCAGGGGAGAAAGATAGAGACATGGGACCTTGTCCTACCCCCCCATTTGTGCGTACCCCGAGTCCAACGGTACCACCCTTGAGTCTCTAGGACTTAGGGTTCCGGAGTTATGAGCATTTGAAGATCCCCCATATAAGTGAGTTGGGAGAGTGAAAATTTGGGGTTTTAACCAGGGTCAGCTTCGACCGATCCGCAGGGGAGAAAGATAGAGACATGGGATCTTGTCCTACCCCCCCATTTGTGTGTACCCCGAGTCCAACGGTACCACCCTTGAGTCTCTAGGACTTAGGGTTCCGGAGTTATGAGCATTTGAAGATCCACCATATAAGTGAGTTGGGAGATTGAAAATTTGGGGTTTTAACCAGGGTCAGCTTTGACCGATCCTCAGGGGAGAAAGATAGAGACATGGGACCTTGTCCTTCCCCCCCATTTGTGTGTACCCCGAGTCCAACGGTACCACCCTTGAGTCTCTAGGACTTAGGGTTCTGGAGTTATGAGCATTTGAAGATCCCCCATATAAGTGAGTTGGGAGAGTGAAAATTTGCCTAAGGTTGAGAGGCCAAAAGTGTTCCTCCAGAAATTGTTTAGGAGCACGTTTCAGAACCTTAGGAGTGGTTTGGACCCCTCTTTTTGTGGTACTTTTTGTCAAGCTGAAGTTGGTGTTTAGGGTGGTTGAGAGTGTACATGGCTTGGTGTTTTAACCAGGGTCAGCTTTGACCGATCCTCAGGGGAGAAAGATAGAGACATGGGACCTTGTCCTACCCCCCCATTTGTGCGTACCCCGAGTCCAACGGTACCACCCTTGAGTCTCTAGGACTTAGGGTTCCGGAGTTATGAGCATTTGAAGATCCCCCATATAAGTGAGTTGGGAGAGTGAAAATTTGCCAAAGTGTGAGAGGCCAAAAGTGTTCCTCCAGAAAGTGTTTAGGAGCACGTTTCAGAGCCTTAGGAGTGGTTTGGACCCCTCTTTTTGTGGTACTTTTTGTCAAGCTGAAGTTGGTGTTTAGGGTTGTTGAGAGTGTACATGGCTTGGTGTTTTAACCAGGGACAGCTTTGACCGATCCTCAGGGGAGAAAGATAGAGACATGGGACCTTGTCCTACCCCCCCATTTGTGTGTACCCCGAGTCCAACGGTACCACCCTTGAGTCTCTAGGACTTAGGGTTCCGGAGTTATGAGCATTTGAAGATCCCCTATATAAGTGAGTTGGGAGAGTGAAAATTTGGGGTTTTAACCAGGGTCAGCTTCGACCGATCCGCAGGGGAGAAAGATAGAGACATGGGACCTTGTCCTACCCCCCCATTTGTGTGTACCCCGAGTCCAACGGTACCACCCTTGAGTCTCTAGGACTTAGGGTTCCGGAGTTATGAGCATTTGAAGATCCCCCATATAAGTGAGTTGGGAGAGTGAAAATTTTCCTAAGGGTGAGAGGCCAAAAGTGTTCCTCCAGAAAGTGTTTAGGAGCACGTTTCAGAACCTTAGGAGTGGTTTGGACCCCTCTTTTTGTGGTACTTTTTGTCAAGCTGAAGTTGGTGTTTAGGGTGGTTGAGAGTGTACATGGCTTGGTGTTTTAACCAGGGTCAGCTTTGACCGATCCTCAGGGGAGAAAGATAGAGACATGGGACCTTGTCCTACCCCCCCATTTGTGTGTACCCCGAGTCCAACGGTACCACCCTTGAGTCTCTAGGACTTAGGGTTCCGGAGTTATGAGCATTTGAAGATCCCCCATATAAGTGAGTTGGGAGAGTGAAAATTTTCCTAAGGGTGAGAGGCCAAAAGTGTTCCTCCAGAAAGTGTTTAGGAGCACGTTTCAGAACCTTAGGAGTGGTTTGGACCCCTCTTTTTGTGGTACTTTTTGTCAAGCTGAAGTTGGTGTTTAGGGTGGTTGAGAGTGTACATGGCTTGGTGTTTTAACCAGGGTCAGCTTTGACCGATCCTCAGGGGAGAAAGATAGAGACATGGGACCTTGTCCTTCCCCCCCATTTGTGTGTACCCCGAGTCCAACGGTACCACCCTTGAGTCTCTAGGACTTAGGGTTCCGGAGTTATGAGCATTTGAAGATCCCCCATATAAGTGAGTTGGGAGAGTGAAAATTTTCCTAAGGGTGAGAGGCCAAAAGTGTTCCTCCAGAAAGTGTTTAGGAGCACGTTTCAGAACCTTAGGAGTGTTTTGGACCCCTCTTTTTGTGGTACTTTTTGTCAAGCTGAAGTTGGTGTTTAGGGTGGTTGAGAGTGTACATGGCTTGGTGTTTTAACCAGGGTCAGCTTTGACCGATCCTCAGGGGAGAAAGATAGAGACATGGGACCTTGTCCTACCCCCCCATTTGTGTGTACCCCGAGTTCAACGGTACCACCCTTGAGTCTCTAGGACGTAGGGTTCCGGAGTTATGAGCATTTGAAGATCCCCCATATAAGTGAGTTGGGAGATTGAAAATTTGGGGTTTTAACCAGGGTCAGCTTTGACCGATCCTCAAGGGAGAAAGATAGAGACATGGGACCTTGTCCTACCCCCCCATTTGTGTGTACCCCGAGTCCAACGGTACCGCCCTTGAGTATCTAGGACTTAGGGTTCCGGAGTTATGAGCATTTGAAGATCCCCCATATAAGTGAGTTGGGAGAGTGAAAATTTGCCTAAGGTTGAGAGGCCAAAAGTGTTCCTCCAGAAATTGTTTAGGAGCACGTTTCAGAACCTTAGGAGTGGTTTGGACCCCTCTTTTTGTGGTACTTTTTGTCAAGCTGAAGTTGGTGTTTAGGGTGGTTGAGAGTGTACATGGCTTGGTGTTTTAACCAGGGTCAGCTTTGACCGATCCTCAGGGGAGAAAGATAGAGACATGGGACCTTGTCCTACCCCCCCATTTGTGCGTACCCCGAGTCCAACGGTACCACCCTTGAGTCTCTAGGACTTAGGGTTCCGGAGTTATGAGCATTTGAAGATCCCCCATATAAGTGAGTTGGGAGAGTGAAAATTTGCCAAAGTGTGAGAGGCCAAAAGTGTTCCTCCAGAAAGTGTTTAGGAGCACGTTTCAGAGCCTTAGGAGTGGTTTGGACCCCTCTTTTTGTGGTACTTTTTGTCAAGCTGAAGTTGGTGTTTAGGGTTGTTGAGAGTGTACATGGCTTGGTGTTTTAACCAGGGACAGCTTTGACCGATCCTCAGGGGAGAAAGATAGAGACATGGGACCTTGTCCTACCCCCCCATTTGTGTGTACCACGAGTCCAACGGTACCACCCTTGAGTCTCTAGGACTTAGGGTTCCGGAGTTATGAGCATTTGAAGATCCCCTATATAAGTGAGTTGGGAGAGTGAAAATTTGGGGTTTTAACCAGGGTCAGCTTCGACCGATCCGCAGGGGAGAAAGATAGAGACATGGGACCTTGTCCTACCCCCCCATTTGTGTGTACCCCGAGTCCAACGGTACCACCCTTGAGTCTCTAGGACTTAGGGTTCCGGAGTTATGAGCATTTGAAGATCCCCCATATAAGTGAGTTGGGAGAGTGAAAATTTGCCTAAGGGTGAGAGGCCAAAAGTGTTCCTCCAGAAAGTGTTTAGGAGCACGTTTCAGAACCTTAGGAGTGGTTTGGATCCCTCTTTTTGTGGTACTTTTTGTCAAGCTGAAGTTGATGTTTAGGGTTGTTGAGAGTGTACATGGCTTGGTGTTTTAACCAGGGTCAGCTTTGACCGATCCTCAGGGGAGAAAGATAGAGACATGGGACCTTGTCCTACCCCCCCATTTGTGTGTACCCCGAGTCCAACGGTACCACCCTTGAGTCTCTAGGACTTAGGGTTCCGGAGTTATGAGCATTTGAAGATCCCCTATATAAGTGAGTTGGGAGAGTGAAAATTTGGGGTTTTAACCAGGGTCAGCTTCGACCGATCCGCAGGGGAGAAAGATAGAGACATGGGACCTTGTCCTACCCCCCCATATGTGTGTACCCCGAGTCCAACGGTACCACCCTTGAGTCTCTAGGACTTAGGGTTCCGGAGTTATGAGCATTTGAAGATCCCCCATATAAGTGAGTTGGGAGAGTGAAAATTTTCCTAAGGGTGAGAGGCCAAAAGTGTTCCTCCAGAAAATGTTTAGGAGCACATTTCAGAACCTTAGGAGTGGTTTGGACCCCTCTTTTTGTGGTACTTTTTGTCAAGCTGAAGTTGGTGTTTAGGGTGGTTGAGAGTGTACATGGCTTGGTGTTTTAACCAGGGTCAGCTTTGACCGATCCTCAGGGGAGAAAGATAGAGACATGGGACCTTGTCCTACCCCCCCATTTGTGTGTACCCCGAGTTCAACGGTACCACCCTTGAGTCTCTAGGACGTAGGGTTCCGGAGTTATGAGCATTTGAAGATCCCCCATATAAGTGAGTTGGGAGATTGAAAATTTGGGGTTTTAACCAGGGTCAGCTTTGACCGATCCTCAAGGGAGAAAGATAGAGACATGGGACCTTGTCCTACCCCCCCATTTGTGTGTACCCCGAGTCCAACGGTACCGCCCTTGAGTATCTAGGACTTAGGGTTCCGGAGTTATGAGCATTTGAAGATCCCCCATATAAGTGAGTTGGGAGAGTGAAAATTTGCCAAAGTGTGAGAGGCCAAAAGTGTTCCTCCAGAAAGTGTTTAGGAGCACGTTTCAGAGCCTTAGGAGTGGTTTGGATCCCTCTTTTTGTGGTACTTTTTGTCAAGCTGAAGTTGGTGTTTAGGGTGGTTGAGAGTGTACATGGCTTGGTGTTTTAACCAGGGTCAGCTTTGACCGATCCTCAGGGGAGAAAGATAGAGACATGGGACCTTGTCCTACCCCCCCCCATTTGTGTGTACCCCGAGTCCAACGGTACCGCCCTTGAGTATCTAGGACTTAGGGTTCCGGAGTTATGAGCATTTGAAGATCCCCCATATAAGTGAGTTGGGAGAGTGAAAATTTGCCAAAGTGTGAGAGGCCAAAAGTGTTCCTCCAGAAAGTGTTTAGGAGCACGTTTCAGAGCCTTAGGAGTGGTTTGGATCCCTCTTTTTGTGGTACTTTTTGTCAAGCTGAAGTTGGTGTTTAGGGTGGTTGAGAGTGTACATGGCTTGGTGTTTTAACCAGGGTCAGCTTTGACCGATCCTCAGGGGAGAAAGATAGAGACATGGGACCTTACCCTACCCCCCCATTTGTGTGTACCCCGAGTCCAACGGTACCACCCTTGAGTCTCTAGGACTTAGGGTTCCGGAGTTATGAGCATTTGAAGATCCCCCATATAAGTGAGTTGGGAGAGTGAAAATTTGCCTAAGGGTGAGAGGCCAAAAGTGTTCCTCCAGAAAGTGTTTAGGAGCACGTTTCAGAACCTTAGGAGTGGTTTGGACCCCTCTTTTTGTGGTACTTTTTGTCAAGCTGAAGTTGATGTTTAGGGTTGTTGAGAGTGTACATGGCTTGGTGTTTTAACCAGGGTCAGCTTTGACCGATCCTCAGGGGAGAAAGATAGAGACATGGGACCTTGTCCTACCCCCCCATTTGTGTGTACCCCGAGTCCAACGGTACCACCCTTGAGTCTCTAGGACTTAGGGTTCCGGAGTTATGAGCATTTGAAGATCCCCCATATAAGTGAGTTGGGAGAGTGAAAATTTGTGGTTTTAACCAGGGTCAGCTTCGACCGATCCGCAGGGGAGAAAGATAGAGACATGGGACCTTGTCCTACCCCCCCATTTGTGTGTACCCCGAGTCCAACGGTACCACCCTTGAGTCTCTAGGACTTAGGGTTCCGGAGTTATGAGCATTTGAAGATCCCCCATATAAGTGAGTTGGGAGAGTGAAAATTTTCCTAAGGGTGAGAGGCCAAAAGTGTTCCTCCAGAAAGTGTTTAGGAGCACGTTTCAGAACCTTAGGAGTGGTTTGGACCCCTCTTTTTGTGGTACTTTTTGTCAAGCTGAAGTTGGTGTTTAGGGTGGTTGAGAGTGTACATGGCTTGGTGTTTTAACCAGGGACAGCTTTGACCGATCCTCAGGGGAGAAAGATAGAGACATGGGACCTTGTCCTACCCCCCCATTTGTGTGTACCCCGAGTCCAACGGTACCACCCTTGAGTCTCTAGGACTTAGGGTTCCGGAGTTATGAGCATTTGAAGATCCCCCATATAAGTGAGTTGGGAGAGTGAAAATTTGGGGTTTTAACCAGGGTCAGCTTTGACCGATCCTCAGGGGAGAAAGATAGAGACATGGGACCTTGTCCTTCCCCCCCATTTGTGTGTACCCCGAGTCCAACGGTACCACCCTTGAGTCTCTAGGACTTAGGGTTCCGGAGTTATGAGCATTTGAAGATCCCCCATATAAGTGAGTTGGGAGAGTGAAAATTTGCCTAAGGGTGAGAGGCCAAAAGTGTTCCTCCAGAAAGTGTTTAGGAGCACGTTTCAGAGCCTTAGGAGTGGTTTGGACCCCTTTTTTTGTGGTACTTTTTGTCAAGCTGAAGTTGGTGTTTAGGGTTGTTGAGAGTGTACATGGCTTGGTGTTTTAACCAGGGTCAGCTTTGACCGATCCTCAGGGGAGAAAGATAGAGACATGGGACCTTGTCCTACCCCCCCATTTGTGTGTACCCCGAGTCCAACGGTACCACCCTTGAGTCTCTAGGACTTAGGGTTCCGGAGTTATGAGCATTTGAAGATCCCCCATATAAGTGAGTTGGGAGAGTGAAAAGTTGGGGTTTTAACCAGGGTCAGCTTTGACCGATCCTCAGGGGAGAAAGATAGAGACATGGGACCTTGTCCTACCCCCCCATTTGTGTGTACCCCGAGTCCAACGGTACCACCCTTGAGTCTCTAGGACTTAGGGTTCCGGAGTTATGAGCATTTGAAGATCCCCCATATAAGTGAGTTGGGAGAGTGAAAATTTGGGGTTTTAACCAGGGTCAGCTTTGACCGATCCTCAGGGGAGAAAGATAGAGACATGGGACCTTGTCCTACCCCCCATTTGTGTGTACCCCGAGTCCAACGGTACCACCCTTGAGTCTCTAGGACTTAGGGTTCCGGAGTTATGAGCATTTGAAGATCCCCCATATAAGTGAGTTGGGAGAGTGAAAATTTGGGGTTTTAACCAGGGTCAGCTTTGACCGATCCTCAGGGGAGAAAGATAGAGACATGGGACCTTGTCCTACCCCCCATTTGTGTGTACCCCGAGTCCAACGGTACCACCCTTGAGTCTCTAGGACTTAGGGTTCTGGAGTTATGAGCATTTGAAGATCCCCCATATAAGTGAGTTGGGAGAGTGAAAATTTGCCTAAGGGTGAGAGACCAAAAGTGTTCCTCCAGAAAGTGTTTAGGAGCACGTGTCAGAACCTTAGGAGTGGTTTGGACCCCTCTTTTTGTGGTACTTTTTGTCAAGCTGAAGTTGGTGTTTAGGGTTGTTGAGAGTGTACATGGCTTGGTGTTTTAACCAGGGTCAGCTTTGACCGATCCTCAGGGGAGAAAGATAGAGACATGGGACCTTGTCCTACCCCCCCATTTGTGTGTACCCCGAGTCCAACGGTACCACCCTTGAGTCTCTAGGACTTAGGGTTCCGGAGTTATGAGCATTTGAAGATCCCCCATATAAGTGAGTTGGGAGAGTGAAAATTTTCCTAAGGGTGAGAGGCCAAAAGTGTTCCTCCAGAAAGTGTTTAGGAGCACGTTTCAGAACCTTAGGAGTGGTTTGGACCCCTCTTTTTGTGGTACTTTTTGTCAAGCTGAAGTTGGTGTTTAGGGTGGTTGAGAGTGTACATGGCTTGGTGTTTTAACCAGGGTCAGCTTTGACCGATCCTCAGGGGAGAAAGATAGAGACATGGGACCTTGTCCTTCCCCCCCATTTGTGTGTACCCCGAGTCCAACGGTACCACCCTTGAGTCTCTAGGACTTAGGGTTCTGGAGTTATGAGCATTTGAAGATCCCCCATATAAGTGAGTTGGGAGAGTGAAAATTTGCCTAAGGGTGAGAGGCCAAAAGTGTTCCTCCAGAAAGTGTTTAGGAGCACGTTTCAGAGCCTTAGGAGTGGTTTGGACCCCTCTTTTTGTGGTACTTTTTGTCAAGCTGAAGTTGATGTTTAGGGTTGTTGAGAGTGTACATGGCTTGGTGTTTTAACCAGGGTCAGCTTTGACCGATCCTCAAGGGAGAAAGATAGAGACATGGGACCTTGTCCTACCCCCCCATTTGTGTGTACCCCGAGTCCAACGGTACCACCCTTGAGTCTCTAGGACTTAGGTTTCCGGAGTTATGAGCATTTGAAGATCCCCCATATAAGTGAGTTGGGAGAGTGAAAATTTGCCTAAGGGTGAGAGGCCAAAAGTGTTCCTCCAGAAAGTGTTTAGGAGCACGTTTCAGAGCCTTAGGAGTGGTTTGGACCCCTTTTTTTGTGGTACTTTTTGTCAAGCTGAAGTTGGTGTTTAGGGTTGTTGAGAGTGTACATGGCTTGGTGTTTTAACCAGGGTCAGCTTTGACCGATCCTCAGGGGAGAAAGATAGAGACATGGGACCTTGTCCTACCCCCCCATTTGTGTGTACCCCGAGTCCAACGGTACCACCCTTGAGTCTCTAGGACTTAGGGTTCCGGAGTTATGAGCATTTGAAGATCCCCCATATAAGTGAGTTGGGAGAGTGAAAAGTTGGGTTTTTAACCAGGGTCAGCTTTGACCGATCCTCAGGGGAGAAAGATAGAGACATGGGACCTTGTCGTTCCCCCCCATTTGTGTGTACCCCGAGTCCAACGGTACCACCCTTGAGTCTCTAGGACTTAGGGTTCCGGAGTTATGAGCATTTGAAGATCCCCCATATAAGTGAGTTGGGAGAGTGAAAATTTGGGGTTTTAACCAGGGTCAGCTTTGACCGATCCTCAGGGGAGAAAGATAGAGACATGGGACCTTGTCCTACCCCCCCATTTGTGTGTACCCCGAGTCCAACGGTACCACCCTTGAGTCTCTAGGACTTAGGGTTCCGGAGTTATGAGCATTTGAAGATCCCCCATATAAGTGAGTTGGGAGAGTGAAAATTTTCCTAAGGGTGAGAGGCCAAAAGTGTTCCTCCAGAAAGTGTTTAGGAGCACGTTTCAGAACCTTAGGAGTGGTTTGGACCCCTCTTTTTGTGGTACTTTTTGTCAAGCTGAAGTTGGTGTTTAGGGTGGTTGAGAGTGTACATGGCTTGGTGTTTTAACCAGGGTCAGCTTTGACCGATCCTCAGGGGAGAAAGATAGAGACATGGGACCTTGTCCTTCCCCCCCATTTGTGTGTACCCCGATTCCAACGGTACCACCCTTGAGTCTCTAGGACTTAGGGTTCCGGAGTTATGAGCATTTGAAGATCCCCCATATAAGTGAGTTGGGAGAGTGAAAATTTGGGGTTTTAACCAGGGTCAGTTTTAACCGATCCTCAGTGGAGCAAGATAGAGACATGGGACCTTGTCCTATCCCCCATTTGTGTGTACCCCGAGTCCAACGGTACCACCCTTGAGTCTCTAGGACTTAGGGTTCCGGAGTTATGAGCATTCGAAGTTCCCCCATCTAAGTGAGTTGGGGGAGTGAAAATTTGCCTAAGGGTGAGAGGCCAAAAGTGTTCCTCCAGAAAGTGTTTAGGAGCACGTTTCAGAGCCTTAGGAGTGGTTTGGATCCCTCTTTTTGTGGTACTTTTTGTCAAGCTGAAGTTGGTGTTTAGGGTGGTTGAGAGTGTACATGGCTTGGTGTTTTAACCAGGGTCAGCTTTGACCGATCCTCAGGGGAGAAAGATAGAGACATGGGACCTTACCCTACCCCCCCATTTGTGTGTACCCCGAGTCCAACGGTACCACCCTTGAGTCTCTAGGACTTAGGGTTCCGGAGTTATGAGCATTTGAAGATCCCCCATATAAGTGAGTTGGGAGAGTGAAAATTTGCCTAAGGGTGAGAGGCCAAAAGTGTTCCTCCAGAAAGTGTTTAGGAGCACGTTTCAGAACCTTAGGAGTGGTTTGGACCCCTCTTTTTGTGGTACTTTTTGTCAAGCTGAAGTTGGTGTTTAGGGTGGTTGAGAGTGTACATGGCTTGGTGTTTTAACCAGGGACAGCTTTGACCGATCCTCAGGGGAGAAAGATAGAGACATGGGACCTTGTCCTACCCCCCCATTTGTGTGTACCCCGAGTCCAACGGTACCACCCTTGAGTCTCTAGGACTTAAGGTTCCGGAGTTATGAGCATTTGAAGATCCCCCATATAAGTGAGTTGGGAGAGTGAAAATTTGTGGTTTTAACCAGGGTCAGCTTCGACCGATCCGCAGGGGAGAAAGATAGAGACATGGGACCTTGTCCTACCCCCCCATTTGTGTGTACCCCGAGTCCAACGGTACCACCCTTGAGTCTCTAGGACTTAGGGTTCCGGAGTTATGAGCATTTGAAGATCCCCCATATAAGTGAGTTGGGAGAGTGAAAATTTTCCTAAGGGTGAGAGGCCAAAAGTGTTCCTCCAGAAAGTGTTTAGGAGCACGTTTCAGAACCTTAGGAGTGGTTTGGACCCCTCTTTTTGTGGTACTTTTTGTCAAGCTGAAGTTGGTGTTTAGGGTGGTTGAGAGTGTACATGGCTTGGTGTTTTAACCAGGGACAGCTTTGACCGATCCTCAGGGGAGAAAGATAGAGACATGGGACCTTGTCCTACCCCCCCATTTGTGTGTACCCCGAGTCCAACGGTACCACCCTTGAGTCTCTAGGACTTAGGGTTCCGGAGTTATGAGCATTTGAAGATCCCCCATATAAGTGAGTTGGGAGAGTGAAAATTTGGGGTTTTAACCAGGGTCAGCTTCGACCGATCCGCAGGGGAGAAAGATAGAGACATGGGATCTTGTCCTACCCCCCCATTTGTGTGTACCCCGAGTCCAACGGTACCACCCTTGAGTCTCTAGGACTTAGGGTTCCGGAGTTATGAGCATTTGAAGATCCACCATATAAGTGAGTTGGGAGATTGAAAATTTGGGGTTTTAACCAGGGTCAGCTTTGACCGATCCTCAAGGGAGAAAGATAGAGACATGGGACCTTGTCCTACCCCCCCATTTGTGTGTACCCCGAGTCCAACGGTACCACCCTTGAGTCTCTAGGACTTAGGGTTCCGGAGTTATGAGCATTTGAAGATCCCCCATATAAGTCAGTTGGGAGAGTGAAAATTTGCCTAAGGGTGAGAGGCCAAAAGTGTTCCTCCAGACAGTGTTTAGGAGTACGTTTCAGAGCCTTAGGAGTGGTTTGGACCCCTTTTTTTGTGGTACTTTTTGTCAAGCTGAAGTTTGTGTTTAGGGTTGTTGAGAGTGTACATGGCTTGGTGTTTTAACCAGGGTCAGCTTTGACCGATCCTCAGGGGAGAAAGATAGAGACATGGGACCTTGTCCTACCCCCCCCATTTGTGTGTACCCCGAGTCCAACGGTACCACCCTTGAGTCTCTAGGACTTAGGGTTCTGGAGTTATGAGCATTTGAAGATCCCCCATATAAGTGAGTTGGGAGAGTGAAAATTTGCCTAAGGTTGAGAGGCCAAAAGTGTTCCTCCAGAAAGTGTTTAGGAGCATGTTTCAGAACCTTAGGAGTGGTTTGGACCCCTCTTTTTGTGGTACTTTTTGTCAAGCTGAAGTTGGTGTTTAGGGTGGTTGAGAGTGTACATGGCTTGGTGTTTTAACCAGGGTCAGCTTTGACCGATCCTCAGGGGAGAAAGATAGAGACATGGGACCTTGTCCTACCCCCCCATTTGTGTGTACCCCGAGTCCAACGGTACCACCCTTGAGTCTCTAGGACTTAGGGTTCCGGAGTTATGAGCATTTGAAGATCCCCCATATAAGTGAGTTGGGAGAGTGAAAATTTTCCTAAGGGTGAGAGGCCAAAAGTGTTCCTCCAGAAAGTGTTTAGGAGCACGTTTCAGAACCTTAGGAGTGGTTTGGACCCCTCTTTTTGTGGTACTTTTTGTCAAGCTGAAGTTGGTGTTTAGGGTGGTTGAGAGTGTACATGGCTTGGTGTTTTAACCAGGGTCAGCTTTGACCGATCCTCAGGGGAGAAAGATAGAGACATGGGACCTTGTCCTTCCCCCCCATTTGTGTGTACCCCGAGTCCAACGGTACCACCCTTGAGTCTCTAGGACTTAGGGTTCTGGAGTTATGAGCATTTGAAGATCCCCCATATAAGTGAGTTGGGAGAGTGAAAATTTGCCTAAGGGTGAGAGGCCAAAAGTGTTCCTCCAGAAAGTGTTTAGGAGCACGTTTCAGAGCCTTAGGAGTGGTTTGGACCCCTCTTTTTGTGGTACTTTTTGTCAAGCTGAAGTTGATGTTTAGGGTTGTTGAGAGTGTACATGGCTTGGTGTTTTAACCAGGGTCAGCTTTGACCGATCCTCAAGGGAGAAAGATAGAGACATGGGACCTTGTCCTACCCCCCCATTTGTGTGTACCCCGAGTCCAACGGTACCACCCTTGAGTCTCTAGGACTTAGGTTTCCGGAGTTATGAGCATTTGAAGATCCCCCATATAAGTGAGTTGGGAGAGTGAAAATTTGCCTAAGGGTGAGAGGCCAAAAGTGTTCCTCCAGAAAGTGTTTAGGAGCACGTTTCAGAGCCTTAGGAGTGGTTTGGACCCCTTTTTTTGTGGTACTTTTTGTCAAGCTGAAGTTGGTGTTTAGGGTTGTTGAGAGTGTACATGGCTTGGTGTTTTAACCAGGGTCAGCTTTGACCGATCCTCAGGGGAGAAAGATAGAGACATGGGACCTTGTCCTACCCCCCCATTTGTGTGTACCCCGAGTCCAACGGTACCACCCTTGAGTCTCTAGGACTTAGGGTTCCGGAGTTATGAGCATTTGAAGATCCCCCATATAAGTGAGTTGGGAGAGTGAAAAGTTGGGTTTTTAACCAGGGTCAGCTTTGACCGATCCTCAGGGGAGAAAGATAGAGACATGGGACCTTGTCGTTCCCCCCCATTTGTGTGTACCCCGAGTCCAACGGTACCACCCTTGAGTCTCTAGGACTTAGGGTTCCGGAGTTATGAGCATTTGAAGATCCCCCATATAAGTGAGTTGGGAGAGTGAAAATTTGGGGTTTTAACCAGGGTCAGCTTTGACCGATCCTCAGGGGAGAAAGATAGAGACATGGGACCTTGTCCTACCCCCCCATTTGTGTGTACCCCGAGTCCAACGGTACCACCCTTGAGTCTCTAGGACTTAGGGTTCCGGAGTTATGAGCATTTGAAGATCCCCCATATAAGTGAGTTGGGAGAGTGAAAATTTTCCTAAGGGTGAGAGGCCAAAAGTGTTCCTCCAGAAAGTGTTTAGGAGCACGTTTCAGAACCTTAGGAGTGGTTTGGACCCCTCTTTTTGTGGTACTTTTTGTCAAGCTGAAGTTGGTGTTTAGGGTGGTTGAGAGTGTACATGGCTTGGTGTTTTAACCAGGGTCAGCTTTGACCGATCCTCAGGGGAGAAAGATAGAGACATGGGACCTTGTCCTTCCCCCCCATTTGTGTGTACCCCGATTCCAACGGTACCACCCTTGAGTCTCTAGGACTTAGGGTTCCGGAGTTATGAGCATTTGAAGATCCCCCATATAAGTGAGTTGGGAGAGTGAAAATTTGGGGTTTTAACCAGGGTCAGTTTTAACCGATCCTCAGTGGAGCAAGATAGAGACATGGGACCTTGTCCTATCCCCCATTTGTGTGTACCCCGAGTCCAACGGTACCACCCTTGAGTCTCTAGGACTTAGGGTTCCGGAGTTATGAGCATTCGAAGTTCCCCCATCTAAGTGAGTTGGGGGAGTGAAAATTTGCCTAAGGGTGAGAGGCCAAAAGTGTTCCTCCAGAAAGTGTTTAGGAGCACGTTTCAGAGCCTTAGGAGTGGTTTGGACCCCTCTTTTTGTGATACTTTTTGTCAAGCTGAAGTTGGTGTTTAGGGTTGTTGAGAGTGTACATGGCTTGGTGTTTTAACCATTGTCAGCTTTGACCGATCCTCAGGGGAGAAAGATAGAGACATGGGACCTTGTCCTACCCCCCCATTTGTGTGTACCCCGAGTCCAACGGTACCACCCTTGAGTCTCTAGGACTTAGGGTTCCGGAGTTATGAGCATTTGAAGATCCCCCATATAAGTGAGTTGGGAGAGTGAAAATTTGCCTAAGGGTGAGAGGCCAAAAGTGTTCCCCCAGAAAGTGTTTAGGAGCACGTTTCAGAGCCTTAGGAGTGGTTTGGACCCCTCTTTTTGTGATACTTTTTGTCAAGCTGAAGTTGGTGTTTAGGGTGGTTGAGAGTGTACATGGCTTGGTGTTTTAACCAGGGACAGCTTTGACCGATCCTCAGGGGAGAAAGATAGAGACATGGGACCTTGTCCTACCCCCCCATTTGTGTGTACCCCGAGTCCAACGGTACCACCCTTGAGTCTCTAGGACTTAGGGTTCCGGAGTTATGAGCATTTGAAGATCCCCCATATAAGTGAGTTGGGAGAGTGAAAATTTGGGGTTTTAACCAGGGTCAGCTTTGACCGATCCTCAGGGGAGAAAGATAGAGACATGGGACCTTGTCCTACCCCCCCCCCCCCCCCCCCCCATTTGTGTGTACCCCGAGTCCAACGGTACCACCCTTGAGTCTCTAGGACTTAGGGTTCCGGAGTTATGAGCATTTGAAGATCCCCTATATAAGTGAGTTGGGAGAGTGAAAATTTGGGGTTTTAACCAGGGTCAGCTTCGACCGATCCGCAGGGGAGAAAGATAGAGACATGGGACCTTGTCCTACCCCCCCATTTGTGTGTACCCCGAGTCCAACGGTACCACCCTTGAGTCTCTAGGACTTAGGGTTCCGGAGTTATGAGCATTTGAAGATCCCCCATATAAGTGAGTTGGGAGAGTGAAAATTTTCCTAAGGGTGAGAGGCCAAAAGTGTTCCTCCAGAAAGTGTTTAGGAGCACGTTTCAGAACCTTAGGAGTGGTTTGGACCCCTCTTTTTGTGGTACTTTTTGTCAAGCTGAAGTTGGTGTTTAGGGTGGTTGAGAGTGTACATGGCTTGGTGTTTTAACCAGGGTCAGCTTTGACCGATCCTCAGGGGAGAAAGATAGAGACATGGGACCTTGTCCTACCCCCCCATTTGTGTGTACCCCGAGTCCAACGGTACCACCCTTGAGTCTCTAGGACTTAGGGTTCCGGAGTTATGAGCATTTGAAGATCCCCCATATAAGTGAGTTGGGAGAGTGAAAATTTTCCTAAGGGTGAGAGGCCAAAAGTGTTCCTCCAGAAAGTGTTTAGGAGCACGTTTCAGAACCTTAGGAGTGGTTTGGACCCCTCTTTTTGTGGTACTTTTTGTCAAGCTGAAGTTGGTGTTTAGGGTGGTTGAGAGTGTACATGGCTTGGTGTTTTAACCAGGGTCAGCTTTGACCGATCCTCAGGGGAGAAAGATAGAGACATGGGACCTTGTCCTTCCCCCCCATTTGTGTGTACCCCGAGTCCAACGGTACCACCCTTGAGTCTCTAGGACTAAGGGTTCCAGAGTTATGAGCATTTGAAGATCCCCCATATAAGTGAGTTGGGAGAGTGAAAATTTTCCTAAGGGTGAGAGGCCAAAAGTGTTCCTCCAGAAAGTGTTTAGGAGCACGTTTCAGAACCTTAGGAGTGTTTTGGACCCCTCTTTTTGTGGTACTTTTTGTCAAGCTGAAGTTGGTGTTTAGGGTGGTTGAGAGTGTACATGGCTTGGTGTTTTAACCAGGGTCAGCTTTGACCGATCCTCAGGGGAGAAAGATAGAGACATGGGACCTTGTCCTACCCCCCCATTTGTGTGTACCCCGAGTTCAACGGTACCACCCTTGAGTCTCTAGGACGTAGGGTTCCAGAGTTATGAGCATTTGAAGATCCCCCATATAAGTGAGTTGGGAGATTGAAAATTTGGGGTTTTAACCAGGGTCAGCTTCGACCGATCCGCAGGGGAGAAAGATAGAGACATGGGACCTTGTCCTACCCCCCCATTTGTGTGTACCCCGAGTCCAACGGTACCACCCTTGAGTCTCTAGGACTTAGGGTTCCGGAGTTATGAGCATTTGAAGATCCCCCATATAAGTGAGTTGGGAGAGTGAAAATTTTCCTAAGGGTGAGAGGCCAAAAGTGTTCCTCCAGAAAGTGTTTAGGAGCACGTTTCAGAACCTTAGGAGTGGTTTGGACCCCTCTTTTTGTGGTACTTTTTGTCAAGCTGAAGTTGGTGTTTAGGGTGGTTGAGAGTGTACATGGCTTGGTGTTTTAACCAGGGACAGCTTTGACCGATCCTCAGGGGAGAAAGATAGAGACATGGGACCTTGTCCTACCCCCCCATTTGTGTGTACCCCGAGTCCAACGGTACCACCCTTGAGTCTCTAGGACTTAGGGTTCCGGAGTTATGAGCATTTGAAGATCCCCCATATAAGTGAGTTGGGAGAGTGAAAATTTGCCTAAGGGTGAGAGGCCAAAAGTGTTCCTCCAGAAAGTGTTTAGGAGCACGTTTCGGAGCCTTAGGAGTGGTTTGGACCCCTTTTTTTGTGGTACTTTTTGTCAAGCTGAAGTTGGTGTTTAGGGTTGTTGAGAGTGTACATGGCTTGGTGTTTTAACCAGGGTCAGCTTTGACCGATCCTCAGGGGAGAAAGATAGAGACATGGGACCTTGTCCTACCCCCCCATTTGTGTGTACCCCGAGTCCAACGGTACCACCCTTGAGTCTCTAGGACTTAGGGTTCTGGAGTTATGAGCATTTGAAGATCCCCCATATAAGTGAGTTGGGAGAGTGAAAATTTGCCTAAGGGTGAGAGGCCAAAAGTGTTCCTCCAGAAAGTGTTTAGGAGCACGTTTCAGAGCCTTAGGAGTGGTTTGGACCCCTCTTTTTGTGGTACTTTTTGTCAAGCTGAAGTTGATGTTTAGGGTTGTTGAGAGTGTACATGGCTTGGTGTTTTAACCAGGGTCAGCTTTGACCGATCCTCAGGGGAGAAAGATAGAGACATGGGACCTTGTCCTACCCCCCCATTTGTGTGTACCCCGAGTCCAACGGTACCACCCTTGAGTCTCTAGGACTTAGGGTTCCGGAGTTATGAGCATTTGAAGATCCCCCATATAAGTGAGTTGGGAGAGTGAAAATTTGCCAAAGTGTGAGAGGCCAAAAGTGTTCCTCCAGAAAGTGTTTAGGAGCACGTTTCAGAGCCTTAGGAGTGGTTTGGACCCCTCTTTTTGTGGTACTTTTTGTCAAGCTGAAGTTGGTGTTTAGGGTTGTTGAGAGTGTACATGGCTTGGTGTTTTAACCAGGGACAGCTTTGACCGATCCTCAGGGGAGAAAGATAGAGACATGGGACCTTGTCCTACCCCCCCATTTGTGTGTACCCCGAGTCCAACGGTACCACCCTTGAGTCTCTAGGACTTAGGGTTCCGGAGTTATGAGCATTTGAAGATCCCCCATATAAGTGAGTTGGGAGAGTGAAAATTTGCCTAAGGGTGAGAGGCCAAAAGTGTTCCTCCAGAAAGTGTTTAGGAGCACGTTTCAGAGCCTTAGGAGTGGTTTGGACCCCTTTTTTTGTGGTACTTTTTGTCAAGCTGAAGTTGGTGTTTAGGGTTGTTGAGAGTGTACATGGCTTGGTGTTTTAACCAGGGTCAGCTTTGACCGATCCTCAGGGGAGAAAGATAGAGACATGGGACCTTGTCCTACCCCCCCATTTGTGTGTACCCCGAGTCCAACGGTACCACCCTTGAGTCTCTAGGACTTAGGGTTCCGGAGTTATGAGCATTTGAAGATCCCCCATATAAGTGAGTTGGGAGAGTGAAAAGTTGGGGTTTTAACCAGGGTCAGCTTTGACCGATCCTCAGGGGAGAAAGATAGAGACATGGGACCTTGTCCTACCCCCCCATTTGTGTGTACCCCGAGTCCAACGGTACCACCCTTGAGTCTCTAGGACTTAGGGTTCCGGAGTTATGAGCATTTGAAGATCCCCCATATAAGTGAGTTGGGAGAGTGAAAATTTGCCAAAGTGTGAGAGGCCAAAAGTGTTCCTCCAGAAAGTGTTTAGGAGCACGTTTCAGAGCCTTAGGAGTGGTTTGGACCCCTCTTTTTGTGGTACTTTTTGTCAAGCTGAAGTTGGTGTTTAGGGTTGTTGAGAGTGTACATGGCTTGGTGTTTTAACCAGGGACAGCTTTGACCGATCCTCAGGGGAGAAAGATAGAGACATGGGACCTTGTCCTACCCCCCCATTTGTGTGTACCCCGAGTCCAACGGTACCACCCTTGAGTCTCTAGGACTTAGGGTTCCGGAGTTATGAGCATTTGAAGATCCCCCATATAAGTGAGTTGGGAGAGTGAAAATTTGCCTAAGGGTGAGAGGCCAAAAGTGTTCCTCCAGAAAGTGTTTAGGAGCACGTTTCAGAACCTTAGGAGTGGTTTGGATCCCTCTTTTTGTGGTACTTTTTGTCAAGCTGAAGTTGATGTTTAGGGTTGTTGAGAGTGTACATGGCTTGGTGTTTTAACCAGGGTCAGCTTTGACCGATCCTCAGGGGAGAAAGATAGAGACATGGGACCTTGTCCTACCCCCCCATTTGTGTGTACCCCGAGTCCAACGGTACCACCCTTGAGTCTCTAGGACTTAGGGTTCCGGAGTTATGAGCATTTGAAGATCCCCCATATAAGTGAGTTGGGAGAGTGAAAATTTGCCTAAGGGTGAGAGGCCAAAAGTGTTCCTCCAGACAGTGTTTAGGAGCACGTTTCAGAGCCTTAGGAGTGGTTTGGACCCCTTTTTTTGTGGTACTTTTTGTCAAGCTGAAGTTTGTGTTTAGGGTTGTTGAGAGTGTACATGGCTTGGTGTTTTAACCAGGGTCAGCTTTGACCGATCCTCAGGGGAGAAAGATAGAGACATGGGACCTTGTCCTACCCCCCCCATTTGTGTGTACCCCGAGTCCAACGGTACCACCCTTGAGTCTCTAGGACTTAGGGTTCTGGAGTTATGAGCATTTGAAGATCCCCCATATAAGTGAGTTGGGAGAGTGAAAATTTGCCTAAGGTTGAGAGGCCAAAAGTGTTCCTCCAGAAAGTGTTTAGGAGCACGTTTCAGAACCTTAGGAGTGGTTTGGACCCCTCTTTTTGTGGTACTTTTTGTCAAGCTGAAGTTGGTGTTTAGGGTGGTTGAGAGTGTACATGGCTTGGTGTTTTAACCAGGGTCAGCTTTGACCGATCCTCAGGGGAGAAAGATAGAGACATGGGACCTTGTCCTACCCCCCCATTTGTGTGTACCCCGAGTCCAACGGTACCACCCTTGAGTCTCTAGGACTTAGGGTTCCGGAGTTATGAGCATTTGAAGATCCCCCATATAAGTGAGTTGGGAGAGTGAAAATTTGGGGTTTTAACCAGGGTCAGCTTTGACCGATCCTCAGGGGAGAAAGATAGAGACATGGGACCTTGTCCTACCCCCCCATTTGTGTGTACCCCGAGTCCAACGGTACCACCCTTGAGTCTCTAGGACTTAGGGTTCCGGAGTTATGAGCATTTGAAGATCCCCCATATAAGTGAGTTGGGAGAGTGAAAAGTTGGGGTTTTAACCAGGGTCAGCTTTGACCGATCCTCAGGGGAGAAAGATAGAGACATGGGACCTTGTCCTACCCCCCCATTTGTGTGTACCCCGAGTCCAACGGTACCACCCTTGAGTCTCTAGGACTTAGGGTTCCGGAGTTATGAGCATTTGAAGATCCCCCATATAAGTGAGTTGGGAGAGTGAAAATTTGCCTAAGGGTGAGAGGCCAAAAGTGTTCCTCCAGAAAGTGTTTAGGAGCACGTTTCAGAGCCTTAGGAGTGGTTTGGACCCCTTTTTTTGTGGTACTTTTTGTCAAGCTGAAGTTGGTGTTTAGGGTTGTTGAGAGTGTACATGGCTTGGTGTTTTAACCAGGGTCAGCTTTGACCGATCCTCAGGGGAGAAAGATAGAGACATGGGACCTTGTCCTACCCCCCCATTTGTGTGTACCCCGAGTCCAACGGTACCACCCTTGAGTCTCTAGGACTTAGGGTTCCGGAGTTATGAGCATTTGAAGATCCCCCATATAAGTGAGTTGGGAGAGTGAAAAGTTGGGGTTTTAACCAGGGTCAGCTTTGACCGATCCTCAGGGGAGAAAGATAGAGACATGGGACCTTGTCCTACCCCCCCATTTGTGTGTACCCCGAGTCCAACGGTACCACCCTTGAGTCTCTAGGACTTAGGGTTCCGGAGTTATGAGCATTTGAAGATCCCCCATATAAGTGAGTTGGGAGAGTGAAAATTTGCCAAAGTGTGAGAGGCCAAAAGTGTTCCTCCAGAAAGTGTTTAGGAGCACGTTTCAGAGCCTTAGGAGTGGTTTGGACCCCTCTTTTTGTGGTACTTTTTGTCAAGCTGAAGTTGGTGTTTAGGGTTGTTGAGAGTGTACATGGCTTGGTGTTTTAACCAGGGACAGCTTTGACCGATCCTCAGGGGAGAAAGATAGAGACATGGGACCTTGTCCTACCCCCCCATTTGTGTGTACCCCGAGTCCAACGGTACCACCCTTGAGTCTCTAGGACTTAGGGTTCCGGAGTTATGAGCATTTGAAGATCCCCCATATAAGTGAGTTGGGAGAGTGAAAATTTGCCTAAGGGTGAGAGGCCAAAAGTGTTCCTCCAGAAAGTGTTTAGGAGCACGTTTCAGAACCTTAGGAGTGGTTTGGATCCCTCTTTTTGTGGTACTTTTTGTCAAGCTGAAGTTGATGTTTAGGGTTGTTGAGAGTGTACATGGCTTGGTGTTTTAACCAGGGTCAGCTTTGACCGATCCTCAGGGGAGAAAGATAGAGACATGGGACCTTGTCCTACCCCCCCATTTGTGTGTACCCCGAGTCCAACGGTACCACCCTTGAGTCTCTAGGACTTAGGGTTCCGGAGTTATGAGCATTTGAAGATCCCCCATATAAGTGAGTTGGGAGAGTGAAAATTTGCCTAAGGGTGAGAGGCCAAAAGTGTTCCTCCAGACAGTGTTTAGGAGCACGTTTCAGAGCCTTAGGAGTGGTTTGGACCCCTTTTTTTGTGGTACTTTTTGTCAAGCTGAAGTTTGTGTTTAGGGTTGTTGAGAGTGTACATGGCTTGGTGTTTTAACCAGGGTCAGCTTTGACCGATCCTCAGGGGAGAAAGATAGAGACATGGGACCTTGTCCTACCCCCCCCATTTGTGTGTACCCCGAGTCCAACGGTACCACCCTTGAGTCTCTAGGACTTAGGGTTCTGGAGTTATGAGCATTTGAAGATCCCCCATATAAGTGAGTTGGGAGAGTGAAAATTTGCCTAAGGTTGAGAGGCCAAAAGTGTTCCTCCAGAAAGTGTTTAGGAGCACGTTTCAGAACCTTAGGAGTGGTTTGGACCCCTCTTTTTGTGGTACTTTTTGTCAAGCTGAAGTTGGTGTTTAGGGTGGTTGAGAGTGTACATGGCTTGGTGTTTTAACCAGGGTCAGCTTTGACCGATCCTCAGGGGAGAAAGATAGAGACATGGGACCTTGTCCTACCCCCCCATTTGTGTGTACCCCGAGTCCAACGGTACCACCCTTGAGTCTCTAGGACTTAGGGTTCCGGAGTTATGAGCATTTGAAGATCCCCCATATAAGTGAGTTGGGAGAGTGAAAATTTGGGGTTTTAACCAGGGTCAGCTTTGACCGATCCTCAGGGGAGAAAGATAGAGACATGGGACCTTGTCCTACCCCCCCATTTGTGTGTACCCCGAGTCCAACGGTACCACCCTTGAGTCTCTAGGACTTAGGGTTCCGGAGTTATGAGCATTTGAAGATCCCCCATATAAGTGAGTTGGGAGAGTGAAAAGTTGGGGTTTTAACCAGGGTCAGCTTTGACCGATCCTCAGGGGAGAAAGATAGAGACATGGGACCTTGTCCTACCCCCCCATTTGTGTGTACCCCGAGTCCAACGGTACCACCCTTGAGTCTCTAGGACTTAGGGTTCCGGAGTTATGAGCATTTGAAGATCCCCTATATAAGTGAGTTGGGAGAGTGAAAATTTGGGGTTTTAACCAGGGTCAGCTTCGACCGATCCGCAGGGGAGAAAGATAGAGACATGGGACCTTGTCCTACCCCCCCATTTGTGTGTACCCCGAGTCCAACGGTACCACACTTGAGTCTCTAGGACTTAGGGTTCCGGAGTTATGAGCATTTGAAGATCCCCCATATAAGTGAGTTGGGAGAGTGAAAATTTTCCTAAGGGTGAGAGGCCAAAAGTGTTCCTCCAGAAAGTGTTTAGGAGCACGTTTCAGAACCTTAGGAGTGGTTTGGACCCCTCTTTTTGTGGTACTTTTTGTCAAGCTGAAGTTGGTGTTTAGGGTGGTTGAGAGTGTACATGGCTTGGTGTTTTAACCAGGGTCAGCTTTGACCGATCCTCAGGGGAGAAAGATAGAGACATGGGACCTTGTCCTTCCCCCCCATTTGTGTGTACCCCGAGTCCAACGGTACCACCCTTGAGTCTCTAGGACTTAGGGTTCCGGAGTTATGAGCATTTGAAGATCCCCCATATAAGTGAGTTGGGAGAGTGAAAATTTTCCTAAGGGTGAGAGGCCAAAAGTGTTCCTCCAGAAAGTGTTTAGGAGCACGTTTCAGAACCTTAGGAGTGTTTTGGACCCCTCTTTTTGTGGTACTTTTTGTCAAGCTGAAGTTGGTGTTTAGGGTGGTTGAGAGTGTACATGGCTTGGTGTTTTAACCAGGGTCAGCTTTGACCGATCCTCAGGGGACAAAGATAGAGACATGGGACCTTTTCCTACCCCCCCATTTGTGTGTACCCCGAGTTCAACGGTACCACCCTTGAGTCTCTAGGACGTAGGGTTCCGGAGTTATGAGCATTTGAAGATCCCCCATATAAGTGAGTTGGGAGATTGAAAATTTGGGGTTTTAACCAGGGTCAGCTTTGACCGATCCTCAAGGGAGAAAGATAGAGACATGGGACCTTGTCCTACCCCCCCATTTGTGTGTACCCCGAGTCCAACGGTACCGCCCTTGAGTATCTAGGACTTAGGGTTCCGGAGTTATGAGCATTTGAAGATCCCCCATATAAGTGAGTTGGGAGAGTGAAAATTTGCCTAAGGTTGAGAGGCCAAAAGTGTTCCTCCAGAAATTGTTTAGGAGCACGTTTCAGAACCTTAGGAGTGGTTTGGACCCCTCTTTTTGTGGTACTTTTTGTCAAGCTGAAGTTGGTGTTTAGGGTGGTTGAGAGTGTACATGGCTTGGTGTTTTAACCAGGGTCAGCTTTGACCGATCCTCAGGGGAGAAAGATAGAGACATGGGACCTTGTCCTACCCCCCCATTTGTGCGTACCCCGAGTCCAACGGTACCACCCTTGAGTCTCTAGGACTTAGGGTTCCGGAGTTATGAGCATTTGAAGATCCCCCATATAAGTGAGTTGGGAGAGTGAAAATTTGGGGTTTTAACCAGGGTCAGCTTCGACCGATCCGCAGGGGAGAAAGATAGAGACATGGGATCTTGTCCTACCCCCCCATTTGTGTGTACCCCGAGTCCAACGGTACCACCCTTGAGTCTCTAGGACTTAGGGTTCCGGAGTTATGAGCATTTGAAGATCCACCATATAAGTGAGTTGGGAGATTGAAAATTTGGGGTTTTAACCAGGGTCAGCTTTGACCGATCCTCAGGGGAGAAAGATAGAGACATGGGACCTTGTCCTTCCCCCCCATTTGTGTGTACCCCGAGTCCAACGGTACCACCCTTGAGTCTCTAGGACTTAGGGTTCTGGAGTTATGAGCATTTGAAGATCCCCCATATAAGTGAGTTGGGAGAGTGAAAATTTGCCTAAGGTTGAGAGGCCAAAAGTGTTCCTCCAGAAATTGTTTAGGAGCACGTTTCAGAACCTTAGGAGTGGTTTGGACCCCTCTTTTTGTGGTACTTTTTGTCAAGCTGAAGTTGGTGTTTAGGGTGGTTGAGAGTGTACATGGCTTGGTGTTTTAACCAGGGTCAGCTTTGACCGATCCTCAGGGGAGAAAGATAGAGACATGGGACCTTGTCCTACCCCCCCATTTGTGCGTACCCCGAGTCCAACGGTACCACCCTTGAGTCTCTAGGACTTAGGGTTCCGGAGTTATGAGCATTTGAAGATCCCCCATATAAGTGAGTTGGGAGAGTGAAAATTTGCCAAAGTGTGAGAGGCCAAAAGTGTTCCTCCAGAAAGTGTTTAGGAGCACGTTTCAGAGCCTTAGGAGTGGTTTGGACCCCTCTTTTTGTGGTACTTTTTGTCAAGCTGAAGTTGGTGTTTAGGGTTGTTGAGAGTGTACATGGCTTGGTGTTTTAACCAGGGACAGCTTTGACCGATCCTCAGGGGAGAAAGATAGAGACATGGGACCTTGTCCTACCCCCCCATTTGTGTGTACCCCGAGTCCAACGGTACCACCCTTGAGTCTCTAGGACTTAGGGTTCCGGAGTTATGAGCATTTGAAGATCCCCTATATAAGTGAGTTGGGAGAGTGAAAATTTGGGGTTTTAACCAGGGTCAGCTTCGACCGATCCGCAGGGGAGAAAGATAGAGACATGGGACCTTGTCCTACCCCCCCATTTGTGTGTACCCCGAGTCCAACGGTACCACCCTTGAGTCTCTAGGACTTAGGGTTCCGGAGTTATGAGCATTTGAAGATCCCCCATATAAGTGAGTTGGGAGAGTGAAAATTTTCCTAAGGGTGAGAGGCCAAAAGTGTTCCTCCAGAAAGTGTTTAGGAGCACGTTTCAGAACCTTAGGAGTGGTTTGGACCCCTCTTTTTGTGGTACTTTTTGTCAAGCTGAAGTTGGTGTTTAGGGTGGTTGAGAGTGTACATGGCTTGGTGTTTTAACCAGGGTCAGCTTTGACCGATCCTCAGGGGAGAAAGATAGAGACATGGGACCTTGTCCTACCCCCCCATTTGTGTGTACCCCGAGTCCAACGGTACCACCCTTGAGTCTCTAGGACTTAGGGTTCCGGAGTTATGAGCATTTGAAGATCCCCCATATAAGTGAGTTGGGAGAGTGAAAATTTTCCTAAGGGTGAGAGGCCAAAAGTGTTCCTCCAGAAAGTGTTTAGGAGCACGTTTCAGAACCTTAGGAGTGGTTTGGACCCCTCTTTTTGTGGTACTTTTTGTCAAGCTGAAGTTGGTGTTTAGGGTGGTTGAGAGTGTACATGGCTTGGTGTTTTAACCAGGGTCAGCTTTGACCGATCCTCAGGGGAGAAAGATAGAGACATGGGACCTTGTCCTTCCCCCCCATTTGTGTGTACCCCGAGTCCAACGGTACCACCCTTGAGTCTCTAGGACTTAGGGTTCCGGAGTTATGAGCATTTGAAGATCCCCCATATAAGTGAGTTGGGAGAGTGAAAATTTTCCTAAGGGTGAGAGGCCAAAAGTGTTCCTCCAGAAAGTGTTTAGGAGCACGTTTCAGAACCTTAGGAGTGTTTTGGACCCCTCTTTTTGTGGTACTTTTTGTCAAGCTGAAGTTGGTGTTTAGGGTGGTTGAGAGTGTACATGGCTTGGTGTTTTAACCAGGGTCAGCTTTGACCGATCCTCAGGGGAGAAAGATAGAGACATGGGACCTTGTCCTACCCCCCCATTTGTGTGTACCCCGAGTTCAACGGTACCACCCTTGAGTCTCTAGGACGTAGGGTTCCGGAGTTATGAGCATTTGAAGATCCCCCATATAAGTGAGTTGGGAGATTGAAAATTTGGGGTTTTAACCAGGGTCAGCTTTGACCGATCCTCAAGGGAGAAAGATAGAGACATGGGACCTTGTCCTACCCCCCCATTTGTGTGTACCCCGAGTCCAACGGTACCGCCCTTGAGTATCTAGGACTTAGGGTTCCGGAGTTATGAGCATTTGAAGATCCCCCATATAAGTGAGTTGGGAGAGTGAAAATTTGCCTAAGGTTGAGAGGCCAAAAGTGTTCCTCCAGAAATTGTTTAGGAGCACGTTTCAGAACCTTAGGAGTGGTTTGGACCCCTCTTTTTGTGGTACTTTTTGTCAAGCTGAAGTTGGTGTTTAGGGTGGTTGAGAGTGTACATGGCTTGGTGTTTTAACCAGGGTCAGCTTTGACCGATCCTCAGGGGAGAAAGATAGAGACATGGGACCTTGTCCTACCCCCCCATTTGTGCGTACCCCGAGTCCAACGGTACCACCCTTGAGTCTCTAGGACTTAGGGTTCCGGAGTTATGAGCATTTGAAGATCCCCCATATAAGTGAGTTGGGAGAGTGAAAATTTGCCAAAGTGTGAGAGGCCAAAAGTGTTCCTCCAGAAAGTGTTTAGGAGCACGTTTCAGAGCCTTAGGAGTGGTTTGGACCCCTCTTTTTGTGGTACTTTTTGTCAAGCTGAAGTTGGTGTTTAGGGTTGTTGAGAGTGTACATGGCTTGGTGTTTTAACCAGGGACAGCTTTGACCGATCCTCAGGGGAGAAAGATAGAGACATGGGACCTTGTCCTACCCCCCCATTTGTGTGTACCACGAGTCCAACGGTACCACCCTTGAGTCTCTAGGACTTAGGGTTCCGGAGTTATGAGCATTTGAAGATCCCCTATATAAGTGAGTTGGGAGAGTGAAAATTTGGGGTTTTAACCAGGGTCAGCTTCGACCGATCCGCAGGGGAGAAAGATAGAGACATGGGACCTTGTCCTACCCCCCCATTTGTGTGTACCCCGAGTCCAACGGTACCACCCTTGAGTCTCTAGGACTTAGGGTTCCGGAGTTATGAGCATTTGAAGATCCCCCATATAAGTGAGTTGGGAGAGTGAAAATTTGCCTAAGGGTGAGAGGCCAAAAGTGTTCCTCCAGAAAGTGTTTAGGAGCACGTTTCAGAGCCTTAGGAGTGGTTTGGACCCCTTTTTTTGTGGTACTTTTTGTCAAGCTGAAGTTGGTGTTTAGGGTTGTTGAGAGTGTACATGGCTTGGTGTTTTAACCAGGGTCAGCTTTGACCGATCCTCAGGGGAGAAAGATAGAGACATGGGACCTTGTCCTACCCCCCCATTTGTGTGTACCCCGAGTCCAACGGTACCACCCTTGAGTCTCTAGGACTTAGGGTTCCGGAGTTATGAGCATTTGAAGATCCCCCATATAAGTGAGTTGGGAGAGTGAAAATTTGCCTAAGGGTGAGAGGCCAAAAGTGTTCCTCCAGAAAGTGTTTAGGAGCACGTTTCAGAGCCTTAGGAGTGGTTTGGACCCCTTTTTTTGTGGTACTTTTTGTCAAGCTGAAGTTGGTGTTTAGGGTTGTTGAGAGTGTACATGGCTTGGTGTTTTAACCAGGGTCAGCTTTGACCGATCCTCAGGGGAGAAAGATAGAGACATGGGACCTTGTCCTACCCCCCCATTTGTGTGTACCCCGAGTCCAACGGTACCACCCTTGAGTCTCTAGGACTTAGGGTTCCGGAGTTATGAGCATTTGAAGATCCCCCATATAAGTGAGTTGGGAGAGTGAAAAGTTGGGGTTTTAACCAGGGTCAGCTTTGACCGATCCTCAGGGGAGAAAGATAGAGACATGGGACCTTGTCCTACCCCCCCATTTGTGTGTACCCCGAGTCCAACGGTACCACCCTTGAGTCTCTAGGACTTAGGGTTCCGGAGTTATGAGCATTTGAAGATCCCCCATATAAGTGAGTTGGGAGAGTGAAAATTTGGGGTTTTAACCAGGGTCAGCTTTGACCGATCCTCAGGGGAGAAAGATAGAGACATGGGACCTTGTCCTACCCCCCCATTTGTGTGTACCCCGAGTCCAACGGTACCACCCTTGAGTCTCTAGGACTTAGGGTTCTGGAGTTATGAGCATTTGAAGATCCCCCATATAAGTGAGTTGGGAGAGTGAAAATTTGCCTAAGGTTGAGAGGCCAAAAGTGTTCCTCCAGAAAGTGTTTAGGAGCACGTTTCAGAACCTTAGGAGTGGTTTGGACCCCTCTTTTTGTGGTACTTTTTGTCAAGCTGAAGTTGGTGTTTAGGGTGGTTGAGAGTGTACATGGCTTGGTGTTTTAACCAGGGTCAGCTTTGACCGATCCTCAGGGGAGAAAGATAGAGACATGGGACCTTGTCCTACCCCCCCATTTGTGTGTACCCCGAGTCCAACGGTACCACCCTTGAGTCTCTAGGACTTAGGGTTCCGGAGTTATGAGCATTTGAAGATCCCCCATATAAGTGAGTTGGGAGAGTGAAAATTTGCCTAAGGTTGAGAGGCCAAAAGTGTTCCTCCAGAAAGTGTTTAGGAGCACGTTTCAGAACCTTAGGAGTGGTTTGGACCCCTCTTTTTGTGGTACTTTTTGTCAAGCTGAAGTTGGTGTTTAGGGTGGTTGAGAGTGTACATGGCTTGGTGTTTTAACCAGGGTCAGCTTTGACCGATCCTCAGGGGAGAAAGATAGAGACATGGGACCTTGTCCTACCCCCCCATTTGTGTGTACCCCGAGTCCAACGGTACCACCCTTGAGTCTCTAGGACTTAGGGTTCCGGAGTTATGAGCATTTGAAGATCCCCCATATAAGTGAGTTGGGAGAGTGAAAATTTTCCTAAGGGTGAGAGGCCAAAAGTGTTCCTCCAGAAAGTGTTTAGGAGCACGTTTCAGAACCTTAGGAGTGGTTTGGACCCCTCTTTTTGTGGTACTTGTTGTCAAGCTGAAGTTGGTGTTTAGGGTGGTTGAGAGTGTACATGGCTTGGTGTTTTAACCAGGGTCAGCTTTGACCGATCCTCAGGGGAGAAAGATAGAGACATGGGACCTTGTCCTACCCCCCCATTTGTGTGTACCCCGAGTCCAACGGTACCACCCTTGAGTCTCTAGGACTTAGGGTTCCGGAGTTATGAGCATTTGAAGATCCCCTATATAAGTGAGTTGGGAGAGTGAAAATTTGGGGTTTTAACCAGGGTCAGCTTCGACCGATCCGCAGGGGAGAAAGATAGAGACATGGGACCTTGTCCTACCCCCCCATTTGTGTGTACCCCGAGTCCAACGGTACCACACTTGAGTCTCTAGGACTTAGGGTTCCGGAGTTATGAGCATTTGAAGATCCCCCATATAAGTGAGTTGGGAGAGTGAAAATTTGCCAAAGTGTGAGAGGCCAAAAGTGTTCCTCCAGAAAGTGTTTAGGAGCACGTTTCAGAGCCTTAGGAGTGGTTTGGACCCCTCTTTTTGTGGTACTTTTTGTCAAGCTGAAGTTGGTGTTTAGGGTTGTTGAGAGTGTATATGGCTTGGTGTTTTAACCAGGGACAGCTTTGACCGATCCTCAGGGGAGAAAGATAGAGACATGGGACCTTGTCCTACCCCCCCATTTGTGTGTACCCCGAGTCCAACGGTACCACCCTTGAGTCTCTAGGACTTAGGGTTCCGGAGTTATGAGCATTTGAAGATCCCCCATATAAGTGAGTTGGGAGAGTGAAAATTTGGGGTTTTAACCAGGGTCAGCTTTGACCGATCCTCAAGGGAGAAAGATAGAGACATGGGACCTTGTCCTACCCCCCCATTTGTGTGTACCCCGAGTCCAACGGTACCACCCTTGAGTCTCTAGGACTTAGGGTTCCGGAGTTATGAGCATTTGAAGATCCCCCATATAAGTGAGTTGGGAGAGTGAAAATTTGCCTAAGGGTGAGAGGCCAAAAGTGTTCCTCCAGACAGTGTTTAGGAGCACGTTTCAGAGCCTTAGGAGTGGTTTGGACCCCTTTTTTTGTGGTACTTTTTGTCAAGCTGAAGTTGGTGTTTAGGGTTGTTGAGAGTGTACATGGCTTGGTGTTTTAACCAGGGTCAGCTTTGACCGATCCTCAGGGGAGAAAGATAGAGACATGGGACCTTGTCCTACCCCCCCATTTGTGTGTACCCCGAGTCCAACGGTACCACCCTTGAGTCTCTAGGACTTAGGGTTCCGGAGTTATGAGCATTTGAAGATCCCCCATATAAGTGAGTTGGGAGAGTGAAAATTTGCCTAGGGGGGGGGGGGGGGGGGGCCAAAAGTGTTCCTCCAGAAAGTGTTTAGGAGCACGTTTCAGAGCCTTAGGAGTGGTTTGGACCCCTTTTTTGTGGTACTTTTTGTCAAGCTGAAGTTGGTGTTTAGGGTTGTTGAGAGTGTACATGGCTTGGTGTTTTAACCAGGGTCAGTTTTGACCGATCCTCAGGGGAAAAAGATAGAGACATGGGACCTTGTCCTAGCCCCCCATTTGTGTGTACCCCGAGTCCAACGGTACCACCCTTGAGTCTCTAGGACTTAGGGTTCCGGAGTTATGAGCATTTGAAGATCCCCCATATAAGTGAGTTGGGAGAGTGAAAATTTGCCTAAGGGTGAGAGGCCAAAAGTGTTCCTCCAGAAAGTGTTTAGGAGCACGTTTCAGAACCTTAGGAGTGGTTTGGACCCCTCTTTTTGTGGTACTTTTTGTCAAGCTGAAGTTGATGTTTAGTGTTGTTGAGAGTGTACATGGCTTGGTGTTTTAACCAGGGTCAGCTTTGACCGATCCTCAGGGGAGAAAGATAGAGACATGGGACCTTGTCCTACCCCCCCATTTGTGTGTACCCCGAGTCCAACGGTACCACCCTTGAGTCTCTAGGACTTAGGGTTCCGGAGTTATGAGCATTTGAAGATCCCCCATATAAGTGAGTTGGGAGAGTGAAAATTTGTGGTTTTAACCAGGGTCAGCTTCGACCGATCCGCAGGGGAGAAAGATAGAGACATGGGACCTTGTCCTACCCCCCCATTTGTGTGTACCCCGAGTCCAACGGTACCACCCTCGAGTCTCTAGGACTTAGGGTTCCGGAGTTATGAGCATTTGAAGATCCCCCATATAAGTGAGTTGGGAGAGTGAAAATTTGCCTAAGGGTGAGAGGCCAAAAGTGTTCCTCCAGAAAGTGTTTAGGAGCACGTTTCAGAACCTTAGGAGTGGTTTGGACCCCTCTTTTTGTGGTACTTTTTGTCAAGCTGAAGTTGGTGTTTAGGGTGGTTGAGAGTGTACATGGCTTGGTGTTTTAACCAGGGACAGCTTTGACCGATCCTCAGGGGAGAAAGATAGAGACATGGGACCTTGTCCTACCCCCCCATTTGTGTGTACCCCGAGTCCAACGGTACCACCCTTGAGTCTCTAGGACTTAGGGTTCCGGAGTTATGAGCATTTGAAGATCCCCCATATAAGTGAGTTGGGAGAGTGAAAATTTTCCTAAGGGTGAGAGGCCAAAAGTGTTCCTCCAGAAAGTGTTTAGGAGCACGTTTCGGAGCCTTAGGAGTGGTTTGGACCCCTTTTTTTGTGGTACTTTTTGTCAAGCTGAAGTTGGTGTTTAGGGTTGTTGAGAGTGTACATGGCTTGGTGTTTTAACCAGGGTCAGCTTTGACCGATCCTCAGGGGAGAAAGATAGAGACATGGGACCTTGTCCTACCCCCCCATTTGTGTGTACCCCGAGTCCAACGGTACCACCCTTGAGTCTCTAGGACTTAGGGTTCCGGAGTTATGAGCATTTGAAGATCCCCCATATAAGTGAGTTGGGAGAGTGAAAATTTGCCTAAGGGTGAGAGGCCAAAAGTGTTCCTCCAGAAAGTGTTTAGGAGCACGTTTCGGAGCCTTAGGAGTGGTTTGGACCCCTTTTTTTGTGGTACTTTTTGTCAAGCTGAAGTTGGTGTTTAGGGTTGTTGAGAGTGTACATGGCTTGGTGTTTTAACCAGGGTCAGCTTTGACCGATCCTCAGGGGAGAAAGATAGAGACATGGGACCTTGTCCTACCCCCCCATTTGTGTGTACCCCGAGTCCAACGGTACCACCCTTGAGTCTCTAGGACTTAGGGTTCCGGAGTTATGAGCATTTGAAGATCCCCCATATAAGTGAGTTGGGAGAGTGAAAATTTGGGGTTTTAACCAGGGTCAGCTTCGACCGATCCGCAGGGGAGAAAGATAGAGACATGGGATCTTGTCCTACCCCCCCATTTGTGTGTACCCCGAGTCCAACGGTACCACCCTTGAGTCTCTAGGACTTAGGGTTCCGGAGTTATGAGCATTTGAAGATCCACCATATAAGTGAGTTGGGAGATTGAAAATTTGGGGTTTTAACCAGGGTCAGCTTTGACCGATCCTCAAGGGAGAAAGATAGAGACATGGGACCTTGTCCTACCCCCCCATTTGTGTGTACCCCGAGTCCAACGGTACCACCCTTGAGTCTCTAGGACTTAGGGTTCTGGAGTTATGAGCATTTGAAGATCCCCCATATAAGTGAGTTGGGAGAGTGAAAATTTGCCTAAGGTTGAGAGGCCAAAAGTGTTCCTCCAGAAAGTGTTTAGGAGCACGTTTCAGAACCTTAGGAGTGGTTTGGACCCCTCTTTTTGTGGTACTTTTTGTCAAGCTGAAGTTGGTGTTTAGGGTGGTTGAGAGTGTACATGGCTTGGTGTTTTAACCAGGGTCAGCTTTGACCGATCCTCAGGGGAGAAAGATAGAGACATGGGACCTTGTCCTACCCCCCCATTTGTGTGTACCCCGAGTCCAACGGTACCACCCTTGAGTCTCTAGGACTTAGGGTTCCGGAGTTATGAGCATTTGAAGATCCCCCATATAAGTGAGTTGGGAGAGTGAAAATTTTCCTAAGGGTGAGAGGCCAAAAGTGTTCCTCCAGAAAGTGTTTAGGAGCACGTTTCAGAACCTTAGGAGTGGTTTGGACCCCTCTTTTTGTGGTACTTGTTGTCAAGCTGAAGTTGGTGTTTAAGGTGGTTGAGAGTGTACATGGCTTGGTGTTTTAACCAGGGTCAGCTTTGACCGATCCTCAGGGGAGAAAGATAGAGACATGGGACCTTGTCCTACCCCCCCATTTGTGTGTACCCCGAGTCCAACGGTACCACCCTTGAGTCTCTAGGACTTAGGGTTCCGGAGTTATGAGCATTTGAAGATCCCCTATATAAGTGAGTTGGGAGAGTGAAAATTTGGGGTTTTAACCAGGGTCAGCTTCGACCGATCCGCAGGGGAGAAAGATAGAGACATGGGACCTTGTCCTACCCCCCCATTTGTGTGTACCCCGAGTCCAACGGTACCACACTTGAGTCTCTAGGACTTAGGGTTCCGGAGTTATGAGCATTTGAAGATCCCCCATATAAGTGAGTTGGGAGAGTGAAAATTTGCCAAAGTGTGAGAGGCCAAAAGTGTTCCTCCAGAAAGTGTTTAGGAGCACGTTTCAGAGCCTTAGGAGTGGTTTGGACCCCTCTTTTTGTGGTACTTTTTGTCAAGCTGAAGTTGGTGTTTAGGGTTGTTGAGAGTGTATATGGCTTGGTGTTTTAACCAGGGTCAGCTTTGACCGATCCTCAGGGGAGAAAGATAGAGACATGGGACCTTGTCCTACCCCCCCATTTGTGTGTACCCCGAGTCCAACGGTACCACCCTTGAGTCTCTAGGACTTAGGGTTCCGGAGTTATGAGCATTTGAAGATCCCCCATATAAGTGAGTTGGGAGAGTGAAAATTTGGGGTTTTAACCAGGGTCAGCTTCGACCGATCCGCAGGGGAGAAAGATAGAGACATGGGATCTTGTCCTACCCCCCCCATTTGTGTGTACCCCGAGTACAACGGTACCACCCTTGAGTCTCTAGGACTTAGGGTTCCGGAGTTATGAGCATTTGAAGATCCACCATATAAGTGAGTTGGGAGATTGAAAATTTGGGGTTTTAACCAGGGTCAGCTTTGACCGATCCTCAAGGGAGAAAGATAGAGACATGGGACCTTGTCCTACCCCCCCATTTGTGTGTACCCCGAGTCCAACGGTACCACCCTTGAGTCTCTAGGACTTAGGGTTCCGGAGTTATGAGCATTTGAAGATCCCCCATATAAGTGAGTTGGGAGAGTGAAAATTTGCCTAAGGGTGAGAGGCCAAAAGTGTTCCTCCAGACAGTGTTTAGGAGCACGTTTCAGAGCCTTAGGAGTGGTTTGGACCCCTTTTTTTGTGGTACTTTTTGTCAAGCTGAAGTTGGTGTTTAGGGTTGTTGAGAGTGTACATGGCTTGGTGTTTTAACCAGGGTCAGCTTTGACCGATCCTCAGGGGAGAAAGATAGAGACATGGGACCTTGTCCTACCCCCCCATTTGTGTGTACCCCGAGTCCAACGGTACCACCCTTGAGTCTCTAGGACTTAGGGTTCCGGAGTTATGAGCATTTGAAGATCCCCCATATAAGTGAGTTGGGAGAGTGAAAATTTGCCTAGGGGGGGGGGGGGGCCAAAAGTGTTCCTCCAGAAAGTGTTTAGGAGCACGTTTCAGAGCCTTAGGAGTGGTTTGGACCCCTTTTTTGTGGTACTTTTTGTCAAGCTGAAGTTGGTGTTTAGGGTTGTTGAGAGTGTACATGGCTTGGTGTTTTAACCAGGGTCAGTTTTGACCGATCCTCAGGGGAGAAAGATAGAGACATGGGACCTTGTCCTACCCCCCCATTTGTGTGTACCCCGAGTCCAACGGTACCACCCTTGAGTCTCTAGGACTTAGGGTTCCGGAGTTATGAGCATTTGAAGATCCCCCATATAAGTGAGTTGGGAGAGTGAAAAGTTGGGGTTTTAACCAGGGTCAGCTTTGACCGATCCTCAGGGGAGAAAGATAGAGACATGGGACCTTGTCCTACCCCCCCATTTGTGTGTACCCCGAGTCCAACGGTACCACCCTTGAGTCTCTAGGACTTAGGGTTCCGGAGTTATGAGCATTTGAAGATCCCCCATATAAGTGAGTTGGGAGAGTGAAAATTTGGGGTTTTAACCAGGGTCAGCTTTGACCGATCCTCAGGGGAGAAAGATAGAGACATGGGACCTTGTCCTACCCCCCCATTTGTGCGTACCCCGAGTCCAACGGTACCACCCTTGAGTCTCTAGGACTTAGGGTTCCGGAGTTATGAGCATTTGAAGATCCCCCATATAAGTGAGTTGGGAGAGTGAAAAGTTGGGGTTTTAACCAGGGTCAGCTTTGACCGATCCTCAGGGGAGAAAGATAGAGACATGGGACCTTGTCCTACCCCCCCATTTGTGTGTACCCCGAGTCCAACGGTACCACCCTTGAGTCTCTAGGACTTAGGGTTCCGGAGTTATGAGCATTTGAAGATCCCCTATATAAGTGAGTTGGGAGAGTGAAAATTTGGGGTTTTAACCAGGGTCAGCTTCGACCGATCCTCAGGGGAGAAAGATAGAGACATGGGACCTTGTCCTACCCCCCCATTTGTGTGTACCCCGAGTCCAACGGTACCGCCCTTGAGTATCTAGGACTTAGGGTTCCGGAGTTATGAGCATTTGAAGATCCCCCATATAAGTGAGTTGGGAGAGTGAAAATTTGCCTAAGGTTGAGAGGCCAAAAGTGTTCCTCCAGAAATTGTTTAGGAGCACGTTTCAGAACCTTAGGAGTGGTTTGGACCCCTCTTTTTGTGGTACTTTTTGTCAAGCTGAAGTTGGTGTTTAGGGTGGTTGAGAGTGTACATGGCTTGGTGTTTTAACCAGGGTCAGCTTTGACCGATCCTCAGGGGAGAAAGATAGAGACATGGGACCTTGTCCTACCCCCCCATTTGTGCGTACCCCGAGTCCAACGGTACCACCCTTGAGTCTCTAGGACTTAGGGTTCCGGAGTTATGAGCATTTGAAGATCCCCCATATAAGTGAGTTGGGAGAGTGAAAATTTGGGGTTTTAACCAGGGTCAGCTTCGACCGATCCGCAGGGGAGAAAGATAGAGACATGGGATCTTGTCCTACCCCCCCATTTGTGTGTACCCCGAGTCCAACGGTACCACCCTTGAGTCTCTAGGACTTAGGGTTCCGGAGTTATGAGCATTTGAAGATCCACCATATAAGTGAGTTGGGAGATTGAAAATTTGGGGTTTTAACCAGGGTCAGCTTTGACCGATCCTCAGGGGAGAAAGATAGAGACATGGGACCTTGTCCTTCCCCCCCATTTGTGTGTACCCCGAGTCCAACGGTACCACCCTTGAGTCTCTAGGACTTAGGGTTCTGGAGTTATGAGCATTTGAAGATCCCCCATATAAGTGAGTTGGGAGAGTGAAAATTTGCCTAAGGTTGAGAGGCCAAAAGTGTTCCTCCAGAAATTGTTTAGGAGCACGTTTCAGAACCTTAGGAGTGGTTTGGACCCCTCTTTTTGTGGTACTTTTTGTCAAGCTGAAGTTGGTGTTTAGGGTTGTTGAGAGTGTACATGGCTTGGTGTTTTAACCAGGGACAGCTTTGACCGATCCTCAGGGGAGAAAGATAGAGACATGGGACCTTGTCCTTCCCCCCCATTTGTGTGTACCCCGAGTCCAACGGTACCACCCTTGAGTCTCTAGGACTTAGGGTTCTGGAGTTATGAGCATTTGAAGATCCCCCATATAAGTGAGTTGGGAGAGTGAAAATTTGCCTAAGGTTGAGAGGCCAAAAGTGTTCCTCCAGAAATTGTTTAGGAGCACGTTTCAGAACCTTAGGAGTGGTTTGGACCCCTCTTTTTGTGGTACTTTTTGTCAAGCTGAAGTTGGTGTTTAGGGTGGTTGAGAGTGTACATGGCTTGGTGTTTTAACCAGGGTCAGCTTTGACCGATCCTCAGGGGAGAAAGATAGAGACATGGGACCTTGTCCTACCCCCCCATTTGTGCGTACCCCGAGTCCAACGGTACCACCCTTGAGTCTCTAGGACTTAGGGTTCCGGAGTTATGAGCATTTGAAGATCCCCCATATAAGTGAGTTGGGAGAGTGAAAATTTTCCTAAGGGTGAGAGGCCAAAAGTGTTCCTCCAGAAAGTGTTTAGGAGCACGTTTCAGAGCCTTAGGAGTGGTTTGGACCCCTTTTTAGTGGTACTTTTTGTCAAGCTGAAGTTGGTGTTTAGGGTTGTTGAGAGTGTACATGGCTTGGTGTTTTAACCAGGGTCAGTTTTGACCGATCTTCAGGGGAAAAAGATAGAGACATGGGACCTTATCCTACCCCCCCATTTGTGTGTACCCCGAGTCCAACGGTACCACCCTTGAGTCTCTAGGACTTAGGGTTCCGGAGTTATGAGCATTTGAAGATCCCCCATATAAGTGAGTTGGGAGAGTGAAAATTTTCCTAAGGGTGAGAGGCCAAAAGTGTTCCTCCAGAAAGTGTTTAGGAGCACGTTTCAGAACCTTAGGAGTGGTTTGGACCCCTCTTTTTGTGGTACTTTTTGTCAAGCTGAAGTTGGTGTTTAGGGTGGTTGAGAGTGTACATGGCTTGGTGTTTTAACCAGGGTCAGCTTTGACCGATCCTCAGGGGAGAAAGATAGAGACATGGGACCTTGTCCTTCCCCCCCATTTGTGTGTACCCCGAGTCCAACGGTACCACCCTTGAGTCTCTAGGACTTAGGGTTCCGGAGTTATGAGCATTTGAAGATCCCCCATATAAGTGAGTTGGGAGAGTGAAAATTTGCCTAAGGGTGAGAGGCCAAAAGTGTTCCTCCAGAAAGTGTTTAGGAGCACGTTTCGGAGCCTTAGGAGTGGTTTGGACCCCTTTTTTTGTGGTACTTTTTGTCAAGCTGAAGTTGGTGTTTAGGGTTGTTGAGAGTGTACATGGCTTGGTGTTTTAACCAGGGTCAGCTTTGACCGATCCTCAGGGGAGAAAGATAGAGACATGGGACCTTGTCCTACCCCCCCATTTGTGTGTACCCCGAGTCCAACGGTACCACCCTTGAGTCTCTAGGACTTAGGGTTCCGGAGTTATGAGCATTTGAAGATCCCCCATATAAGTGAGTTGGGAGAGTGAAAATTTTCCTAAGGGTGAGAGGCCAAAAGTGTTCCTCCAGAAAGTGTTTAGGAGCACGTTTCAGAACCTTAGGAGTGGTTTGGACCCCTCTTTTTGTGGTACTTTTTGTCAAGCTGAAGTTGGTGTTTAGGGTGGTTGAGAGTGTACATGGCTTGGTGTTTTAACCAGGGTCAGCTTTGACCGATCCTCAGGGGAGAAAGATAGAGACATGGGACCTTGTCCTTCCCCCCCATTTGTGTGTACCCCGAGTCCAACGGTACCACCCTTGAGTCTCTAGGACTTAGGGTTCCGGAGTTATGAGCATTTGAAGATCCCCCATATAAGTGAGTTGGGAGAGTGAAAAGTTGGGGTTTTAACCAGGGTCAGCTTTGACCGATCCTCAGGGGAGAAAGATAGAGACATGGGACCTTGTCCTACCCCCCCATTTGTGTGTACCCCGAGTCCAACGGTACCACCCTTGAGTCTCTAGGACTTAGGGTTCCGGAGTTATGAGCATTTGAAGATCCCCCATATAAGTGAGTTGGGAGAGTGAAAAGTTGGGGTTTTAACCAGGGTCAGCTTTGACCGATCCTCAGGGGAGAAAGATAGAGACATGGGACCTTGTCCTACCCCCCCATTTGTGTGTACCCCGAGTCCAACGGTACCACCCTTGAGTCTCTAGGACTTAGGGTTCCGGAGTTATGAGCATTTGAAGATCCCCTATATAAGTGAGTTGGGAGAGTGAAAATTTGGGGTTTTAACCAGGGTCAGCTTCGACCGATCCTCAGGGGAGAAAGATAGAGACATGGGACCTTGTCCTACCCCCCCATTTGTGTGTACCCCGAGTCCAACGGTACCGCCCTTGAGTATCTAGGACTTAGGGTTCCGGAGTTATGAGCATTTGAAGATCCCCCATATAAGTGAGTTGGGAGAGTGAAAATTTGCCTAAGGTTGAGAGGCCAAAAGTGTTCCTCCAGAAATTGTTTAGGAGCACGTTTCAGAACCTTAGGAGTGGTTTGGACCCCTCTTTTTGTGGTACTTTTTGTCAAGCTGAAGTTGGTGTTTAGGGTGGTTGAGAGTGTACATGGCTTGGTGTTTTAACCAGGGTCAGCTTTGACCGATCCTCAGGGGAGAAAGATAGAGACATGGGACCTTGTCCTACCCCCCCATTTGTGCGTACCCCGAGTCCAACGGTACCACCCTTGAGTCTCTAGGACTTAGGGTTCCGGAGTTATGAGCATTTGAAGATCCCCCATATAAGTGAGTTGGGAGAGTGAAAATTTGGGGTTTTAACCAGGGTCAGCTTCGACCGATCCGCAGGGGAGAAAGATAGAGACATGGGATCTTGTCCTACCCCCCCATTTGTGTGTACCCCGAGTCCAACGGTACCACCCTTGAGTCTCTAGGACTTAGGGTTCCGGAGTTATGAGCATTTGAAGATCCACCATATAAGTGAGTTGGGAGATTGAAAATTTGGGGTTTTAACCAGGGTCAGCTTTGACCGATCCTCAGGGGAGAAAGATAGAGACATGGGACCTTGTCCTTCCCCCCCATTTGTGTGTACCCCGAGTCCAACGGTACCACCCTTGAGTCTCTAGGACTTAGGGTTCTGGAGTTATGAGCATTTGAAGATCCCCCATATAAGTGAGTTGGGAGAGTGAAAATTTGCCTAAGGTTGAGAGGCCAAAAGTGTTCCTCCAGAAATTGTTTAGGAGCACGTTTCAGAACCTTAGGAGTGGTTTGGACCCCTCTTTTTGTGGTACTTTTTGTCAAGCTGAAGTTGGTGTTTAGGGTGGTTGAGAGTGTACATGGCTTGGTGTTTTAACCAGGGTCAGCTTTGACCGATCCTCAGGGGAGAAAGATAGAGACATGGGACCTTGTCCTACCCCCCCATTTGTGCGTACCCCGAGTCCAACGGTACCACCCTTGAGTCTCTAGGACTTAGGGTTCCGGAGTTATGAGCATTTGAAGATCCCCCATATAAGTGAGTTGGGAGAGTGAAAATTTGCCAAAGTGTGAGAGGCCAAAAGTGTTCCTCCAGAAAGTGTTTAGGAGCACGTTTCAGAGCCTTAGGAGTGGTTTGGACCCCTCTTTTTGTGGTACTTTTTGTCAAGCTGAAGTTGGTGTTTAGGGTTGTTGAGAGTGTACATGGCTTGGTGTTTTAACCAGGGACAGCTTTGACCGATCCTCAGGGGAGAAAGATAGAGACATGGGACCTTGTCCTACCCCCCCATTTGTGTGTACCCCGAGTCCAACGGTACCACCCTTGAGTCTCTAGGACTTAGGGTTCCGGAGTTATGAGCATTTGAAGATCCCCTATATAAGTGAGTTGGGAGAGTGAAAATTTGGGGTTTTAACCAGGGTCAGCTTCGACCGATCCGCAGGGGAGAAAGATAGAGACATGGGACCTTGTCCTACCCCCCCATTTGTGTGTACCCCGAGTCCAACGGTACCACCCTTGAGTCTCTAGGACTTAGGGTTCCGGAGTTATGAGCATTTGAAGATCCCCCATATAAGTGAGTTGGGAGAGTGAAAATTTTCCTAAGGGTGAGAGGCCAAAAGTGTTCCTCCAGAAAGTGTTTAGGAGCACGTTTCAGAACCTTAGGAGTGGTTTGGACCCCTCTTTTTGTGGTACTTTTTGTCAAGCTGAAGTTGGTGTTTAGGGTGGTTGAGAGTGTACATGGCTTGGTGTTTTAACCAGGGTCAGCTTTGACCGATCCTCAGGGGAGAAAGATAGAGACATGGGACCTTGTCCTACCCCCCCATTTGTGTGTACCCCGAGTCCAACGGTACCACCCTTGAGTCTCTAGGACTTAGGGTTCCGGAGTTATGAGCATTTGAAGATCCCCCATATAAGTGAGTTGGGAGAGTGAAAATTTTCCTAAGGGTGAGAGGCCAAAAGTGTTCCTCCAGAAAGTGTTTAGGAGCACGTTTCAGAACCTTAGGAGTGGTTTGGACCCCTCTTTTTGTGGTACTTTTTGTCAAGCTGAAGTTGGTGTTTAGGGTGGTTGAGAGTGTACATGGCTTGGTGTTTTAACCAGGGTCAGCTTTGACCGATCTTCAGGGGAGAAAGATAGAGACATGGGACCTTGTCCTTCCCCCCCATTTGTGTGTACCCCGAGTCCAACGGTACCACCCTTGAGTCTCTAGGACTTAGGGTTCCGGAGTTATGAGCATTTGAAGATCCCCCATATAAGTGAGTTGGGAGAGTGAAAATTTTCCTAAGGGTGAGAGGCCAAAAGTGTTCCTCCAGAAAGTGTTTAGGAGCACGTTTCAGAACCTTAGGAGTGTTTTGGACCCCTCTTTTTGTGGTACTTTTTGTCAAGCTGAAGTTGGTGTTTAGGGTGGTTGAGAGTGTACATGGCTTGGTGTTTTAACCAGGGTCAGCTTTGACCGATCCTCAGGGGAGAAAGATAGAGACATGGGACCTTGTCCTACCCCCCCATTTGTGTGTACCCCGAGTTCAACGGTACCACCCTTGAGTCTCTAGGACGTAGGGTTCCGGAGTTATGAGCATTTGAAGATCCCCCATATAAGTGAGTTGGGAGATTGAAAATTTGGGGTTTTAACCAGGGTCAGCTTTGACCGATCCTCAAGGGAGAAAGATAGAGACATGGGACCTTGTCCTACCCCCCCATTTGTGTGTACCCCGAGTCCAACGGTACCGCCCTTGAGTATCTAGGACTTAGGGTTCCGGAGTTATGAGCATTTGAAGATCCCCCATATAAGTGAGTTGGGAGAGTGAAAATTTGCCTAAGGTTGAGAGGCCAAAAGTGTTCCTCCAGAAATTGTTTAGGAGCACGTTTCAGAACCTTAGGAGTGGTTTGGACCCCTCTTTTTGTGGTACTTTTTGTCAAGCTGAAGTTGGTGTTTAGGGTGGTTGAGAGTGTACATGGCTTGGTGTTTTAACCAGGGTCAGCTTTGACCGATCCTCAGGGGAGAAAGATAGAGACATGGGACCTTGTCCTACCCCCCCATTTGTGCATACCCCGAGTCCAACGGTACCACCCTTGAGTCTCTAGGACTTAGGGTTCCGGAGTTATGAGCATTTGAAGATCCCCCATATAAGTGAGTTGGGAGAGTGAAAATTTGCCAAAGTGTGAGAGGCCAAAAGTGTTCCTCCAGAAAGTGTTTAGGAGCACGTTTCAGAGCCTTAGGAGTGGTTTGGACCCCTCTTTTTGTGGTACTTTTTGTCAAGCTGAAGTTGGTGTTTAGGGTTGTTGAGAGTGTACATGGCTTGGTGTTTTAACCAGGGACAGCTTTGACCGATCCTCAGGGGAGAAAGATAGAGACATGGGACCTTGTCCTACCCCCCCATTTGTGTGTACCCCGAGTCCAACGGTACCACCCTTGAGTCTCTAGGACTTAGGGTTCCGGAGTTATGAGCATTTGAAGATCCCCTATATAAGTGAGTTGGGAGAGTGAAAATTTGGGGTTTTAACCAGGGTCAGCTTCGACCGATCCGCAGGGGAGAAAGATAGAGACATGGGACCTTGTCCTACCCCCCCATTTGTGTGTACCCCGAGTCCAACGGTACCACCCTTGAGTCTCTAGGACTTAGGGTTCCGGAGTTATGAGCATTTGAAGATCCCCCATATAAGTGAGTTGGGAGAGTGAAAATTTTCCTAAGGGTGAGAGGCCAAAAGTGTTCCTCCAGAAAGTGTTTAGGAGCACGTTTCAGAACCTTAGGAGTGGTTTGGACCCCTCTTTTTGTGGTACTTTTTGTCAAGCTGAAGTTGGTGTTTAGGGTGGTTGAGAGTGTACATGGCTTGGTGTTTTAACCAGGGTCAGCTTTGACCGATCCTCAGGGGAGAAAGATAGAGACATGGGACCTTGTCCTACCCCCCCATTTGTGTGTACCCCGAGTCCAACGGTACCACCCTTGAGTCTCTAGGACTTAGGGTTCCGGAGTTATGAGCATTTGAAGATCCCCCATATAAGTGAGTTGGGAGAGTGAAAATTTGCCTGGGGGGGGGGGGGGGGGGGCCAAAAGTGTTCCTCCAGAAAGTGTTTAGGAGCACGTTTCAGAGCCTTAGGAGTGGTTTGGACCCCTTTTTTGTGGTACTTTTTGTCAAGCTGAAGTTGGTGTTTAGGGTTGTTGAGAGTGTACATGGCTTGGTGTTTTAACCAGGGTCAGTTTTGACCGATCCTCAGGGGAAAAAGATAGAGACATGGGACCTTATCCTACCCCCCCATTTGTGTGTACCCCGAGTCCAACGGTACCACCCTTGAGTCTCTAGGACTTAGGGTTCCGGAGTTATGAGCATTTGAAGATCCCCCATATAAGTGAGTTGGGAGAGTGAAAATTTTCCTAAGGGTGAGAGGCCAAAAGTGTTCCTCCAGAAAGTGTTTAGGAGCACGTTTCGGAGCCTTAGGAGTGGTTTGGACCCCTTTTTTTGTGGTGCTTTTTGTCAAGCTGAAGTTGGTGTTTAGGGTGGTTGAGAGTGTACATGGCTTGGTGTTTTAACCAGGGACAGCTTTGACCGATCCTCAGGGGAGAAAGATAGAGACATGGGACCTTGTCCTACCCCCCCATTTGTGTGTACCCCGAGTCCAACGGTACCACCCTTGAGTCTCTAGGACTTAGGGTTCCGGAGTTATGAGCATTTGAAGATCCCCCATATAAGTGAGTTGGGAGAGTGAAAATTTGGGGTTTTAACCAGGGTCAGCTTTGACCGATCCTCAGGGGAGAAAGATAGAGACATGGGACCTTGTCCTACCCCCCCATTTGTGTGTACCCCGAGTCCAACGGTACCACCCTCGAGTCTCTAGGACTTAGGGTTCCGGAGTTATGAGCATTTGAAGATCCCCCATATAAGTGAGTTGGGAGAGTGAAAATTTTCCTAAGGGTGAGAGGCCAAAAGTGTTCCTCCAGAAAGTGTTTAGGAGCACGTTTCAGAACCTTAGGAGTGTTTTGGACCCCTCTTTTTGTGGTACTTTTTGTCAAGCTGAAGTTGGTGTTTAGGGTGGTTGAGAGTGTACATGGCTTGGTGTTTTAACCAGGGTCAGCTTTGACCGATCCTCAGGGGAGAAAGATAGAGACATGGGACCTTGTCCTACCCCCCCATTTGTGTGTACCCCGAGTTCAACGGTACCACCCTTGAGTCTCTAGGACGTAGGGTTCCGGAGTTATGAGCATTTGAAGATCCCCCATATAAGTGAGTTGGGAGATTGAAAATTTGGGGTTTTAACCAGGGTCAGCTTTGACCGATCCTCAAGGGAGAAAGATAGAGACATGGGACCTTGTCCTACCCCCCCATTTGTGTGTACCCCGAGTCCAACGGTACCGCCCTTGAGTATCTAGGACTTAGGGTTCCGGAGTTATGAGCATTTGAAGATCCCCCATATAAGTGAGTTGGGAGAGTGAAAATTTTCCTAAGGGTGAGAGGCCAAAAGTGTTCCTCCAGAAAGTGTTTAGGAGCACGTTTCAGAACCTTAGGAGTGGTTTGGACCCCTCTTTTTGTGGTACTTTTTGTCAAGCTGAAGTTGGTGTTTAGGGTGGTTGAGAGTGTACATGGCTTGGTGTTTTAACCAGGGTCAGCTTTGACCGATCCTCAGGGGAGAAAGATAGAGACATGGGACCTTGTCCTTCCCCCCCATTTGTGTGTACCCCGAGTCCAACGGTACCACCCTTGAGTCTCTAGGACTTAGGGTTCCGGAGTTATGAGCATTTGAAGATCCCCCATATAAGTGAGTTGGGAGAGTGAAAATTTTCCTAAGGGTGAGAGGCCAAAAGTGTTCCTCCAGAAAGTGTTTAGGAGCACGTTTCAGAACCTTAGGAGTGTTTTGGACCCCTCTTTTTGT